>NW_028270146.1:36264051-36582186 GCF_037043375.1 Chiloscyllium plagiosum
TCTGCAAACCCTCTACTTATTATTAAGCAATTTAACACTTTAATTCTTCTACACTACGTAACAGAACAGTTCTAGGAACCGGAGTAGGTCATTCAGCCCCTTGAGCCTGTTCCACCATTCAATGAGATCATGGTTGATCTATGGCCTAACTGGGTTACATAATGCAAGCTGCAACTAAGCACTGGCTTTGTCATATAAAGATTAATGAGTCCTTAGTCCATGTCAACATCACAGTGCATAACTGAAGGAGTTATGTCATCAGAGGTGCCATCTATCAGATGAGGGTGGCACATTGGCTCAGTGATTAGCACTGCTGCCTCACAGTGCCAGGGACCCAGGTTTGATTCCAGCCTCGGGTGACTGTCTGCGTGAAATTTGCATATTCTCCCAGTGTGTGGGGGTTTCCTCTGGGGGCTTCGGTTTCCTCCCACACTCCAAAGGTGTGCAGGTTAGGTGAATTGGCATTGCTAAATTGCCCAGAGTGTTCAGGGGTGTGTAGATTAGAGGCATTAGTCAGGGGAAATGTAGAGTAATAGGTCTGGGTGGGGTACTCCCAGAGGATCAGTGTGGACTTGTTGGGCCAAATGGTCTATTTCCATATTGTAGGGATTCTATGAAATGAACATAGGGATTGACTAAGAGGGGGGAAATAGAGTAAGAAACTAATGATGTGGAGGAGCCGGTGTTGGACTGGGGTGGACAAATTTTAAAATGTTAAAGTTGCTGCAACCCATTCTAAAAAATGAAAGACTTAACAATCCAGGTTTGTTCAAAATATATCATTTCAGTTGCATGACACTATAATCTTTTCTTAGAAATTCTGTGACTTATGATCTTATACTCCATACCCACCCGAAGAAGGAGCAGCGCTCCGAAAACTAGTGCTTCCAAGTAAACCTGTTGAACTATAGCCTGTTGTTGTGTGCTTTTTAACTTTGTAACTAAGTAAGTTTGTGGAGAACATACAAACTGATTATAAAAGCTCCTACAGATATCTGAGGAGAAAAATATTACTGAAGAAAAATAATGTCTTTTACAATCAGAAACAAAGAGATGGTAGACTAATTAAATACATATTTCGGAATTATTCTCATAAAAGGAGGACACAAATAACGTCCCAAAAAACATTGGTGCATTCAGAGTCCAGTGTTACAACAAGGACATCAAGCCAAACTAAATCAGTCTCACTGACACTGGATCTGTAACACCATGAAATTAAAACATTCAATGATCCTCAAAACTGTTCAATTGTTTCTAAACAGACTTTAAAAATAATAGATAGAGTCAAAGAGAATTACAGCATGGAAACAGACCCTTCGGTCCAACCCGTCAATGCTGACCAGATATCCCAACCCAATCCAGTCCCACCTGCCAGCACCTGGCCCACATCTCCACAAACCCCTCCTATTCATATATCCATCCAAATGCCGTTTAAATGTTGCAATTGTACCAGCCTCCACCACTTCCTCTGGCAGCTCATTCCATACACATACCACCTTCTGTGTGGAAAAAGTTGCCCCTTAGGTCTCTTTTATGTCTTTCCGATCTCACCCTAAACCTACGCCCTCTAGTTCTGGACACCCCAACCCCAGGAAAAAGACTTTGTCTATTTACCTTATCTATACCCCTCATAATTTTGTAAGCCTCTATAAGGTCACCCCTCAGCCTCCGACACTCCAGGGAAAAATAGCCCCAGCCTGTTCAGCCTCTCCCCATAGCTCAAATCCTCCAACCCTCGCAACAATATTATAAATCTTTTCTGAACCCTTTCAACTTTCACAACATCTTTCCGATAGGATGGCGACCAGAATTGCACACAATATTCCAACAGTTACCTAACCAATGTCCTGTATAGCCGCAACATGACTTCCCAACTCTATACTCAATACTCTGACCAATAAAAGAAAGCATACCAAACACCTTCTTCACTATCCTATCTACCTGCGACTCCACTTTCAAGGAGCTATGAACCTGCACTCCAAGGTCTCTTTGTTCAGCAACACTCTCTCGGAGTGTGTACCATTAAGTGTGTAAGTCCTGCTAAGATTTGCTTTCCCAAAATACAGCACCTCGCGTTTATCTGAATTAAACTCCATCTGCCACTTCTCAGTCTACCAGCCCATCTGGTCAAGATCCTGTTGTAATCTGAGGTAACCTTCTTCGTTGTCCACTACTCCTTCAATTTTGGTGTCATCTGCAAACTTACTATGCTCGCATCCAAATAATTTGTATAAATGATGAAAAGTAGTGAACCCAGCACCGATCCTTGTGGCACTCCACAGGTCACAGGCCTCCAGTCTGAAAAACAACCCTTCACCACCACCCTCTATCTTCTATCTTTGAGCCAGTTCTGTATCCAATGGCTAGTTCTCCCTGTATTCTGTGAGATCTAACCTTGCTAACCAGCCTTCCATGGGGAAGCTTGTCGAACACCTTACTGAAGTCCATGTAGATCACATCTACCGCTCTGCCCTCATCAATCCTCTTTGTGACTTCTTCAAAAAGCTCAATCAAGTTTGTGTGACATGATTTCCCATGCACAAAGCCATGGTGACTATCCCTAATCAGTCCTTGCCTTTCCAAATACATAAACATCCTGTCCCTCAGGATTCCCTCCAACAACTTGCCCACCATCGAAGTCAGGCTCACTGGTCTATAGTCCCCTGGCTTGTCCTTACCATCCTTCTTAAACAGTGGCACCACGTTAGCCAACTTCCAGTCTTTCGGCACCTCACCTGTGACTATCAATGATACAAATATCTCAGGAAGAGGCCCAGCAATCACTTCTCTAGCTTCCCACAGTGTTCTATGGTACGCCTGATCAGGTCCTGGGGATTTATCCACCTTTATGCATTTCAAGACACCCAGCACTTCCGCCTCTGTAATATGGACATTTTGCAAGGTGTCACCATCTATTTCCCTACAGTCTATATCTTCCATATTCTTTTCCACAGTAAATACTAATGCAAAATACTTGTTTTTTGGACACCAAGTTTATAATTATTAAGAATTCAACTTTACAGAACACAGATGAAGAACAAAGCAATCTAATTGATATCTATAATCCAAGCCTAACCTTCTTTGATCAAAAACCCCCATTCAAACACTGACTCAATTAAGGGATAACTTTTAAATAAAAAAGTATTAAGTTGCCAATTCTATAACCATTTCAACAATAATTATCAGGTTTTCAAGAAATCCGATGGCTTGCATTCTGAAGACACTGGCAAATGCTAACAGTTTCCAGAGACCTTGGAAACGTTTCCTTATTTCTCACAGGCTGGGATTTTTTCTCCCCCTCAGATATATCAATAACTGGAGAATAGCTGAAGAGAAGGCAAAACCAAAACCCTAATTTGGCAATTTCCAAAACAACACTGCCACCTGCCCAAAACCAGTTCCTTCTTAGGTTTCTCCTTTTGCAACATTCTCTGTGGTTGATTGACCAGTGCAGCTCCTTCCTTGATTAGCTACTTCAACATCCAACCAGCTGTCAGTCCCTGAGCGCAACAGCATCTCATTGCCAGTTTGTCTATAGTGTTCTTAGTGCTTGATCTTTCCAAGTCAGTTACCAACAGTAAACAGCAATCTTTTGTTCTTTTTTTTAAATAAAAGCAAGGTGTTATTCCGTATTCAATTATCAACTGCAATTCACATTTCCAAACCAAAATAAGAAGAAAAGAAAAATAATAATGGTATAAAGTGAGAAGTAGGAACTGAAAGAAATCAGTATTACCATGGAAATGCTGCTGGAAAATATGATGCAATTAAAGACCCTGATAAACTTCCACAGCCCAATAATTTACATCCCAAATTACTTAAGGAAGGGGTGCAAAGGTTTACCAGACTGACTCCTGAGGTGGCAGGACTGACATTCGAGGAGAGACTGGATTGATTAGCACTATATTCAGTGGATTCTAGAAGAATGAGAGAAGATCTAATACTAATGAGTACAGACAAGGTAAATGAAGGAAGGATACTCCCAGAGACTGGGGAATCCACACACAGGGGTCATGGATTAAGGACATCGGATAGGTTATTTAGGTGTGGGATAAAGAGAAATTCATTCACCCAAAGACCGGTGAGCCTGTGAAATTCTCTATCACAAATAGCAGTTGAGGCCAAAAAATTGTCTGGATCATATGAATTAGCCATAAAGGAAAGGTTGGACAAAATTGGATGGTTTTTGTTAGTGTCACAGGCTGAGTGATGAACTGCTAGAAGTATATAAAATTATGAGAGGATCTATATATTATATATAGACTAGTCGAGGTTGGGAAACTTGGGTAGCATGGATGAGTTGGACTGAAGGATCTGTTTCTGCACTGTCTGATTCTGTAACTCTATGCATAGATAAGGTGGATAATCAAGAGTTTTTATCCCAGGGTGGAAAAGTCAAATTTTAGGGGCATACATTTAAGGTAAGCAGGACGGGGGTGCAATTTAAAGGAGATGCGCAAGCAAATTTTATTTTTAAAAACACACCAGTGTTGTACTGTTCAATTTATGTTATATTGAATATTTTCAAAAAGGATATAGATATAGTTCTTAGGGTTAAAGGGATTGACAGGTTTGGGGAGAAAGCAGGAACCCATACTGAGTTGGATGATCATACTGATTAACAGAGCAGGTTTGTAGGGCTGAATGGCCTGATGCTGCTCCTATTTTCTATGTTCCTAATATGAGGTCCTGTCTGCCTCTCAGGAAGATGTAAAAGGTCCCATCACACTACTTACAGAAAAGCATCATCCTGGCTAATATTTATTCCTCAACCAAGTCATGGAATAAGAAAGTTGACAGAGTCATTACTTCACCATTGTTTGTCAAATCCCACTGTGCAGACAGTTGCCACTTCTGCCTACATTACAGCAGTAGCGAGACTTAAAAGACTTAACTGGCTGCAAAGCTCTTTGGGCATCAGATGAGGTGAATAGTGCTAGATAAATACAAAATTATTCTTTCTTTAAAGATAAAGTCTATTATTTTATCAATGTGCCAATGAACAGTTATATTCTGCAACTATTATATTGTTTTCATTTACTGCTTGCTATTCTTTGTAACAAAGTAACACCACGGTTTATATCCTAAGCCACAATCAGGTTGAATGTTTATTCAATCACTTTGAGGTTCAGAAGATCACGAAATTATTCATGATATAGTCCACACACTAAACACAATAACAAATACCTTATTCAACTCTTATGCTTGGTATAGCACCAGATAATGGCTATAAAAATCCACAAGGTGTTCACACGGATCTAAGATGCATTGGTGCTGAACAAGAGGCAATTAGCTGAGTCGTAGTCTAAAAATACTTTTTGGTAGGATTGGGGAAGAAAAATTAAAACAACAAGGAATGGTGAATGCATAAAAATGACATTAAACAGATACTTGCTCGCTCATTCTTCCCCACCCAAATAATATTCTAAATCTTGATGAGGGCCTGATCTTTTCATTGGCATGTTGAGCTTGTTCCTCTTCGTTTCCAAGGTAACCATTCAATTTTCCTCAGCTGCATTTTGTCAGATGAAAGGCTTACTTTCATAAAACCTTCAACTACCATGGCACAATGTAATTCCGCTGCATGAAATGAGGATGGATACTGAAAAACCCTAATGTGCATAAATCAACACCAAAATACTGCGTTAAGTCAAAAGATCTGTGCAGACCATCATATGCGGATGCATTTCTAACTTTCCTGAAAATATTATCATCCTGTAAACTTACAACCAGTTTCCTTTGCTCTTATAGTGAAGAGGAGTGAGAGGATTTATTGTTATGAGACAAAATACCCAAATAGAAACTGGTGGAAATAGAATTCATATTTGCTTTAAATAAAGTGGTCAAATGTTTGTTTAAAAATGAGGAGGCACGTCCCAGGGTATGGAAAGAAATGAGGGATCAAGTTTGATGAGAATTGTGAAGGGTAGGAAATAAAAAAAAGAGAAGACCTGTCATCGAGTGGAAGGAAAGCAAGAGGAGATTAAAAGGATGATGATCACAAGGCAAAATGAGATGAAAATAGACCACGTAAAGGAATAAATAAAATGGGTCCAGAGGAAATGGAAATAGGAATAGTGGAATCACTGCCAACAACTGCTGCCTCCAACAAAATGAAGATTCCGTGCATATTATCTGAAGATGATCAAGTCAACAGCCACTGGAATGCTGAAAGTTGAAGGGAAGGTATTATGGTGGTGGCATCACACTGATAGCAGAAACGTCAGACTGTGACACAGACTGGTGAGTGGATGGTGTGAACAAGGGATCGCTGTCATGATTCTGGGAGGAAAGGACAATTGGGAAGAGGTGACAGCAGATGTGTAGAAAATAAGAAATCATGGGTCTTGACACAAAATATTAACTTCTCCTTCAATCCTTACCGATGCTGCTAGACCTGAGCATTTTGTTCAGGATATTAAATAGTGCAAACAAGATCAGCCCATGGTATCAAAAGGCAACAAAATATTACCTATTACTGACTTAAAGTCAAATATCCACCTGCAAATTTGCCTCACACTGCATTCGACCACATACTTATCCCCCCTCCTTTTAAGGAAATATGACATTGTCGAGGTTCTGCTGCTGCTGACCCTCTTGCAGATAGTTTTGGGTTCCCAGGACCACCAGGAGTGGGTGGTTGCAGTTGAAACTGGGCCCTTAGGATTGGGAACACGGAGTGAGGGGGTTTATCCATGATCGGAGTCAGGATGGGCCTTCATTCCTTCAGTCTGTGTGACCAGTAGCACAGGCTCTGCGTTGTTGGGGAGTTGGGAATGGGTAATTTCCCATCACAATCTCCCAGGCCAGATTCCACAGACCAAGATCTAAGCTGCTACTTTTCAGCCTGTGTACACTGAAATTATAAACATTATTTGATAACTGTATTTGCTGGTTAAACATGATCAATGTAGTGGAAATAGAGAAAGAATACGTTGCACAGGGTGTGCCGTATTAAGATCTGTCTTAACACAGGTGCTGCAACTGCATGTCACCGAATTCAGTCAAGCAAGAAGTAGTGCAAACAAATAATTTCCTCAATGTGACTTCTCTTTGGTCTTTTTTTAAGCTGAAGAAATAGGCTTTGGAAATAATTTCTTCATGTAAAGGGTGACTATGATTTCGTATGATTTTTGGGCTCATTCAAGACCCAACTAAACCTGGAAAATGAACAAGATCTATGCCTTTCCTCATCTCCTTTGATCTTATCTGAATAGCTTGTTGACAATGGTATGAGAATACTGTATTTATTTCTCAGTCTCAGAATACTATCCCATGGGATTTTTGTGTGCCAGGGAAGGCTGACACATAGAGATCCAAACTACTGATAACCCGAGAAAAGTAACTTCCATTTGCACAACAAAGCACAGGCTAACGCCTAACAGAGTCACTTGTCTTTTCTACCCCATGAGAACCTACAGGGGTCAGTATTAAATAAAATTTTAAAGCCATGCTGCAGCTAGAGTCTAGCCAACTAAAGTCAATGCAACACTAATGCTGGCTTTCCAGAATCACACTGCATTACTGGAACACAGGATGTTCCAATCAATTCCAGAATCTGGAAAGCTTAGTCATCGCTATCTGTAGCAAAAGTCTAAAAGTAATGTTTACTGGGCAGGTCACAATTTTATAGCAGTGATCAGTGCTGAGCTCTATCATCAGAATTGCATTTGAGTGCTGTGGTTTTCTGAATAATTTTGAATAATAAGCAAAGGTTCGATATCTCAGTGAATTATTTTTAAAAAGTGTTAAAATGGTTACATTTATCCCATAATCCTTTAGGATATATAACAGTCCTGCTGCAAACAGTATTTATTTGTTTTGCTTTCAAGTATTCAAGAATTTTCATGTATAATACAAATATTAACTGTCCCTTACCCCTTATAATTATTATACTAAGGAGGACATTTTTAACATAGGCATTGCATCTATTCCTAATATTAAGAAATAATTTTCAGATGTAAAAACAGAAAATAATGAAAATATTCAAATGGTCAGACAGTATCTGTGAAGTACAAAAGAGTTACTGTTTTAGGCTAACAAACTATTATTCCAAATTCTAACATTTGCAGCATTTTGTCTCTGTAATTTTTCTACTGTTAGTCAAACTTACCACATTCATGTAATCGGCAAATGGATGCATACGTTTTAGGGTGAAGTGGTTAGCACTGCTGCCTCACAACACCCGGGTTCAATTCCTTTTTGTGCAACTGTCTGTGTGGAACTTGCACATTCTCCCGCATCTGCGTTGGTTTCCTCCAGATGCTCCAGCTTCCTCCCACAGTCCAAAAGATGTGCAGGTTAGGTGGGATTGACCAGCTAGATTGCCCCACAGTGTTCAGGGAGGTGCAGGCTACGTGGGTTTGCTACTGTAAATGTGAGGTTACAGGGATAAGGGTAGGGGGCTGAGTCTGGGTGGGATGCCCTTCAGTGGATTTGATGGGCCGAATAGCCTGCTTCCATACTATAGGGATTGTAATAAGACAGAGGTTTCATCTTTTTGTAAAAGCATATCAAAGGATAGTTTCTCAAGAGTCGATCTAACAAAAGCATCCACTGCGACCCAGAGGAACACCGAAGATGATCTCGACAAGAATCAATTTTCTTAACACAAGCTCCAAACATTACCTTTCTCTCTGCTGTGCTTTTTAACTGAGGAATTCCGATTTCTTTCGGAACTCTTCACTTGTGCCCAGTCAGACCCAGATTCTGAAGACTCCACTTTCACTTGTCGATGCCTTCTGGATCTAGATGCCTTCATGTGAAATAACAATATTTTGAAAAAAAAATTAATGATTGTTACATTTAATAAATAATTTCAACATCAAATCATTGGGCTGAATTTAACATGCCCCTTTCAGGCATATTTTCAGCAGCTGAAAAGAGGCACAAATAGAGTGGGTGACCAGCCCACCATCTTCTCAATGACTTGGGTTTCTCCCTGAGAGGAGGCCTCGACAGGTGCTAAAAATCAGCAACATGCCTGTCATGTTTCAAAAAATAATGAAGGATCAACTAAGATCATAAAAGCTCAATTAGAGTCACACAGCATGAAAACAGAGCCTTCGGTCCTCTTCCCACCCTATCTCTTGCAACAACCGACTTGACACTGACATTTTTTACAAACCCACCGACTCCCACAGCTACCAGGATTACACCTCTTCCCACCCTATCTCTTGCAAAAAATGCCATCCCGTATTCCCAATTCCTCCGCCGTATCTGCTCCCAGGAGGACCAGTTCCACCACAGAACACACCAGATGGCCTCCTTCTTTAGAGACCACAATTTCCCTTCCTACGTGGTTGAAGATGCCCTCCAACGCATCTCGTCCACATCCCGCACCTCCGCCCTCAGACTCCACCCCTCCAACCGCAACAAGGACAGAACGCCCCTGGTGCTCACATTCCACCCTACCAACCTTCGCATAAACCAAATCATCCGCCGACATTTCCGCCATCTCCAAAAAGACCCCACCAACAGGGATATATTTCCTTCCCCAACCCTTTCCGCAAAGACCGTCCCCTCCATGACTACCTGGTCAGGTCCACACCCCCCTACGACCCACCCTCCCATCCTGGCACTTTCCCCTGCCACCGCAGGAACTGTAAAACCTGTGCCCACACCTCCTCCCTCACCTCTATCCAAGGCCCTAAAGGAGCCTTCCACATCCAAAGTTTTACCTGCACATCCACTAATATCATTTATTGTATCCGTTGCTCCCGATGCGGTCTCCTCTACATTGGGGAGACTGGGCGCCTCCAAGCAGAGCGCTTTAGGGAACATCTCAGAGACACCCGCACCAATCAACCACACCGCCCCATGGCCCAACATTTCAACTCCCCCTCCCACTCTGCCGAGGACATGGAGGTCCTGGGCCTCCTTCACCGCCGCTCCCTCACCACCAGACGCCTGGAGGAAGAACGCCTCATCTTCCGCCTCGGAACACTTCAACCCCAGGGCATCAATGTGGACTTCAACAGCTTCCTCATTTCCCCTTCCCCCACCTCATCCTAGTTTCAAACTTCCAGCTCAGCACTGTCCCCATGACTTGTCCGACCTGCCAAGCTCCTTTTCCACCTATCCACTCCACCCTATCCTCCCTGACTATCATTTTCATCTCCTCCCCCACTCACCCATTGTACTCTATGCTACTCTCTCCCAACCCCCACCCTCCCCTAGCTTATCTCTCCACGTTTCAGGCTCACTGCCTTTATTCCTGATGAAGGGCTTTTGCCCGAAACGTCGATTTCGAAGCTCCTTGGATGCTGCCTGAACTGCTGTGCTCTTCCAGCGCCACTGATCCAGAATCTGGTTTCCAGCATCTGCAGTCATTGTTTTTACCTTCGGTCTAACCAGTCCATGCCGAACATAATCCCAAACTAAACTAGTCCCACCTGCCTGCTCCGGGGCCCATATCCCTCCAAAACTTTCCTATTCATATATCCATCCAAATGTCTATTAAATGTTGTAATTGTTCCCGCACCCACCAGTTCCTCAGGAAGCTCATTCCACACACAAACCACCCTCTGTGTAAAAGATATGCCTCTTAAGTTTCTTCCTAAATCTCTTTCCTCTCCCCTTAAAAATCTGGCCCCAGTCTTGAAATCCCCCATCTTAGGGAAAAGATAACTACCACCAGATTAAGCTATACCTCTCATTATTCTATAAACTTCTTGACCCAATATTTTGCTGTCCATGAAATAACTGAAATGGCATAGACAGGAAAGCTAGACTGCATAGCTCATTTGTAAAAATAATAGTTTTTTTAAAAGGCTGGAATGAAAGAGGGTCCTATCTTTGGTAACCTTTGTGTGTGGGAATGCTCCACATCTTGCCCAATATCCCTGACTTACTGAGGTCTGAGATTACTGGGGTCTTCACCCAACGTTGGAATCCCAGGATCCTCCACAGCCAAACTAATGGGACAGCAAGTGGTGCTAGCCTCCAATCAAGCCCCATGCTGTCCTTGTTAATGTTGTCCATATTGGATTTTAGCTGCAGAACTAATATGTTTCTTCACTGTCAGAAACCAACAAAATTCTGCCCATTGTTTTATAGTCACAACAATGCAAAAGGATGAGTGCCAAGAAATTAAAGCCTGAGCAAATACACATAAACAAGAGGAATAGAAACCTTCGAAGTGATTTACCCCAGGCCAGTCAATGGAATTGTTGGACCAATCCTACAAAAAGGTAGTTAGTAACTGACTAGGATACATTGATACAGATGAAGATTGAGATAATGAAGATTGAGATTGAGGTTGAGAAATTCCAATAAGGTGGCGGTGCAGTAGGGCTTCTGCACTCCGGGCTTGACTGCTCTATCTGCACAGTGGACTCGAGTAAGCCCAGCAGTGCAGACTCATGGTGGTGGAGATGGGTTTGGGTTCCTAATAATATCTACACATTCAGTGCAGATTCATAGAGATGGCGGAGGCGAGTCTGGGTTCCTTGTAAAATCTGCATCCAATGCAGATTCATGGAGGTGAGTTTGGGTTCCTTGTAACATCTGCTTCCAGTGCAGATTCATGGAAGTGGCGGAGGTGAGTTTGGGTTCCTAATAACATCTGCATCCAGTACAGACTCATGGAGGTGGCAGAGGCAAGTTTGAGCCCAGTACAAGACCCAACAGCAACTGCATCAGTGAGGTAGGCCCAAAGCAGACTCATGACAGCGGTGGAGTTAGACTGGTACAGTACCCAGCAGAATCTGCATGGCAAAGTTCAGTGAGGACTCAGTGACAAAGGCATTGGTGGAAGGGAGACAGCACCTAAGAATGACAACTTTCATTCCAGCAGCAACAGCAGTGTGGTGAAGAGAACTCGTGCCTGGCCACCAGGCCCATGGCCTACAATGGTACTTTAACAAGAAGGATTGTAAAGTTGGATACTTTCTTTATTTTTTTTATTTTTCTGCCTTCATATTCAGTGTTTTGATTTATTTTTCTGTGATTTAAGATGACGTTGGAGATCGACAACACTAAAAACACTTTTCACTGTATTTTGTAACAAGATACATATGACAAATAAATAAACCAATATTGAAAAAGAAAGAGGTCAAGAGTCAACACTGTCTTAGAATTTTGCAATTCATGGACCGACTTGATTGTATTTAATCTGCAATGTTACAGCAGATATCTCTGGATTAGGAAAGCACTCCTGTTACTCCAGGCTCCACAGGAACACCAATGGTGCTATATTGAAGTCAACTGTGAAAAATAAATGCTCATAGCATCAGAGCTAGCAGGAAGCAGAGAGTAGGAATAAGCGGATCTCTCTCAGGCTGGAAGGGTCTCAACAGGTGCCATGCTGCAGGGCTCGGTGCCAGAGCCTAACCTTTTCCAATTTACATAAACAATTTGAATGAAGAGACCGAAGGGATGGTAGATACATTTGCTGCTTTCATAAAGATAGGTAGGTAAATGAGTTGTGAAGAGGATATAAGAGGCCTACAAAAGGGATATAGATAGGTTAGATGAGTGGGCAAAGAGCTTGCAAATTGACTATAATTTAGAAAAGTGTGAAACTGTCCATTTTGTCAGAAAGAATAAAAAAGCATAGTGTCTAAATGGCGATGGTTGCAAAGCTCTAAGATTGAGCGATCCTGCACAGAACGTTATGCAGGTGCAGCAAGCAATCAGGGAAGGTAATTGTCCAGATCTTTGCACATGGACTGTTTCAGCATTTAAAGAGTTTTAAATGCTGCTGAACATGGTGTAGTCATCACCAAACACCACCACTTCTGACTTTATATGGGGAAAAAATTTTAAAAATGCACAATGCGATTATGAGATCAGTTCTCCATCTTGGGGTAACAAACATTAATTTTTGCAATCATTCCTTATCATTCATCAGGGATAAGCAATAACTAAGTATTTTAACAAAAATGAGTATTTGGCATACAAACCTTCACTGTGGAATTGTATGATTTTGACTTTATCTTTGCCAGGGTCTGTGCACGACTGGAGCCCTAAGAAGAACAAACACTCACTTTAACCAGTTTCAGCATTACTTTGCTTACTTAAAGAATACAAAGTAGAATGAAACATTGCTAAATAAATGATTTTTTTGCTTAGTTTTAACCAATTTTTCCATTATGCATTTGATTTGACATTAAAAATGTATTGTAATAACCTCAAACATTTAGTTAATGAGGCTGAAGTTGATAACATTGTACCTCAGCTTTGGATCAACTGTAGGTAGATTGGGAGTATGGGACTCAATGCACTGATGTATTTTTCCACTGATTTCAGAAGGCCAAAATTGGTTTTAGATACAAATCAAGCCACTGCCCTAATTACAAGTATTATTATACCTGGACTTTCTTCTCAAAATGTTATCAGTGCATGCTAACATAAGCATCTTCAATCAACCATGACGTGAGGTAACAGTGTGACAGCAGCATTTGTTTCATGAGAAGAAGCGGATATTAAAAGGGAAGATTGATGCAGCAACTCAGTGCCTTCTGTTGTAATGTTGGCCAATGGAAACTGCTGCATAATTGCAGGTGTAGCTATAGTGACAAAGTTTTCACAAGCAACACCTTAAATACACTGACATAAAACATGTACTTCATGTTAAACAGATATGATCATTTAGGAGCCAAGCACTCAATCAAAGAAAACACTTGTGCACTTGATTTTCACCATATTATTTTTGCTGGCAAATGCATAAAATTATTCATTGATTCAAATGCCTTGCGAATACAAGTACGGGATCTCGTGGTCAACGATGGTGTTACTGCTCATTTTAACCATATGTAGCTAATATATTGGGCAACACTATGCTATGACACTGCCTTCAAAAAGCATGTACTGACAACATTGGATTCTTGGTTAGCAGTATAAAAATACCAGTTTAGAATACTTCACAACAATTATATATTGAAGAGAGGAAAGAATAAGGAAGGTGTACACCTTTAATGAATTCAACTTAGCCTCTACTTAAAAGATTAAACTTTTCTCTTGATTCGAACTAACATTCTGTAATGGATGTTTATATTTAGCTAATAACTAACAGCAAGTCCGCATGAACAAGGTGACAGAGTTGGCTCTAAAGATTGTTTACAGTTTCCATAGTGGACTACCAAGACAGGGACACCTCAGGTGGGGACTAACCTGCAAGAGCTTTTCCCAGCTTCCAGTGCTGGTACAGCAGCCTAATGTACTACACACATATAAGTAACTCCAGCTATGTGGGAGTTCTGACTATTACCAGGTGGTCAATCGACCCTATATAAAATTATCAATTTTTTTCAGATCTCAGTAAATATGGCAGTATCACTTGAGAGGCATTTGCAATATAAATGAACCACAAATTCAAGAGAAACAAATATACAGCATTTGTAGCCTGGAAACAACTGTTTCTCTCTTGTGAATCTAATGGCTCTTGGGTTGAGAACAGGAAAAACAGAATACATTTTGCAAGTTGAAGGCAAAATTGTACTTATGACTTATGAGTTTTGCACAGCTTTCCACAGCTACAAATTAATATAAGTTTTTGCTTTTATATTTATCAAGTGTTAAAAATGATCATCTAATCCTTATAAAATCTCCACAGTCACCAACTGCATAAGTACTAAAAATTAGATACATTTAATAATTTCACTACCTTGCTCCTTCTCTTTCCCTTCAATCAACGCTAAAATTAATCTTTGATTCTTTACCATGTCAACCTGGAGTGATATCCTTGATCATACAGCAATCCTAAAAATGAGGTTTGAAAACTCTCCAAAAGTGACAGGTGAATGGACCTCAGTGGGAGATGGGGTATGGGCAGCAGAGTGAAGACCTTATTTATAAAGTGGAGAAGACAGGAGACTCTCCAGCAGGTGGCCAGAACAGCACTGTAATAGCCAGAACTAGAAGGAACAACAGCAAAAATATTGATGCAAGTTTCAGCACCAGCAAGCAATATTGTGGATGGAAATAGGAAGTCTTTGTGATGTGAACAGATATGGAGTGAGGAGATCATACAGAACACCAAAATCATGAACTGGCAGACACTGGCCAGAGGGACCATTGAAATCAATAGCAAAGAATAGAATTTAAGACAATTTAATGAAACCAATGCATCAAAACTAAGCGAACTCTTCAACACTCCAACTGATCCTCTTCCATAAGGATGTGGACTTGTTGCATTTATGAAGCAGTTAGAAAGTTAATTCTGCTGATATTTCTTGTGATTGACCTCATAACAATGGTCTTTTGTGACACTCTTTTATGATGCTCAATCTTTGCAGTAAGTATTAAGGGTTAGAGTCAAAAAGTGTGGTGCTGGAAAAGCACAGTCGATCAGGCAGCATCTGAGGAGTTTCACAGATCTGAGGAGCAGCATCTGAGGAGCAGGAGAGTCAACGTTTTGAGCATAAAGTATTCATCCTGATGAAGAGCTCTCCTGCTCCTCGGATGCTGCCTGCCCGGCTGTGCTTATCCAGTACCACACTTTTTGACTCTGATCTCCAGCATCTGCAAACCTCACTTTCTCCTTAAGGATTAGAACGCCTGTGGAAATACTAAAAGCTTTCATCTTGCTAATTTTGAACTGAACTAGAAATAATTTTAAGTAGTTCATCATCAAAAACTGGATAAGAATCCAATGAAGAGTGCAAGAGGGTATGCCAGGAGCATCACCAGGCATTTATCAAAATGAGGTGCTAACCTGGTAACACAGCATTACTCGCATGCCACACAGGGTAAATTCCAAGTGATTGACAAAGCTAAGCAATTCCACAACCAATGGAGCAGATTGGAGCTCTGTAGTTCTGCCACATCTAGTCCTGAGCAATGGGGGACAAATAAACAACTGACTGGATGAGAAGGAAGATAGATATGTCATCATACACACACACAGTGCAGAAGAGGCTCTTTGGCTCATCAAGTCTGCACTGACACATGAGAAACACCTGACCTTTAACTGAATCCTAATTACCAGCGCTTGCCTCACAATCTTGAATGTGAATGACACCCCAGGTGCTCATTCAGGTACTTTTTAAAGGATGTGCCTCTATGACCTCTCAGGAATTGGTATTTTTGTAGCTTACCCTATTTTCTCTGAGGTCTTTGAGGGTCGTGAGAAATTAATTTCAGAAAATAATTTTTAAAGTGCTGGAGCATGTAATCAACAGTGCCATAATGCAGCACAAGCTCAGCAATGATATGAGCATTGACACTTAGTTTGGGCTCCACTGAGGCAAGACAAAGACAGCAGAAACATGGGCAACTTTCCAAGTCATTCACCACCCTGACTTGGTCATTTATCACCTTCAGTGTTCCCGTTCAAAATCCTGGAATTCCCTCCCTAGCAGTCTTTTGGGTGTATCTACACCAAACAGAATGCAGCAGTTCAGGAAGGCAGCTCATCACCACCCCCTCAAGTAGAACTAGGGATGGGACAATATATACCGACCCAAACACCAACACCCACATCCTGTGAGTGAAACAAAAAAAAGGACATGCTACAAAATTTATCAAGTGCACGAAAAATTGTACCTTGCTGTTTTTAGTAAAGACAGAATTCAGTTTCAAACGATCAAAGATCTGGTTTCAACATTTTTGAAAAGACAAAACTCAACAACTGGACTGCAAAGTTTATATGAGAGGTGCAGACTTAGCTCCTGAATAAGATCCAATACAAATCAGTGTGTCAATGGATTAACAGTAACAGTACTAGAAGAATCAAATATAATTCTTATCTACTGGCAAGCTGTTAATCAAAAATGTTGTAATTTTTGTATGCACTAAAAAGTATTTTGTTCATAATATCCAAGAGTGGACAAGTTTACACAATGGACCAACACAAATGCAATATAGCAAAGGTTCATGATTAATTCATGACCCCATGTCATTTCTACTGACAGTGATATAGAGAGAGTAAAGGCAGCCAATGCCAAAAGTCAATGCACTACAGTATCAGATTAACTGGTGACATCGATTCCAAATCACAACAGTGCACTCAGAAATTTCCCCTCCAGCACCAAGGTCAAATTTTAATGATACTCCTCTCACCTTTTGACAATTAGATTCATCACCATCGGATCCAGAGATATCTGGTTGGTCAGTCAAGCTTGAGTTCTGTAAAATTTGAGATAAAAGAATGGTGTTATTTGTTTCCTTAAATCACCAGAAATGCTAAAGCTTAAACACCTGAATTGACACCAAAAATATGACACCAAGATCAGATACGATACATCCAACCACAATGAATGCCTTCTTCCCAGGTTAAAGAAAGGCAAACCAGCACTGAAGTAAACATGGACACAGCATTTAATATTCTGAACTCAGAATTTAGAGATCCTGTCACCGGTTTGTATTTTATCAGATCATCAGACTACAGACATTCTAATGCTCCAAATGTCAGAACTCACTTGCCAGTTCCACATTTGGCTTTACATCAATTATATGAATACTGACATGTAAGGTAAGACACTCAGCGAAGGGTAAAAACAATGACTGCAGATGCTGGAAACCAGATTCTGGATTAGTGGTGCTGGAGAAAACAGATCCAAAATACAGGATGAGTAAATTTGATATGGCAACTGCATATTTTAACTGACTTTGTTTTACTTATGTTGGAACATTGCCACTCAATTCTACAACAAAGCAGTACATAAAACTACACAGCACAACAAATGATGCTCTAGTAATGTAATTTTAATAGGCATTAACAATGTGAAACCTTTCTGATTGAGTCAACAATGTTTAAAAGTAGGTTCTGGCCTTTAACACACCAGAGTTAAAAATCTAATTGATTCAAAATAGCTGCCAGTACCTCACTACAAAACGAGAGGGGACTTATTAATTTTTCATCTGCTCAGTATGAGGTGAGGAACAGTTACTGCTCCCCCTTTTCTTTGTTCCCTCATGGTCAGTTATAACAAATGTTTTTTCTTTTTATAATTTGAAGCATGATAGCTACATTCAGAAATTAAGTTAACCAAATAAAAATGGAGAGTCATTTCCAAGGTTTGCTGAGTGATTTTTAATTACCTATTACCCAAAAACAATAATAAAATGTGACAACAAACAGACACACACAAATAGGAGTTGGGACATAATGTTGCAGTTGTACAGGACATTGGTGAGGCCATGTTAGAATACAGCATACAATTCTGGTTGCCTTTCTATAGGAAGGAGGTTGTTAAATTTGAGAGATTGCACAAAACACCTACAAGGATTTTACTGTAACTGGAGGGTTTGAACTAGAGGGAAAGGCTGAACAGGCTGGGACTATTTTCCCACGAGCATCAGAGGCTGACGGACAACCTTATAGAGGTTTATAAAACCATGAGGAGCACGGATCGGGTGAATACCTAAGGTTTTTTTTTCCCTGGGTGGGGGTATAGAGGGCATAGATTTAAGGGGACAGCGAAAGGATTTAAAACAGGCCTATGTGGCAACTTTTTCATGCAGAGGGTGATGCATGTATGATGCGCTGCCAGTTGAAGTGGTGGAGGCAGGTACAAATACAACATTTAAAAGGTATCTGCATGAATATATGAAAAGGAAGGGTTTAAGAGGGATATGGGCCAAATGCTGGCAAATGGGACTAGGTCAGATTGGGATGTCTGGTCAGTGTGGATGATTTGAACCGAAGGGTCAGTTTCCATCTGTATGACTGTACCACATCAAAATGTTGTTCATTTCGCTGTCAACATATAGACACTAATGGCAGCATCAAGATCAGTTTGCAGTGCTTCAGTCAAAAGGCACTTGACATAACTGCATTAGTTTAAATACCACATTTTATGCAATCTTTTGGCAACATATCCATGCAATGATAAAAAGAATTCATCAGTAATATTGTTACTGAAAAGCAACTGCATATCAGATTCAGTAGAGACTACTTTCAAATAAATTATCAATCTCATTATGCATTTGGCTTTCAATTATTTGCCCCCACTGTATAAATAGGATTCATTTCATTTTGTACCAACTTAAGGCTGTCCCAAATCAAAAGCTCACAACTGAGCAAGCCTAACAAATCCAATATTGCCTCTTTAAACCGTGAAAATTCAACAACCCAATATATATTGCAGAACTACTTTCAATGCTAGAACCTAACGTATAAACAGCTGTGGCAAAGAAAAAGAATCTAACTCTCCTGCTACTATACATGGTCTGTTCCAACTGGGTCTTTATCTAAGGACTATATGGTGTGTTAGAACCAACTTTCAACATTCAGCAAACCCTCTCTGATGTATAATCCCTCTCTGAAGGCAAATCTCATAGAGGATATTTCAGCAATTGCTGCAGCCCTCTATTAAAAGTACTGAAACGGTCATTCTTTATGTGTCAGCCTCGTTAATACCAGCAGGTTATTCAGACATAGACAAAACAACTCAGCAACCAAGTGTGATCATATCTTCCCTTCTATCAACATTTCCACAGATGCATCTGACAGCATAGAGCATCTCATTTTTTTTCTCTACACGATCACATAGATAGGAAGGCCAACTGAGCACCTCATTAGAATGCCAGAAAGGATTAATTTACTCATCAAGCATTAACAATTAAACCTGGACTTTTCACGGAGTATTTGGCTCAGCGAACATTGCATCAATAAGCCTTCTGTATGACTGTACCACATCAAAATGTTGTTCATTTTGCTGTCAACATATAGACACTAATGGCAGCATCAAGATCAGTTTGCAGTGCTTCAGTCAAAAGGCACTTGACATAACTGTATTAGTTTAAATACCACATTTTATGCAATCTTTTGGCAACATATCATTTTTATCGGATCTGATCAGTTGCCCCACAAAGACCCTGACAGAAAGGTCACAATGTAATCCACCACAGTAGGTTGATACAAAATAGGGTTGAGGTAAAAAAGATAAAAAGATTATTCCATTTTTTAAACTTACCTGCGTACCAAAATCTCAGAATTGTTTCTAAAGTCCCAGACAAATCATATCGGAATTTCTGCATGACTAATGTTCAATTTGTCAGCAGAGAAAAGAATTTAGGCAAAAGAAGCAACATGTTCTCGATCTTAAATCAATTTCAAAAATCATTAGACTGAATTACAAATATTACTTCATATTACAAAACAAATGTTACCTTTTTCTCTTGCCACTGTTGGAATTCCAGCGTTATGTTCTTTAAGTCAGAAACAAAGTCACTTCGAATTAAACTTAATGCTTTGTCCAGCTGGGTTTTGTTTGCAGAGATCATACGTTTCATTGTTTGATAATGATCATGGATATTCATAAGTTCCTTTAAAATACATGAATTAAGAAAAAGTATTTAAAATCCCTTGTGTCAGTCTATTATTCTTCTTGGAGGAAAGTATGAGGTTGCGACTCCCTTAGCCTCAGCCAACTGCATGTGATCATGAATACAGCAAAAGACCAGTCTTTTACTCCAGTAATGCTCAGATTTCAGACTCAAACATTTTTAGACCCAAATTACTCTCCAAAACATCTTACCTCCAAAACATCAACGGAAATGAGTTCAGACACCAGGTTAGATCTCTCCCGGAGGTTATCGTTAATAGTATTACCGGGTATTTTTCTCCTTTTCTTATTGTAAGCCAGCTGAAAAAATTAAAGTGAGCTTTCAGAAGTCAAGTGGTATCTTTCATTAAAAGGAAATATATTATTTTAATATTTGCAGATGACAAACTTATTGCATATTTTGAGAAAGAAACAAGTGAAAAATTATTACAGGTGCACAATCCTTTATCCAAAATGCTCAGGACCAGCTGGTTTTCAGAACTCAGAAGTTTTCGAATTTCAGAATAAGTGTCAGTTTGATGTGAATTTTTAAAAATCTTTCCAAAGTATAGACTTACATGAGTAAAACAGGCCCCGAAACAGAATTAAGGCCTGCCAGTGCTGAGGCCCGCCCCCACACATCACATCTGAGAGACACGCATCGAGTGGGTGTGGATTTGGGTTAAGTGTTTGCACACCAAACAACCTTGTTAATGAGAAAAAAAACTCTTAAACAAAAACCTTCAGACTTTGGAGCTTTTCAAATTTCGGATTAAGGGTCGTCAACCTGTACAAAGTGGAGTATCTGTTCCTAGTACACAAAAAAAATGGCCACTGGAGTCCATGTACATGTGCCCCCACCTTTAATGTTTTAACCAGCTGAACGAGGTGAAAGCACTGCAGCAACGTTTGGAATTGGAGGTCAATGCCGCAATTGGCATTCTGATGCTGATCACCAATGTGAAACCTTGGAGGGGCTGCAGCCTTGCAGCTTAGAGGGAGTGTTGTCCCCACCCCCTCCACCTACATCATACCAGTCAGCTGTGACATGACTTGTACTGCCAGTATGGATCAATGTCGTCATGAGCTGGTGCATGATGATGTCAGGACCCATGCACATACAGAACAGGAACATGGACCTGCATCTACACTTGCATGTATATTACCATTGACAAACAACTGTGAAATGAAAAAAGTGTTTTGAGCTAGGAACTGAGGCCTAGTTGACAACAGTGCCAATTGTCTGGTGTGATCCTTCATCTGTAGGTATGTGTGCATTAGGTGCAGCACTTGACTTTTAAATTAGTCCCTCATCAACTCCATAGAGGAATAACTCTTTGTAATCAGTCCTCAAAGTGTACCCTACTCCAGTGAGCTGTAATGCAAAGGCAGCACATTGCTTCAATTATTTTCCCATCACTGGACATAGTGGCTGCCTTGTTTAGCCAAGATTCCTGAGAAGCTTCTGATGCTTTAATTCTGCACAGTCTGTATAATCACTGTCATTACAATTGGCAGTGACCTCTTTGTGACAATCCATCATGATATACATAAAACGCAGTCAATACAAAAATCTACAGCAACCTGAAAATAACACCAGATGATAAACAGAGATGTGGCACTTCCCTATCAAACATCTCTTCACACTATCTGAATTAACAGATCAACCTAAAGTGAGTTGGTGCCTCCATTAAAATAGAGAAAGATACTTTATCCATTATTTTAAAGGTTCACACATTGCACTGAAGTTCCAAAGAACCTCAACTCAACAAGCAACACTTACTAATATTGGCATTGCTGTGAAATGGAAGGCTTTGTCATGTAAGAGTTTTTTCAGAACATAAACAGCATCAAAATGTTCTGCTTTCACCATTTCTTCTTGGCAACTTAGCACCTCATCCCAATCTTTCAGTGCCATCCTTATCTGTAGATCATATAAACATAACTGTCAGTTAAATAAACATCATTCAAAGCATTTAATGTGATCTTTAATCATAGCACGAAGCACTGTAAAGGGGAAAATTACCTGGAGATTCCATTGCATACAGAGAGAGAAAGACAGAGACAGAGAGAGGACTGGTGGCAAGTTTAATCTGATGGTCACCATGCCTCAGGCAAAGGGCAAGGATCTAAAGACGCGCAAACCTCTTCCAGAAATAATAAACTCTCAACTGACTTAATAGGCCAGCCTCTACTTATAAACCAGTGACCCCTAGTTTTTTTCAGTAAGATGAAACATCCTTTCCATTTCCACACTGTCTAGACTCCTCAGGATCTTAATGTTTCAAATGAGTCACATCTTACTCTTCTAAATTCCAGCAGCTTTAAGTCTAGCCTGTCCAATCTTTCCTCAAGACAATCCTTCCAATTACTGTTATGAGTCCAATGCTTCTTCTCTGATATTTTTCCAATTGATTTATATCTTTCCTTCAGTAAAGAGACAATATACTTCCATTAAGAGGACTCCCGATGTGATCTCTCGGTACAACTGAAACATAACCTCTCTACTTTTGCATTCAATTCTCTTATAATAAATAACATTCTACTGGCTTTCCTAATTTTTTGCTGGAGCTGCATGCTAACCATTTGCAATTCATGAACTAGGATGTTGAGGTCCCTCTGCACCTCAGCACTTTGAAATCTTTTACCACTTAGATAATAATTCCTTTTAGTTCTTCCTGCCAAAATGGACAATTTCACATTTCCCATTGTACACTGCCTTTGCTAGATCTTTTCCCACTCACTTAACCTTTCAATATCCCTTTGCAGTTTCCTTTCTTGCAGATTTGTCTCTGCGTGTAGACTTATGGTTGGACTGACAGCAAGCAGATAAAAAACAATTAAACTGGATTTTGTGCAGCAAAAATAGAAAGGAACAGGTGAATGTCATGGAATTACAGCACAGAATTAGGCCATTTGAGTCCATTTTGGTGTCTGTGCTCTACCCAAGTTTCCTGTCTGTATTATTTATCTAACCTCATCAACATTCCCTTCAATTTATTTCTCCTCTATGTTTATCGAGCTTTCTCAAATACACCTGTCCCATTCACTTCAAGTACTCCTATCAGATTTTAACTAGTCTTTAAAAACAAAGAAAATCTCACATTATATATAGCCCATTTTGTAACTACTGGATATTATGTGATGTAGACCATGATGGGCCAGCATTTATTATCCTAAGTGCCCAGAGGACAGCTATGAGTCAACCACATTGGTACAGGCTGGAAACAGTGGGATGGACTGGTAAGAATGCCACATTTCCTTCCATAAAGCACATTAGTGAACTAAATTAGTCCTTACATCAAATGACAGTGGTTACATGGCCACAATTAAACTAGATTCTTTTTTTTAAATCCCAGATTCCAGTGGGAGGGTGAAAGAGAAAGAGAGAGAGGTGGAGTGGGAATGTATTGATAATGACAATGGGAAAAAGGGATGAAAGAAAAATATTTTATAATTTAGATGCAAATCCTAAAGCTTTATAAAGAATTGATGTGGGAGAGAAATATCTAACTGAGCCCAAATTCCAGGCCTCTGTCCTGTTCCACAACACCCCTCCCCAGGTTCTCCTCCACTCATACTCCTCCAGAGTTGCAGCTACTCCAGCAGCACCTTCCCACCCTCCTTTAGCTGCTGATCCACTTTATCCCACTGTCAGTGGGTGGTTGTGGTTCATCTTTGACCAGCGCTAGTCAACTTGGATCAGGGCTCCCCAGCAAATAGAGCCAAGGATCTGGAGCTTATAACCAGGCATGCCAAAGAGTGAAGAAATCCCACCACTGATTGTTTGGGTAACATTGGGATCCCGAACAGGCCAAGTCACAGCCCACAGTTGAGACAGTCAGCTGGAATGAAACTCTGTCCAGAGGCTGGGGCTGGAGTCTGAAGCTTGGATTGGGCAAGTTGATCCTCCCATCAACCCTGCACCAGTGGTGCTGACTCCACAAGAAGTTGGGCCAGCTCAGGAGGGCCCTCTGCAGGCTACTCAAGAACAGTAGCTACTGGGAGCATGGCTTCAACACCTGCAGGGAGTCAGTCAGAATGGCGAAGGAATTAAAGAGAAAAGCAGCCAGGTGGTGGCTCCCAAAGACCAGGCAGAGGTTATGACTAAAATGCACAAGGGGAATTCCATAATCTAAAAGTTGGAATTGTATCATATGGCAGAAATTCCACACCTATGGAAAACTACACAGAAATATCAGTCTTACATTTTATCCTCACACACTGGAGTGGGAAAAGAACCCAGAACCTTGTGAGATGCTATTACCTGAGCAATGGCTGATACCCTGAGTAAAATTATTTTCTCTGTATTTCATATTGGATGTATTTCTGACCATTTTCTAGCTCCTAGGTTTTGACTCCACCGACAAGTGAAAATAATCTGAAGTACATTTAATAGCCAGAGAACATAACAATACAAGTCTTCAGCAACAGTTACAATATTGGAATAAACACAGGCTGAAGAAGAAATGAGTCAAAAATATTACGATCCTGTGCTTACCTTTTCTTTTGGCTGACAAAGCTGGGTATAATAAAGTCCATAAAGAAGGTACAAGCCCCCAAATCGGATCTGAAAACTATATGGGGGGAAGAAGTACTGACTTGCCAAGATTAATGCTTCTCTGGTGAACTTTCTGCCATCATTTTTACCCATTTTTCCACTGGAAAAGAACAAATGCAGTTATGTCAACATTTTGAAACCCATGGTAAGCAAGTGATATACATGCACCAATCTGTATACCAAAAGAGCAGAGGGACACAGGATGTTGTGGTTTAAATTCATTCATAACCCACATTCCTGCTACTGCTGCTGGATTTTTTTAAACTTAATCTGAGGAAATGGAGTTTTGGCTTTGATTAACTATTGAAATGCTACAATCTTAAAAGTTCTACTGTATTGCAAGAGAAATTTCTGTCTGTTTTAATTTAAACCAGCCACCAACACAAAAAAACAGAAAGAGTGAGAAAAAAGTTGTGGAATTTAAAAACGTTAACTTGCTTTCATACAACACCTTTAATCCAGCAAATCAACTCAAGATGCTACACAGGAATGGTGGTAGAGTAAATTTGACATTTATATTCATATTGATAGGAAAAACTTGAAAAGCCAATATAAATTGATAAAGTGCATTGAAGGTTATAGCAGAAAAAAAGCTCATGTTGTAGTAGTTAGCATATTAATAAGCATAAAGGATTGGATGTAACAGGAAGCTGACAATGACAAAGATGTAAACATGTCTAAAGAGTGGGGTGCTGGAAAGGCACAGCCAGTCAGGCCGCATCCAAAGAGCAGGAGAATCGATGTTTTGAGCATAAGGTCTTCGTCAGGATACTGCCTGACCAGCTGTGCTTTTCCAGCACCAAACTCTCCAACTCTGATCTCCAGCATCTGCTATCCTCACTTTCTCCTACATTCTGCATCTTTGGCAAGATGTAACAAGTTCATCTTGTATCCACAAGAATCGGTGCTGGAACCTCAACCACTCACAATTTATATAAATTACTTAGATTAAGAGACTACATTTGTTATCTATCTTTGCGTTATCAGCAAAGTAAGTTGTGAAGAAAATAAAGCAAGGCAACAAAAAGATACACAGAATATATAAAGAATGGCAAACGGTGTATAATGTCGAAAGATATAAAATTGCCTGTTTTGGCAGGAAGAATGAGAAGAACGATGTTACTTAAAAGGTAAAACATGTCCAAGTACTGGGATACAGAGGGATCTGGGTATCATAGCAGTTTACTACATCGCTAAAGCAAGTCATAGTCATTGTGTCATAGAGATGTACAGCATGGAAACAGACCCTTCGGTCCAACCCGTCCATGCCAACCAGATATCCCAACCCAATCTAGTCCCGCCTGCCAGCACCTGGCCCATATCCCTCCAAACCCTTCCTATTCATAGACCCATCCAAATGCCTTTTAAATGTTGCAATTGTACCAGCCTCCACACTTCCTCTGGCAGCTCATTCCATACACGTACCACCCTGTGTGAAAAGTTGCCCCTTAGGTCTCTTTTATATCTTTCCCCTCTCACCCTAAACCTATGCCCTCTAGTCCTGGACTCCCCGACTCCAGGGAAAAGACTTTGACTATTTATCCTATCATGCTCCTCATGATTTTGTAAACATTTCTAAGGTCACCCCTTAACCTCCGACGCTCCAGGGAAAACCGCCCCAGCTTGTTCGGCCTCTCCCTATAGCTCAAATCCTCCAACCCTCGCAACATCCTTGTAAATCTTTTCTGAACCCTTTCAAATTTCATAACATCTTTCCAATAGGAAGGAGACCAGAATTGCATGCAATATTCCAAAAGTGGCCTAACCAATGTCCTGTACAGCCACAACATGACTTCCTAACTCTGTACTCAATACTCTGACCAATAAAAGAAAGCATACCAAACAGCCTTCTTCACTATCCTATCTACCTGCGACTCCATTTCAAGGAGCTATGAACCTGCACTCCAAGATCTCTTTGTTCAGCAACACTCCCTAGGACTTTACCATTAAGTGTATACGTCTTGCTAAGATTTGCTTTCCCAAAATGCAGCACCTCGCATTAATTTGAATTAAACTCCATCTGCCACTTCTCAGCCCATTGGCCCATCTGGTCAAGATCCTATTGTAATCTGAGGTAAGCTTCTTCGCTGTCCATTACACCTCCAATTTTGGTGTCATCTGCAAACTTACTAACTGTAACTCTTATGCTCACATCCAAATCATTGTAATCAGGAAAGTTAATAGAATATTATAATTTATTGCAAGAGCAATTGCATTCAGTTATAAAGTTATGATTCAGTTTTAAAGGACAAGGTCAGATGACATGAGGAATGCTGTGCACAGTACTGGTCACTTTATTTAAGGAAGGATATAAATATATTAGAAGCAATTCAGAAGTATATTAGACTAATGTCTAATGAGGAAGGGTTGAACACATCTGGCTTATATCTGGTGAAACTTAAAAGAATAAGAAGTGATTTGAGTTAAATTTATAAAATCTTCAATGGTCTTGATAGAATAATGTCATTTCTTGATTCCCATTACTGCTTCTCCAGTGCTCCAATGTCCATTTATGTCCTCTCTTACCTTTTCCACATCTAATAAAGAATTTAATACATTTTTTTTGTTACTAGCTAGCTTACTCTCATGTTTAATCTTCTTCCTCTTATTGTCTTTTTCTGTTGTTTCCTTCGTTTTCAGAAGACTTCCCAATCCTCTGACATCCCACTTCACCAAATTGCATGCTTTTTCATCTGCTTTTATGCTTCATCTGCTTTCCCTCGTCCTCCCTAAGCCTTTCCATCTCTCTTTTCTTAAGATGTGCTTTCAAACCTAGCACATCGACCAAGTTCTTTAATCTGTCTGAATAGCACTATAGAAGGCTCAGTTTGTGCTTGTTTAGCATTGGGCAAAAGATAACTATCTTGCCAGCAATGCTCAAATCTAGGTTGAATTGTAAAAATAACCATTCCCCTAAATTCTCTTGGCAGGTTCAACTATATTAATAGAGTTTATATAAATGCAAGTTACTATTACTGGAAAATGGTGCCTCACTAATACTTGTAATTTCGTTTACAATGCTGCAGCGTACAAACAGTACAACATCTTGTGTTCTACAACAAGCTTCTCAACTCAGGGTCTGAGAGGTATCTGGCAAAAATCAATTCCCAAACAAGCAACACTGAATGATATCCAGGACTACCATATATGGTCAATGGTCCAACATGTTAGCAAAGAGACATGGTCAAGTTTCAGTAGGGATACTCCATTCAGCTTGCTAGTTAACAGGAAACAAGAGAGAGATGGTGCAGTCACCAACACGATCTGTATTCTTATCAGGTCAGTGACACTTTGGCAACCTTCCTTATAGAATTATACTGAAGCAGATAAACTACCAATCTCAGTGCTTGCCAAACTCAATGATAGCTTAATCAAAGTCAACAACAGTCTAACTGGATCAGAATTCAACTTCAGGGACAGCCTTAACTTCATAATAAATTTCGCAGCCTCTATGCCAACCTATCAACTTCAATAACACTTTCTCATCTTCACCCTACCAATCTCAGCCACAGTTTACTCAGATCAATGAGTAGAATCAAGATTAATTCAATGTGAAACCTCCACATCTCAAAGGAATTGTTGTTCAACATCAGTAAAATGTTTCACAATAAGTAAAGCAAAAACGATACAAACATTTAGTCGCATAGTTGATTTTTAAACAGAAGGAATACTTGCACTTTGTGACAGAAGTTCAGAGCAATTTTATTACATAATGGAAGGAATCCTCAGAAGCAAAAAGGTTGAGAATCCCTGGCCAATAAGGTTTGTGTCTGTGATGGAATCAAGCTCAATAAATGCTAGGAATGGAAAAGGATTGATCACAGATTTGCCTGCTATGCTTACACATCTCAATTTATGGTCTACTGGCTTGAATATTGTTAATGCCACTCATTCCAATGCATTGCAGGAGACAACAGCTAGTGTAGATGTGGTAGGTTTCCTTTCCTTAAGAATGAGTGAACCAGTTGGATTTATACAAAAAAGACATGGTGTTTTAAAAAATTCTCAAGGTCAGGTTCGTAGGAGAGTAGTCTGACACAGAACAAACGACCAAGAGGCGAGTCTGCTAGAATATGAGCATTTTATTCCCCGCAGCGTCGCCACAACCAGGTCTCATACTTACAACGGGTCTGGCTTATACACACTCTACATGTTACCGGAACTGGGAGCCGTCAGTTCTCGTAGAGCGGTTGCCAACAACCCACGCTCGGCGGTTAAACGTAACCCCGGAGCAGACTCACCGAACTGGAGACTTTTCCAGCTGATATACTCTTTTCCAGATATAAACATTCATGTGAACAGCAGAGCAAGGCTAAAAAACACATTCCATTCTGGTTACATACAGATAAGAAGATTCACATGGGGAGGTGTGTAATAAGATTCACACGGGACTAAGCAACACCTCCATTCCGGTTAGATTCACACATGTATTGGGACATAATTTTTAACCGTTTCACCACATTCCACTGCTTGGCCCAATACATGTGTTACATTATGATTCACACATGTATTGGGACATAATTTTACACCACACATGGTCACTTTGTTGCAAGACTAAATCATTAGATTCAGAGAATTAATTTATGAAAAAATTTGAATATTCAACCTCTGGTTACCTCATGCAGTAACTTAACAAACTGGTCTGTGCCCATAAATACTGTACCTTCTCATGTTTGAAATATTTTAAGCTACCCAGATGAATACCTATCTAGTAAAAATCACACCAAATAACCGTGAGGTTTTGAACTTTTAACGCTTAATTACACAAGTATATTTTTTTAAATGGACAGCTACCTAACTTTTGAGAAGCTGATAACTTGAATTTGCTTATGACAGTTGGTGATAAGATTTGCTCTGAAGACCCATTTTGTAAATACAAAACTAAAACAAGAATCGCAGATATTGGAAATCTGAAACAAAAGCATAAATTATTGGAGAAACTCAGCAGGTCTGGCAGCATCTGTGGAGAGAAAACAGTCAATGTTGCTGGTCTACTGACCATTCTTCAGAAGGTGGGTCACTGGACCCAAATCGTTTTCTCTCCACAGATGCTGCCAGACCTGCTGCGTTTCTGCAGCCATTTCTGTTCTAGGTAATTATGCGGCATATTTGTGGCTGAGCATTTCATACTGGGTTTAATCACTGGTTTATGCAGAATTAACTAATGGTAACTGCAGGGCCACTGATCTAACCAGCACTAAATTCAGCCTGGGTACATGCATGACCTGAGTGGGAACTAGATCAGGTTCAGGTGTGGTGCACTTTGTGGCTAAATAGATGCAACAGTCACCATGTCAGCTCACATATGGACAAATATCATTGATAAGATATTGAAGGAGAACCAACACCTTTAGAAATGCAGCCTAGCAGCAGCAGCCAATGCATAGAGGGGATAACAGTATAACAAAAGAAAATGGTTCTTACTAAAAGATAGTGGAAAACTTCATGTCCCTCCAGATTGCAGAGAATTCCTCATAGCGCACACTTTCAGTCTGTTGGAAACGCAACAGCAGCCTCTCCAAGTCATTCTTCAATCCCGCTGTCAATGACATGATTTCTGCAATGTCGAGTCACAGATAGGCTAGCAACAGACAAACATCAACCTCAATGAGATACTTTTCGAGAACAGGTTAAAGTACCAAATATGTTTGTGTGCACAAAACACTACCTACCTATTTTTCAAATCAACAGTAAGATGTCACTGGAAAGGCTTGTTCAGTCAGTGAATAGCTGAGCCACACAGAGCACAAACTTCAATCAGATATTGTTGCTAGTTAAGTTGCAAAAAACTAGAGCATCTGTGAGCAAGAAGAATAGGGCCAGACATTCAATCAAGAAGATCCCACGTTCGCCTGCTAATCTGCGTTAAATTCGCTGACTTTAGTGATCCAGGGACAAGCAAGAAAATAAATTAACCAGGTTTTCCAATCTGAGTATCACCAATTCAAAATAAAGATGATTGTCTGCCATCAAAAAAATCTCAGTAAACATCAAACCTAAAATAGATGCAGCTATGGTATTCAATATTGAGCCCATTCCCAGATCTGTAGCAAAGCTACAGCAAGGGACTTTTGTTTGTAATTCTTTTCACTGCATTGAGAGATACTTAGTAGGCCAACACTGATTTAACATTCTCTATACGCAACCAAGAAAGTGTTAGTGAGTTGTCATGTTTAACTGTCACAAACCACATGGTGTAGGTATACCCACAGCGTTGTTAGGAAGTTCTAATATTTTGATTCAGGATCAATAATAGAATGGCAATTAAAGTTCTAAGGGTCATGTATGGCTTGAAGGGAATTTTCAAATGGCCAAGTTCTCATTCATCTGTTGGATGTCATGGGTTTATATATGGACATACAAACAAGGAACAAGGTTCGGTCCTTTAAGCCTGCTCTGCCACTCAATAAGGTCATGGCAATCTGATTTTCTCAAACTCTACACTCCTGCATATCCACAACAATCTTCCAACCCTTTAGCAATCAAGAATCTACCACTTCTTTAAAAATAGAAAGAAGCTGCTTCCATTGCCTTTTGATATGGGAATTCCAAAGACCCTCAATACTGAGAGAGAAAACAAAATTCCTCATCTTTGTTTTAAATGGACACCCTTTATGTTTGATCTATGACCCCTAGTTATAGATTCTCTCTCAAGTGGAAACATGCTTTCAACTTCCAATCAGTTAAGTGCCTTCATGAACTGATGTTTCAGCTAAATCACCCCAGACTCTTAAGCTCAAGAGGAAATTTTCTCGTCTTTCGTCATGAGGCAACCAGTTCATTTGAGGCATTAGTCGAAAATGTTCTTTGAACTGCTTCCAAAATCCTTCTCTACAACACTGACCAGTACTGTACAGAGTACTCAAAATGCAATCTTTCCAATGCCCCGTATAACTGACGCATAACCTCCTTACTCCTGCATTCAATTCTCCTCACAATAAACTACAACATTCGATTACTTGTCGTACCTGCATACTAATTTTCTGCGAGTCATGTGCTAGGACATTTGGATCTCACTACATCTCAGAGTTCTGCAACCATTCAACATTGAGATAATATTTTTTTTTAAGTTCTTTTTGACAAAGTGGACAATTTCAACTTTTTCATATTGTACTCCATTTGTTAGATCTTTGACCACTCATTTAATCTATATCCTTTTATCAGCTTGTGTCCTCTTCACAACTTACCTACCTACCTATCTTTATGCTAAGCTACCACACATGGAACAGTACAGCAAAGGAACAGACCCTTTGGCCTACTATGTCTGTGCTAACCTTGATGCCACTCTCAACTAACGCCATCTGCCTGCACATGGTCTGTAACCCTTATCTCCTCCCTGTTCACGTGTCGAAGTGTCTCTTAAACATGCTGTCATACATCTTTGATCCTGTCATCCTAATCATTTATATGAATTGTAAAGAATTAGGCACCAGCACTGATCCTGGTGATACACCAAGACACCCCGCCAGCCTGAAAAAGATACACTCATTCTTAGTCACTGCATCATCATAGCTAACTAATACATTTTATTTTAGAACTTCCTATGACTAAAACAAGTGCACTAATTTAAAACATATTGTTGGGTTCAGTGATTAATTGATAGCACTGATTATTTGATCTTTTTTAATTTTTCTAAGTTTTGGTTAAGATCAGAGAAAGGCATGGCTTTGATTTAACTTTCAAATTTATTTTGCAGATTCTGCTGAAAGATACTGGATGAGTTGTTGCAGTACATTTTGTGGACTGCCACTGTTTATTAATAGTGGAAGAAGTGAATGTTTAAGGTGGTGGATGTGGTGTCAATCAAGCAGACTGCTTTATCCTGGATGGTGTCAAGTTTCTTGAATATTATTGGAACTGCACCCATCCATAGGATCATAGTAGCATACAGCATGGAAACAGACCCTTTGGTCCAACTAGTCCACACCAACAATGCTCCCAAACTAAACTCGTTTCACTTACCTGTGTTTGGCCCATATCCCTCCAAACCTTTCCTATTCATGTAACTGTCCAAATGTCTTTTAAACATTGCAACCGTACCTGCATCCACCATTTCCTCTGACAATTCATTCCATACACTGACCACATTATGTGAAAAAAAGTTGCCTCTCATGACCTTTTTAAATCTTTCTCTTCTCATCTTAAAAATATGCTCCCTATTTCCCCACCTTAGGGCAAAGTCCTTTGCTATTCACCTTATCTATGCCCCTCACAATTTTAAAAGGTCACCCCTCAATCTCCTACACTCCATTGAGAAAAGTTCCAGTCTATCCAGTCTGTTTTTATAACTCAAGCTTTCCATTCCTAGTAACATCCTGGTAAATCTTTTCTGAACCCTCCCCAATTTAATAATGTCCTTCCTATAGCAGGACTACTAGAACTGCACACAGTAGTCCAGAAGAGGCCTCCTGCACAACATGGCATACCAACCGGTATACTCAAAGGTCTGAGCAGTGAAGGCAAGCATGCTAAATGCCTTTTTAACCACCCAGTCTACCTGTGAAGCAAACCTCAAAGAACTATACAACCCTTACGCGTATCTGTTCTACAATACTGCCCAGGACCCTCCCATTAATCGTATATGTCCTGACCTTGTTTGTTTTATAAAATTGCATTTATCAAAATTAAACTCCATCTGCCACTCCTCAGCCCAATTGATCAAGATCCCTTTGTAATCTTAGATAACCTTCTTCACTGTTCACTATAATCACTATAAATCCCAGAGGAAACATCACAGAAGCGCTTCACAGGAGGCTCCCAAGCACTGAGGATGTCACCTAGACAGGGGACGAAATGTCTGCAACACAAATTCCCAGCTTGGCGAACAGAACCACAACAACTTTTCACTATACTTCCAATTTTGTGTCATCAGCAAAGTTACTCACCATGCGTATATTCTCAGCAAAATCATTTATATAAAATGAGCAACAAAAGTGGACCCAGTACCGATCCCTGTGGAACACCACTGGTCACAGGCATCCAGTACGAAAAACAACCCTCCACCATCATCCTCTGTCTCCTGCTATAAGCCAATTTTGTATCCAGCTGACAAACTCACCCTGAATCTCACATTATCTAACTTTAATTACTAGTATACAATATGGAACCTTCATACATCATCATAGAATCCCCTTCAGCCCACCAAGTCCACACCAACCCTCTGAAGAGCAACCCACCCAGACCCATTCCCCCACCCTATTATCCTTACCCCTGACCAATGCAACTAACCTACACATCCCTGAACACTATGGGACATTTAGCATGGCCAATTCACCTAACCTGCGCATCTTTGGATTGTGGGAGGAAACCGGAGCACCCAGAGGAAACCCACGCAGACTCAGGGAGAATATGCAAACTCAAAGAGTTTGCCCAAGGCTGGAATTGAACCCAGGTCCCTGTGAGGCAGCAGTGCTAACCACTGAGCCACCGTGCCACCCCAAGCCTTGTCAAAGGCTTTACTAAAATTCAAGCAAACAACATCTATTGCTCTGCCCACATCCAGGCAAGTAGAGAGTACTATCAAGACTTGTGTTTTGCAGATGGTGGATAGGCTTTGGAGAATTAGAAGGCCAGTTACTCATGTCAGAATTCCTGCTCTTGTAGCTATATGGCTAGTCCAGTTCAGTTACCAGTCAATGATAACCTCAACATGCTGACTGTGGAAATTTCAGCAATGGGAATTCACATATCAAAGAGAAATGGTTGGATTCTCTTGTTGGAGATGGCTGCTGCCTGACACTTGGGTGGCACAAATGCTATTGACTACATGTTAAACTATCACTTGAGACAGCACAGTGTTATCTAATGATGGATGATGCTCAAATGAGGTACAATAACATCTCTGAATAGGATGATCAGAAATATCTAGACATAAAGAATTTCTAACATAAATATACATTAGTTAGCAATTAATCATGTCACGTGTGGCAACAGCACCTTAATATATGTATGCCTTAACTGCAGCTCACAATAAACAAACTAATGCAAATGTTGCAAATTAGAAAATGCTGAAAACATTCAGATCTCAACCTCAGCTGAGAGAACAGGCAAATTAATGTTTCGGATGTAGACATTTTTTCCTAAGATCTTATGTCCCAAAGAAGAAAACGTTTTGCAAAACCTTAACTTGTTTGTTAAATGTGCACTAGTGCCAAATAACCCGTTTATAATCTGTTTCCCGGGCTGTGTGCCCCAAAACAAAGCAGACCAAGGAGTGTGGAGGGTTAGGCCATTCGGCCCATCGGCCCCTGCTCCGACAAACCACCCATATTCATTATCAATCTCCCCGCTACAGATCAAAGAAAACGCGTTCCCGCGGGGATTCAGGAGCAGCGAAAACTCCTTTTTAGCTTTGGTTTCAAGGAATAATTTCTGAGACAGAGTTTTGTTTAACTGGGCCAAAGGGAAGGTGTTGCTGGACAACATTAAACATGTGCACGCATACACAGGGCCCTTGGCTGCACTCTGCTCAGATCAGGCGGTGTTTTCACGTTCCCACCAGTAAATTCTAGAAGATTTTTTCTTATAAAAATAAAAATACAGCTTCCCCTACCCCCCAGTAAAGATGGGCCCGGGCCCAGGGACACAGGTTCATATCCGAGCAAAAAGCCGGGGGGAGCCAAAATGCTCCCATCGCCGGCCCTGTAGTGACCCTTTGACCACCCGCAATCGCCTCACAGCTCCCGTCCGCCTGTCCCTCTCCCTCTCCCTGACCCAGACCCGTTACCAGGGCCCCGGCTCCAGCGCTTTCCTCCACCCGCGGCCAGAGCGCGGCGTCTCCGAGCGACAGGAACCTCGAGCCGCCGTCCCTCCGCTGGCCGCTAGGGGGAGCGCGGAGCAGCCTGACCAACACGCTCTGCTCCAGGGAATGTACAGTCAGGTGTGTGTTCCCGGTGAGGAACATAGTCCTGCATCACACAAACCAGTGAACTACATTAACATACGTGTGTGTGTGTGTGCGCGCAAAATAAATTGTAACTCAAACTGCATAAGGTAGCTTTCCTAAAACAAAACGTGATTGCCAAAAGGGTGTGGGCATTGCCAGAATTTATCACCCATCCCTTGGGTGGGTTGTGGTGACTATTTCTCCTGGAGCCTTGGATTGTAGGTACACCACAGTCCTGCAAAGGAGGAAATTTCGGGATTTTGACCCAGCCGCATTGCAGGGGCGGCAAAGCCATGTAATTCATAGCTGAAAATGTGTTGCTGGAAAAGCGCAGCAGGTCAGGCAGCATCCAAGGAGCAGGAGAATCGACGTTTTGGGCATGAGCCCTTCCTGAAGCCCTTCTTCATAGCCAGGATGGGGGAGGTGGAACTTGCAGGCTTTAGTGTCCCCGTTTATCTGCTGCCCTTCTTCTACATGGTAGTGTTCATGAGTTTGGGCAAGTTGGATTTGTCCTTTATTCCGGGCAGGACAGACCTGGACAATGTGCACATTGTCAGGTGGTTGCCAGTATTGTGAGTCTGTATTGGAACAGCTTGGCTCGATCCGTAACTGAAGCAAAATGTAAATCAAAATGAAAGCAAACTTAAATAAGGAGAATTTTTTTAAAAATAGCTTGACAAAGAAGAACTGCTTGTTCTATGGTGCTGTGGAGTCCGTGGACTAAGTATATATTGGGTGTGGGCGCTTGCACTCCCTTTCTAATTTTCTTAAAAGCCTCCTTCTCTGTTTTTGGTTGCACTTCAGTCCCACAGTCCTGATCTTCGGGCAACCTGTACGGAGGAGAAGGGCAGGTCTGAAGACCTGCTTGTGGGTCTGCTCCTGGGCCTGGCCAAATTGGCCATAAACAGATCCAGGCAGCAGGCCGTGGAGGGGTTGTTAGGGCCTATTGCCTAACCCTCTACTGTGGTTTTGTTAGAGCCTGGTATCTTTGGAGAAGGAGCACGCCGTGTCCACTAACACCCTTGAGCTATTCAGGGAGAGGTGGGCGCCGCAGGGAGTGGAGTGTGTTATTTATAGAGTCATAGAGTCATAGAGATGCACAGCATGGAAACAGACCCTTCGGTCCAGCCCGTCCATGCCGACCAGATATCCCAACCCAATCTAGTCCCACCTGCCAGCACCCGGCCCATATCCCTCCAAACCCTTCCTATTCATATACCCATCCAAATGCCTCCTAAATGTTGCAATTGTACCAGCCTCCACCACATCCTCTGGCAGCTCATTCCATACACATATCACCCTCTGCGTGAAAAAGTTGTCCCTTAGGTCTCTTTTATATCTTTCCCCTCTCACCCATAACCTATGCTCTCAACTTCTGGACTCCCCGACCCCAGGGAAAAGACTTTGTCTATTTATCCTATCCATGCCCCTCATAATTTTAGAAGTCTCTATAAGGTCACCCCTCAGCCTCCGACACTCCAGGGAAAACAGCCCCAACCTGTTCAGTCTCTCCCTGTAGCTCAGATCCACCAACCCTGGCAACATCCTTGTAAATCTTTTCTGAACCCTTTCAAGTTTCACAACATCTTTCTGATAGGAAGGAAACCAGAATTGCACACAATATTCCAACAAAGGCCTAACCAATGTCCTGTACAGCTGCAACATGACCTCCCAACTCCTGTTCTCAATGCTCTGACCAATAAAGGAAAGCATATCAAATGCCTTCTTCACTATCTTATCGACCTGTGACTCCACTTTCAAGAAGCTATGAACCTGCACTCCAAGGTCTCTTTGTTCCGCAACATTCCCTAGGACATACCATTAAGTGTATAAGTCCTGCTAAGATTTGCTTTCCCAAAATACAGCACCTCGCATTTATCTGAATTGAAAGCCATCTGCCACTTCTCAGCCCACCGCCCATCTGGTCCAGATCCTGTTGTAATCGGAGGTAATCTTCTTTGCTGTCCAATACACCTCCGATTTTGGTGTCATCTGCAAACTTACTAACTGTACCTCTTAGGCACGCATCCAAATCATTTATGTAAATGACAAAAAGTAGAGAGCCCAGCATGGATCCTTGTGGCACTCCACTGGTCACATGCCTCCAATCTGAAAAATAACCCTCCACCACCACCCTCTATCTTCTACCTTTGAGTCAGTTCTGTATCCAAATGGCTAGTTCTCTCTGTATTCTGTGAGATCTAACCTTGCTAATCAGTCTCCCATAGGAAACCTTGTCGAGCACCTTACTGAAGTCCATATAGATCACATCTACTGCTCTGCCCTCATCAATCTTCTTTGTTACTTCTTCAAAAAACTCAATCAAGTTTGTGAGACATGATTTCCCACGCACAAAGCCATGTTGACAATCCCGAATCAGTCCTTGCCTTTCCAAATACATGTACACCCTATCCCTCAGGACTCTCTCCAACAACTTGCCCACCACCGAGGTCAGGCTCACCGGTCTATAGTCCCCTGGCCTGTCCTTACCACCCTTCTTAAACAGTGGCACCACGTTAGCCAACCTCCAGTCTTCCGGCACCTCACCTGTGACGATCAATGATACAAATATCTCAGTAAGAGGCCCAGCAATCACTTCTCTAGCTTCCCACAGAGTTCTCGGGTATACCTGATCAGGTCCTGGGGAATTATCCACTTTTAACTGTTTCAAGACATCCAGCACTTCCTCCTCTGTAATCTGGACATTTTGCAAGACGTCACCATCTATTTCCCTACCGTCAATATCTTCCATTTCCTTTTCCACAGTAAATACTGATGCAAAATATTCATTTAGTATCTCCCCCATTTTCTGTGGCTCCACACAAAGGCCGCCTTGCTGATCTTTGAGGGGCCCTATTCTCTCCCTAGTTACCCTTTTGTCCTTAATATATTTGTAAAAACCCTTTGGATTCTCCTTAATTTTATTTGTCAAAGCTATCTCATGTTCCTGTTTTGCCCTCCTGATTTCCCACTTAAGTATACTCCTACTTTCTTTATACTCTTCTAAGGATTCACTTGATCTATCCTGTCTATACCTGACATATGCTTCCTTCTTTTTCTGAACCAAACCCTCAATTTCTTTCGTCATCCAGCATTCTCTATACCTACCAGCCTTCCCTTTCACCCTCTCCATCTAAACCTTTAATACTATGGTAATCCCAGTCGATGTTTGGAAAGTTAAAACCCCCTACCATAACTACCCTATTATTCTTACAGATGGCTGAGATCTCCTTACAAGTTTCCCTGTCCAATTCTATTTTGATTTAATCCCTGCCCTCCCCTTCACTGTTTGATCACACAGCATTGCCCTTTGATGTGAAGGGCACTGCCTGTCACTGGCCACTCGGGTGTTTCCTTTCTTCCTGGTGGTGGAAACTGAATAAAAATTTGCGTATCTTTTGTCTTTCACTGTGCCTCACACCTGCACAACAAAAAAGAAAAAAAAGAGAAAAAAAAATTTATACTGAACTTGAGGCAATGGTGGCCAAATTTCCAGATAACTTGAAATAGGAGGCATAAAAGAAATTCTGAGTGCCAAAAGAAATGGTGACATGTTTTTAATAAACACACATTTGCTGATATGGTAATATTCCAGTGTTTTTATTGCTTAACTCTCCAGCACTCCTATTGAAGAATAACAAAAATAATCCTGGAGATATTAGAATATAATTGCTACTAGTTACCTACTCCAACTGGAGCCATCTAGACTTCAATTAACAATGGATGACTGTCATTTCATATAAAATTGTGGAATTGGCAAAAGAAAAGATGGAATTCATTGTCAGCAAGTATGAGGCATGGATGAGTTGGAGCAAAGGGTCTGTTCCCATGCTGTACGACTCTATGAATCTATATACTTTAGAACAACACAGAGAATTTCAAGGTTCAAATTCACAAGGTGTTAAGAACAGCATCTTGCAAATAAGGTTACTTACTAAAATAAATTGTTTAATGGCAAAAGAACCATAACTTATAAATTCCACAAAAATATTATTAACGTCACAGTTAAAGTAATTTTTAGGTTCCATAGCATAGGAAGGACACAGAGGTAATAGAAAGAGTAAAGCACAGATTCCCTAGAATTCTACTTCATGTGGGAAAATTGAAATATGAAGAAAGATTTGAAAAATTGAGGCTGTTTTACTGGAACAGTGAAGATTAATAGATGATTTGATTACTGGTTTTAAAACTAATGTAAGGCTAAACAGAAGAAAAAAGCAGACTGTTCGAAGGTCTGATCAAAAGGTCTTAGATATAAGACTAAGTAAAAGATCTGGGATATAAGTTAGTCTAAAGGGTTTTGAGCCAATAGAACATATTACCAGAACTAATGAGAAGCAGAGACTGTCTCAACATTTAAGAATAATTAGCTAGACGTTCTTGGGACTCAAACAATTATATATTCAGCCATAGTAATTTAGAATTCAAATTGTGAAACATGAATCCTTTATTATTTCTATCTAGCAGACTCCCTCTGCTGATACATCTATATATGGTAGCCTAATAATGCAATTTTTGTACACTACAGATGGTTAAAGGAAGCAATGATAAAGTGACATTGAAATAAAGTGAGAACAAAGGATTAGGCCACCACTCATGTCGAGGACAAACACCAACGTAGACTGATTGGATGAAATAAGCAGTAACTATGTTGCAATTGTTCTATAATTTTCTATTACATTTTTCTGTACTTTGATGATTGTTACTGAATGAATTGTACTTATTAAGAAACTGCTAACACTGCTGCTACAACAAGTTACAAATTTAGTGTTGAGAGATGCTCAATAGAATCTGTTGCTCTCTATAAAGGCTTTGAGATCAGTACCAAAAGTGGCATTTATATTGATATTGATATAGCTTTTAAAACATTTGCATAGTGGTTTAATTCTAATAACCACACAAATATTTTTCAAATAGATGTAAGGTTATACAAAAGAACAAGACAGAATGGTAGGTAGTGGTTATGTTACTGGACTAGCAATCGAGCAGCTTGGAATAATATTCCAGAGTTCTCAAGTTGTTCACAGCAACTAGTGAACTTGAGTTTAATTAATGAAATACATCTGCAGTGGACATGCTAGTAACCATGTTGAGAATGTAACAATCAGATTGTAATTAAAAACCATCAAAATGAGGAGCTGGGATACAGTCTTGACCAGTTGATGTACTGGAAATTTTGGAAAACATTAAGATTGATAAGTCCTCAGGGCCAGACCAGATTTGTTCTAGGCAGCTCTGGGAAGCGAGAAAGAAGGTTGCTAAGCCACTGGCGAGGATATTTGCCTCCTCACTCTCCACAGGAATAGGACTGGAGGATTGGAAGGAGGCGAATGTTGTTCCTCTTTTCAAGAAGGGTAATAGGGAAATCCCTGGCAATTACAGACCAGTCAGTCTTACATCTGTGGTCAGCAAAGATTTAGAAAGAATTCTGAGGGATAGGATTTATGACTATTTGGCAAAGCATAGTGTGATTAAAGGCAGTCAGCATGGCTTTGTGAGGGACAGGTCATACCTCACAAATATTATGAGGTCTTTGACGAGGTGACGAAACAGGTCGACAAAGGTCAAGCAGCGGATGTGGTGGATATGGACTTCAGCAAGGCATTTAATAAGGTTCCCCATGGTAGGCTCATTCATAAAGTCAGGAGTATGGGAGACAGGGAGATTTGGCTATCTGGATTCCGAATTGGCTGGCTGACAGAAGGCAGAGAGTGGTTGCAGATGGAAAGTATTCTGCCTGGAGGTCAGTGTTGAGTGGGGTCCCGCAGGGCTCTGTTCTTGAGCCTCTGCTCTTTGTAGTTTTTATAAATGACTTGGATGAGGCTGTTGAGGGGTGGATTAGTAAATTTGTAGATGACACAAAGGTTGGAGGTGTCGTCAATAGTATAGAGGGCTATTGCAGGCTGCAGCGCGACATAGACAGGATGCAGAGCTGGGCTGAGAAATGGCAGATGGAGTTCAACCTGGATAAATGCAAAATGCTGCATTTTGGAAGGTCGAACTCAAATGCTAAATATAGGATTAAAGACAGGATTCTTGGCAGTGTGGAGGAACAGAGGGATCTGGTTGTGCAAGTACATAGATCCCTCAAAGTTGCCACCCAAGTGGATAGGGTTGTTAAGAAAGCATATGGAGTTTTGGCTTTCATTAACAGGGGGATTGAGTTTAAGAGCACGAGGTTTTGCTGCCCCTCTACAAAACCCTGGTGAGACTACATTTGGAATATTGTGTCCAGTTCTGGTTGCCCTACTATAGGAAAGATACAGAGGCTTTGGAGAGGGTGCAAAGAAGATTTACCAGGGTGCTGCCTGGACTAGAGGGCTTGCCTTATGAAGAAAGGTTGAATAAGCTCGCACTTTTCTCTCTGGAGAGAAGGAGGAAGAGAGAAGACCCGAACGAGGTATACAAAATAATGAGTAGCATAGATAGTCAATAGCCAGAGACTTTTCCCAGGGCGGGATTGACTGGTACAAGGAGTCATAGTTTGAAGATATTAGGAGGAAGGTATAAAGGAGACATCAGAGGTAAGTTCTTTACACAGAGAGTTGTGAATGCATGGAATGCGTTGCCAGCTGAGGTGGTGGAAGCAGAGTCATTGGGAACATTTAAGTGATTGCTGGACATGCACATGGATAGCAGTGAGTTGAGGGGTGCGTAGGTTAAGTTACTATGTTTTACATTAAGATTAAATGTCAGCACAACATCGTGAGCCAAAGGGCCTGTTCCATGCTATACTTTTCTATGTTCTATGTTCTAAATTCACTATGCTTATTAGCCTCATTTCCCATATCCCTTGACCTCCTTGGAATCCAAAACTCTGTCAAGTTCAGCCTTGAATATATGACCAAGTATCCTACACCCTCTCAGTAGTGAATTCTAGATTCTCCTGCCAGGGACAACCACATCTACCCTCTCAGAATCTTAAATATTTCAATGTGATAATCATTCATTCTGCTGAACTCTTGAGAGATTTCTCCTAGTAGAACAATTCGTTCATTCCAGGAATCAATCTAATGAATCCTTCATTGGACTTTCTCTGATTCATAGAATGATAGAACCCCTCAGTATGAAAAGTGGCTATTTGGCCCATTGAATCTGCACCCAACCTCCAAAGAGCATCCCACCCAGACTCAGCCCCCTATCCTTCTAACTCCTGCATTTGCCACCTAGCCTGCACCATCCCTAGACTCTGCAGACAATTTAGCACGGCCAATCCACCCAACCTGCGCATCCTTGGTCTTTGAGAGGAAACTGGACCACCCTGAGGAAACCCACGTAGACACTGAGAGAACGTGCAAACTCCGAACAGAGAGTCACGTCCCTCATGCTGTGAGACAATAGTGTTAACCATTGAACCACTGTGCCAGCCCAATCTTACCTTAGGAACAGTGGCCAAAGTATCTCAATATTTCATACGTGATTTTATTTGTACAATTGATCAAGACATTAATACTGTACAACTTGATAAACGATTCAGGAAATTGGGCAAAGCGGTCATTTATTTTCATGCATGGACAAGGAGAGCTAGTCCTATCATGGTCAAGTTTGAAAACATTCTGCTTGGGTTATAGACACCTATATAAAATAATACAACATACGTATTACAAATCCCACAAGTCTTTGTCCAGGTGCACTGTCTTGCCACAGTTTTCACAGGCACTGTCTGTATTTTCAGTGCTATCTTGCTGATATTGCTGTTCCTGTGGTACATTTAGAGTTTCCATTTGGTTTTCAGATTGAAAACTTTACTCTGAACTAACTGAAACTGATTCAATTCCTTCACTACTTTCTTGATCACTTACTTAAATATATGTTTATATATCTAATTTGCAGAATTACAGTCTACTCCTCACAGATGACTTTACAGCTTAATTTTATATCATCAGAAAATGTGCAAGCATTACACCTTGTTTACTCACTTAGCTAATTAATACAGATTATAAATGCTGAGGGTGAAGTACTGACCCTTGTGACCTTGACTAGCAACAGCCTGCTATGATCTTCTTACCCATGCTCTCTGTTTTCTAGCCCGAACCCAAGCTCTATCCCTATTAGTTTATTACTGTCAATCCCATGAACCCTTGCAATGCACAGCAACAATTCAAGTATAACTTTACTGAATGCATTAGTTCCTCTTTATCTACCCAAATTATTTCCTGAAATACTCCAGCAGATTTGCAAAAAACAATGTTTTTCTTCGTAAGATAATGTGATTTTGCCCAGATATAGTCTGAATTTCTCAGTATACTCTAATTGCTTCCCTCATCATTACCTTCCAACCCACTGAGATTGTTCCAAACTCTAAGGAATTTTGGAAGATTACAAACAGTTAGAAGGATAGGGGGCTGAGTCTGGGATAGGACTAGCTCTCCTTGTCCATGCATGAAAATAAATGACCGCTTTGCCCAATCACCTCAGAAATGCAAAACACAATCAAGTTTTTAAAGTTTAATTAATACGAGTAGTTGCGCAGGTAAAAGATACAAGACAAATGTAAAGCATTAACTAACCTTGAGAGCATGTTACTTGCAATTTTAGATTAGATTAGATTCCCTACAGTGTGGAAATAGGCCTTTCGGCCCAACAAGTCCACACCGACCCTCCGAAGAGCAACCCACCCAGACCCATTTTCCCTCTGACTAATGCACCTAACACTATGGGAAATTTAGCATGGCCTATTCACCTAACCTGCACATCTTTGGATTGTGGGAGGAAACATGAGCACCCAGAGGGAACCCACGCAGACACAGGGAGAATGTGCAAACTCCACACAGACAGTCGCCCGAGGCTGGAATCGAACCTGGGTCCTTGTGCTGTGAGGCAGCAGTGCCAACCACTATGCCACCATACTGCCCCAAGAAAGGCAGGCTGGTCCGAGTAAATTGTTAAGTTAACAACTGTGACACCTCTGTTCAAGAAAATATTTTCTGGGCACATTGTTAAGATTTCTTAATAATAGATCCAAGCATTTTCCTGACAATTGATTCAAGGCTAACTTGACCTGAAGTTCCCTGTGTTTTCTCTCCTTTCTTAAATAGTGGTGTCATATTTGTTAACTTTCTATCTGCAGAGACCATTCCAGAATCTAGGGAATTTGGAAAATCATAACAAGAGCATACATTGTTTCTGCAGCAATCTTATTAACATCCTAAAATATATGTCATCAGGAATCTGTTGGATTTTAGTTCTTTAAGCTTCTCCTGTACTTTTTCCTTGATGATGTTAACTGTGTCAATATTTTTATCACTTACCCTAAGCTTAATTTCTTCTATACAACTTATGTCTCCTTTTTTGTAGACAGATCATTGAATCCTATCATAGAATCTTTACAACGTGCAAACAGGCCACTTGACCTGGGAAAGGAGGGACTTTTATATTTCCCTCCAGCTATATAAATGAGTGTTTTCTAAACCTGAGACCTTACCTTGGTAGGGCCTCCCACCCAACCACCTCCTCTAACCTTAAACACCAGGTTCTCTTTTTTTTAACATTCTGATTAGGGGACTAGCAGGGACGGCAGTGCAGGGAGAGGAATGTTCCTCCTGCATGATGTTTGAGGAGAGGGACGCCATTAGTGTCCCATCCAAGTACACCTGCAGGAAGTGCATCCAACTCTCGCTCCTCTAAGACCGTGTTAGGGAACTGGAGCGGGAGCTGGATGAACTTCGGATCATTTGGGAGGCAGAGGCTGGGATAGATAAGAGTTACAGGGAAGCAGTTACTCCTAGACACAAAGAAAGCTGGGTAACTGTTAGAAGGGGGGAAAAACACAGTCAGTGCAGGGATCCCCTGTGGTCGTTGCCCTGAAAAACAAATATACCGTTTTGGATACTGTTGGGAAGGATGACTTACCAGGAGTATGCAATGGGGTGCAGGTATCTGGCACAGTCTGTCCCTGTTGCACAGAAGAGAAGGAAGGTAAGGAGGAGAGTGTTAGTCATTGGAGACTCAATAGTTAGAGGGTCAGATGGAAGGTTTGTTGGGAACAAACAAGACTCACGATTGGTGTGTTGCCTCCCAGATGCCAGGGTCCACGATGTCTCAGATCGTGTCTTTGGAGTCCTGAAGGGAGAGGGTGACCAGCCCCAAGTCGTGGCCCATGTAGGTACCAACGACACAGGTAGAAAGAGGGATAGGGATGTAAGGCAGGATTTCAGGGAGCTAGGGTGGAAGCTGAGAGCTAAAACAAACAGAGTTGTTATCTCTAGTTTGTTACCCGTGCTACGTGATAGCGAGGCAAGGAGTAGGGAGAGATATCAGCTGGTAGCTCCAGGGATGGTGCAGGAGGGAGGGTTTCAGGTACTTGGATAATAGGGGGCTCATTCTGGGGAAGGTGGGACTTCTACAAATGAAGGTCTTCACTTGAACCAGAGGGGTACTAATATCCTGGGTGGGAAATTTGCTGGTGCTATTCAGGTGGGTTTAAACTAGCTCAACAGGGGGATAGGAACCTATGGTGTAGTTCCAGTGCACAGGAGGATGAGAGTAGAGAAGACATGGACAGGATTTCACAGTCACAGGAGTGTGCTGGCAGACAGCAAGCTGGTTTGAAGTGTGTCAAATTCAATGCCAGAATTATCCGGAATAAGGTAGGTGAGCTTACAGCATGGATAGGTACCTGGGACTTCGATGTTGTGGCCATTTCAGAGACATGGATAGAGCAGGGTGAGGAATGGATGTTGCAGGTTCCAGGGTTTAGATCTTTTATTAAGAACAGGGAAGGCGGTAAAAGAGGGGGAGTTGTGGCCTTGTTAGTCAAGGACAGTATAACGGTGACTGAAAGAACTTTTGACGAGGACTCGTCTACTGAGGTAGTGTGGGCTAAGGTTAGAAACAGGAGAGGAGAGGTCACAGAGCTGGGGGTTTTTGAATAAGCCTTCGCAGAGTTCCAGGGATGTGGAGGAGAGGATCGGCAAAACCAATCTGGGTAGGAGTGAAAGGAACAGGGTGGTCATTATGGGGGACTTTAACTTCCCCAACATTGATTGGAAATGCTATAACTCTAGTACAGCAGATGGATCAGTTTTTGTCCAATGTGTACAGGAGGGTTTCCTGACACAGTATGTTGAAGGGCCAACAAGAGGGGAGGCCACACTGGATCTGGTACTTGGTAATGAATCAGGTGAGCAATTTGGAGAGAGTGACCATAATTCAGTTATGTTTAGCTTAGTGATGGAAAGGGATATGTACATGCCGCAGGGCAAGAGTTATCGATCGGGCAAGGGCAATTATAATGCGATTAGGCAAGAATTAGGATGCATAGAATGAGATAGCAAAATGCAGGGATGGGGACAATCAAAATGTGGAGCTGGTTTAAGGAACAGATATTGCGTGTCCTTGATAGGTATGACCCTGTCAGGCAGGAAGGAAATGGTAAGGTAAGGGAACAGTGGTTTACTACATAAATTGTATCTCTTGTTAAGCAGAAGAAGGAGGCTTATGTGGCCATGAGACAAGATAGTTCAGATGAGGCGATGGAGAGTTACAGATCAGCTAGGAAGGATTTAAAGAGAGAGTTAAGAAGAGCAAAGAGAGAACATGAGCATTCGTTAGCAAATAGAATAAACAAGAACCCTAAAGTTTTCTATAGGTGTGTGAGGAATAAAAGGATGATTAGGGCAGGAATAGGGCCAGTCAAAGATAGAAGTGGGAAGTTGTGTGTGGACCCTGTGGAGATCGGAGAGGTGCTAAACGAACATTTCTCATCAGTTTTCACTCAGGAAAAGGAGAACATTGTAGAGGAGAAGAATGAGATATGAGATATTAGAATAGAAAGGATCGAGGTTAATAAAGAAGAGGTGTTATCATTTCTAGAAGGAGTAAAAGTAGACAAGTCCCCTGGGCTGGATGGGATTTATCCAAGGATTCTCTGGGAAGCTAGGGAGGAGGTGTTGGAGACTTTGGCTTTGGTCTTTGAGTTGTCAATGTCTACAGGTTTAGTACCAGAGGAGTGGAGGATTGCAAATGTTCAAAAAGGGCAGTAGAGATGACCCAGGTACTTATAGACCAGTGAGCCTTACATCTGTTTAGGAAAAGTTTTGGAAAGGATTATAAGAGATAAGATTTATAATCACTTAGCAAGCAACAATTTGATTTCAGATAGTCAACATGGTCTCGTCGAAGACAGGTCATATCTCACAAACCTCACTGAGTTTTTTGAGAAGGTAACCTAACATGTGGATGAAGTTGACGTGATGCATATGGACTTCAATAAAGTCTTTGATAAGGTTCCACATGGTAGGCTGTTGGAGAAAATGCAGAGGCATGGGATTGAGGTTGATATAGCAGTTTGGATTAGAAACTGCTTTCGGTAAAAAAGCAGTGAGTGCTGGTTGTTGGAAAATGTTCAGCCTGGAGTCCAGTTACTAGTGATGTGCCACAAGGATCTGTTTTGGGCCACTGCTGTTTGTCATTTTTATAAATAACTTGGATGCAGGCATAGGTGGATGGGTTGGTAAGTTTGCAGATGACACTAAAGTCGGTGGAGTAGTGGATAGTGTGGAAGAGTGTTACAGGTTGCAGGGGAACTTGGATAAACTGCAGAATTGGGCTGAGAGGTGGCAAATGGAGTTCAATGCAGATAAATGTGAGGTGATTCACTTTGGGAAGAATAACAGGAAGGCAGAATATTGGGTCAATGGAAAGATTCTTGATAGTGTGGATGTGCAGAGGGATCTTGGAGTCCATGTACATAGATCTCTGAAAGTTGCCACCCAGGTGGATAGTGCTGTTAAGGCAGCATACGGTGTGTTAGGTTTTATTGGCAGAGAGATTGAGTTCCAGAGCCGTATGTCATGCTGCAACTGTATAAAATGCTAGTGCGGCCTCACTTGGAATATTGTGTACAATTCTGGTCACCCCATTACAGGAAGGATGTGGAAGCATTGGAAAAGGTGCAGAGGAGATTTACCAGGATATTGCCTGGTCTGGATGGAAGCTGTTATGAGGAAAGGCTGAGGGACTTGGGTTTGTTCTCATTTGAAAGAAAAAGGCTAAGAGGGGATTTGATAGAGACAGACAAGATGATCAGAGAATTAGATAGTGAAACAGTGAAAGTCTTTTTCCTAGGATGATAACGTCAGCTACAAACTGAGGGGTGATATATTTTAAGATAGATACCAGAGGCAGGTTGTTTACTCAGAGAGTGGTAAGGGCATGGAATGGCCTGCCTGCCAATGTAGTTAACTCAGTCACATTAGGGAGATTTAAACAATCCTTGGATAAGCACATGGATGGTGTTGGGATAGTGTAGGGAGATGGGCTTAGATTAGTTCACAGGTCGGCACAACATTAAGTGCCAAAGGGCCTGTTCTGCGCTGTATTGTTTTGTGTTCTTTGTTCTATGTGCTAAACACGTGTTTTCTCTCAGACACACACACCCACACTCACCCGCACACCCTCTCACAGGTATATACTCCATCGCACTTGCACATACACTTTATCAAGCACACACCCACGCACGCACATACATACACACACTCTCTGACTCCCTCACATGCACACACACACATATAAGTCTATGGGGTGAATTGCGTTTGCACATTTGTATTTTCAGATACATTCTATTCTGTTCAAAAAGCACACAATCCGTAGGCAGTCAGTCCTTGTGACATTTTATCAATTCATACTTTGGAAGTGGAACCAGTCTGATTCAAAGTTGGGATACAGACAGACTCTATCCTTACACCTTTAATGCATTGTTTGAGATGAGATGTCACCTTGCTTTTTATAAAACCTTCAGTGTTGTGACTTGAAAGAACTTCTGGGATTTACATATTAATGAATTGAGACCTGCAAATGCATTCTAAGTGATCAATCTAGCTTTGTTCAATACATTGCATCAGTTATATGACACTTTGATCTTTTACTATAAATTCTGTTCCCACGATCCTGCCCCACTGGTTAATTGACGAAGGAGCAGCGCTCTGAAAGCTTGTATTTCCAAATAAACCATTGGACTATAATCTCATGTTGTGTGATTCTTAACTTAGTCCACCCCAGTGCAAAACTGGCACCTCCACATCATTCTCTGTATGAACCTTAGTCACTGATTCACTGCAAAACTATCTGTCCCTTCTGGTTCCATTCTACTTGTTTTTACTCATATCGTCTGTTCTGTTGCCTTGACATTTAGTTTCAGATTTGTAAATATCTTTTCACCCAAACATTGCTTCGCCTCTGTTAGTTTAATTCTCGAAGCACAGCACTAGTTATACAACTGCCTGCAATGGCATCCCAACCTTGTTTAATTTGGAGCACATTCTAACTTAAGAATTTTTTTTCCCTGAGTACTAGTGCTAGTCCCACATGAGTCAAAACCCTCTTTCTATCTGTTTAATAAACTAGATCTGTCTACTAGATTAGACGGGATTGAGGTTCATAAGAAGGAGGTGTTAGTGATTCTGGGAAGTGTGAAAATAGATAAGTCCGCGGGGCCGGATTGGATTTATCCTATGATTCTCTGGGAAGGCAGTGAGGAGATTGCAGAGCCTTTGGCTTTGATCTTTATGTCATCATTGTCAACAGGAGTAGTGCCAGGAGACTGGAAGATAGCAAATGTTGTTCCCTTGTTCAAGAAGAGGAGTAGAGACAACCCTGGTAATGAGAGACCATGAGCCTTAGTTCAGTTATGGGTAAAGTCTTGGAAAAGGTTATAAGAAATAGGATTTATAATCATCGAGAAAGGAATAAGTTGATTATGGGTAGTCAACATGGTTTTGTGAAGAGTAGGTCGTGCCTCGCAAACCTAATTGAGTTTTTTTGAGATGGTGACCAAACAAGCGGTTGATATTGTGTATATGGACTTCAGCAAGACATTTGATAAGGTTCCCCACAGTAGGCAATTGCACAGGAAGCATGGGGTTGAGGGTGACTTTGCAGTTTGGATCAGAAATTAGCTAGCTGAAAGAAGACAGAGGGTGATGCTTGATGGGAAATGTTCATCCTGGAGTTCAGTTACTAGTGGTGTACTACAATGATCTGTTTAAGGGCCACTGCTGTTCGTGATTTTTATAAATGACCTAGATGAGGGCATAGAAAGATGGGTTAGTAAATTTGAAGATGACACAAAAGTCGGTGGAGTTGTGGATAGTGCTGAAGAATGTTACAGAGGGACATAGATAAGGTACAGAGCTGGGCTGAGAGGTTCTAAATGGAATTTAATGCAGGAAAATGTGAGGTGATTCACTTTGGAAGGAGCAACAGGAATGAAGAGTACTGGGCTAATGGTAAGATTCTTGGTAATGTAGATAAGCAGAGAGATCTCGGCATCCATGCGCAGAGATCCCTGTAAATTGCCACTCAGGTTGATAGGGTTTTTTTTTAGATGATTCCTTACAATGTGGAAACAGGCCTTTCGGCCCAACAATCCACACCGACCCTCCGAAGAGTAACCCAACCAGACCTATTCCCCTCTAACTAACATGGCCAATTCACCTGGCCTGCACATCTTTGGATTGTAGGAGGAAACCGGAGCACCCGGAGGAAACCCACACAGACACGGGGAGAATGTGCAAACTCCACACAGACAGTCGCTCAAGGCTGGAATCGAACCTGGGACCCTGATGCTGTGAGGCAGCAGTGCTAACCACTGAGCCACCGTGCCGCCCTATTACTTACAATAGTGGAAACAGGCCCTTCGGCCCAACAAGTCCACACCGTCCTTCCAAAGAGCAACCTACCCAAACCCATTCCCCTACATTTACCCTTTACCTAACACTATGGGCAATTTTGCATGGCCAATTCACCTATCCTGCACATTTTTGGACTGTGGGAGGAAACTGGAGCTCCCGGAGGAAATCCACACAGACACAGGGAGAATGTGCAAACTCCACACAGACAGTTGCCTGAGGCTGGAATTGAACCTGGGTCTCTGGCACTGTGAGGCAGCAGTGCTAACCACTGTGCCACCGCTTGTTAAGAAGACATATGGTAAGTTAGCTTTTATTGATAGAAGGATTGAGTTTCAGAGCCAAGAGGTCATGCTGCAGCTGTACAAAACTCTGGTGCGGCACTTGGAGTATTGCATACAGTTCTGGTCACCACATAATCAGAAGGATACAGAAGCTTTGGAAAGGATTCAGAGGAGATTTATGAGGATGTTGCCTGGTATGGGGGGAAGGTCTTATGAGGAAAGGCTGAGGGACTTGAGACTGTGTTAGAGAGAAGAAGGTTGAGAGGTGACTTAATTGAGACATATGAGATAATCAGAGGGTTAGTTAGGATGGACAGTGAGTGCCTTTTTCCTCAGATGATGATGGTCAGCATGAGTGGACATAGCTTTAAATTGAGGGTTGATTGATATAGGACAGGTGTCAGAGGAAGTTTCTTTACTCAGAGAGTAGTAGGGACATGGAATGGCCTGCCTGCAATGGTAGAGACCCACCAACTTTAAGGGCATTTAAATGGTCATTGGATAAAATATGGATGAAAATGGAATAGTGTAGGATAGATTGGCTTCAGATTGGTTCCACAGGTCAGTGCAACATTGTGGGCTGAAGGGCCTGCGCTGCACTGTGATATTCTATGTTAATTCTCTAACCTAGTTGACCCACATACTAACTGGCAATGCCTCAAGCAACAATCCAGCAAAGTTCTGTGATTCAGTTTGGACCCTAACTTGTCAAACTATCTCAGGAGAACAGAACTGTCATTGGATGCATTTGTCCCCACTGCTCTGGGTAACAGATCTCACTCTCATTGAATTTTAGAAGCAATATAGCAACAAATATGTTGCAGAGAACAGGCATTGGCTTGCAGCTGAATTGCTGCCAATAGTGCCTCTGAATTCATGATCCCCTCCCACAAAATAAGAACTCAGTTTGGGAAACCATGCTCTTCACAGAGCAAGCCCCTCCTACAGGCAGGAGGTTGGGAAGCTTCAGAAAAGATCTAATCTAAATTCATTTCTCCATGCTGTTTGAAGTTTGCAGCAGAAATACAATCAACCAATATTGGAATTTTCAAAATGCCTTAAATCCAGATCTCCAGCAAGCAGCAGAGGTGAGTGGCCACAGCAATCCAAACCGTCGAAGTGAAATCAGCTCGCAGTTCCACGATTCAACACTATCCAGGAATTCAGGACAATGAGTGAATGTAAGTTGTCAAAACCAGCATCTGTCAAAGCTTACATAAATCAGTGCCTTCAGGATGGAAGGAAAATAATTACTCAAAAATACAATACATAAATGCATTTTCTTTTTTAGAAAGAATTCCTTCCCTAAGGACATTGTGTGTCAACATGCAGCATGTGGATTGCAGCAATTCAAGAAAGTGCTCACCATCACCTTCTCAAGAGCAACTAGAGACAGGCAATAACCTCCACGTCCCACGAGTGAATAAAAGAAAATTGCATTTATATTGGATCCTTAATATAATCAACTACCCAGGGTTGCTAAATATTCAGGGGATAACACAAGAATATAAACACAAATTAAGAGAAGAGATTTGGAAAAAATATTAAGCACTTAATAGTAAAGATGTAAGGCTGAGAGCTTTAGGGAGGGAGATCTAGACGAGTGCCACAAGGATCGGTGCTGGATCCCCTACTTTTTGTCATTTACATAAATGATTTGGATGCAAGCATAAGAGGTAGAGTTAGTAACTTTGCAGATGACACCAAAATTGAAGGTGTAGTAGACAACGAAGAAGGTTATCTCAGATTACAATAAGATCTTGATCAGATGGGCCAATGGGCTGAGAAGTGGCAGATAGAGTTTAATTCAGATAAATGTGAGGTGCTGAATTTTGGGAAAGCAAATCTTAGCAGGACTTATACACTTAATGGTAAGGTCCTAGAGAGTGTTGCTGAACAAAGAGACCTTGGAGTGCAGGTTCAAAGCTCCTTGAAAGTGGAGTCGCAGGTAGATAGGATACTGAAGAAGGCATTTGGTATGCTTTCCTTTATTGGTCAGAGTATTGAGTACAGGAGTTGGGAGGTCATGTTGCGGCTGTACGGGACATTGGTTAGACTGCTGTTGCAATTCTGGTCTCCTTCCTATCAAAAAGATGTTGTGAAACTTGAAAGAGTTCAGAAAAGATTTACAAGGATGTTGCCAGGGTTAGAGGATTTGAACTATAGGGAGAGGCTGAACAGGCTGGGGCTGTTTTCCCTGGAGTGTCGGAGGCTGAGGGGTGACCTTATAGAGGTTTACAAAATTATGAGGGGCATGGATTGGATAAATAGGCAAAGTCTTTTCCCTGGGGTTGGGGATTCCAGAACTTTTGTGGGCGGCACGGTGGCACAGTGGTTAGCACTGCTGCCTCTCAGTGCCAGAGACCCGGGTTCAATTCCCGGCTCAGGCGACTGACTGTGTGGAGTTTGCACATTCTCCCCGTGTCTACGTGGGTTTCTTCCGGGTGCTCCGGTTTCCTCCCACAGTCCAAAGATGTGCAGGTCAGGTGAATTGGCCATGCTAAATTGCCCGTAGTGTTAGGTAAGGGGTAAATGTAGGGGTATGGGTGGGTTGTGGGTCGGTGTGGACTTGTTGGGCCGAAGGGCCTGTTTCCACACTGTAATGTAATCTAATCTAGAGGGCATAGGTTTAGAGTGAGAGGGGAAAGATATAAAAGGGACCTAAGGGGCAACTTTTTCACGCAGAGGGTGGCACGTGTATGGAATGAGCTGCCAGAGGATGTGGTGGAGGCTGGTACAATTGCAACACTTAAGAGACATTTGGATGGGTATATGAATAGGAAGGGTTTGGAGGGATATGGGCCGGGTGCTGGCAGGTGGGACTAGATTGGGTTGGGATATCTGGTCGGCATGGACGGGTTGGACAGAAGGGTCTGTTTCCATGCTGTACATCTCTATGACTCTATATGGATAACCAAATAAAGGTTAATTGATGCAAGACTGTCAATGAGACTTACAAAGAAGACCAGAGCTGGAAGATCAAAGGACATGAACTGGAATATATGATTCAAACAAGTTATAAAGAAGGGTTGAGTGAATGTATTGGGAATTTGGCACAGGCAAGAATATTGTCTTCAATGTTTTTAGAGATGAGGTGGTGAGAACATGGGATTTAATAAAAAACAGATAGTTCACATTACTGAATGTCGAGGTATGGTAGCACAGTGATATGGATTAGTAACCCAAAGCTCCTTGACCAATAAACACAGACATGCAGTGGAATCCACAAGCTTTGCTCCTGGCACAACAGCAAGATCTTTTTTGATATCTGACTCTCAACTCTGGTGGTTTCCAAACTTCTTTCCACTGTGATCCAAATCTTGCGCCTTGAAAATTATGGAAAATTTTCAGTGACAACTGCATGAGTGGTGTAGAGGGACTAAGAGCAGACAACTGTTACTTGCAGCTGAATGGCTGCCAATAGTGCCTCTGAATTCATGATCCCCTCCCACCAAATAAGAACTCACTTTGGGAAACTATGCTCTTCACAGAGCAAGCCCCTCCTATAGGAAGGATATTGGGAAGCTTCAGAAAAGATTTACAAGGACATTGCCAGGGTGGGAGGGCTTGAGCTGCAGTGAGAGGCAGAATAGGCTGGGGCTGTTTTCCCTGGAACTGTCGGAAGCTGAGGGTGACCTTGTAGAGGTTTATGAAATCTTGAGGGGCATTGATATGGTAAACAGACAAGGTCTTTCCCCTGGATTGGGGAGTCCAGAACTAGAGGGCTTAGGCTTAGGTGAGAGGGGAAAGATTTAAAAGGGACCAAGGGACAATTTTTTCACACAAAGGGTGTGTGTGTGTGGAATGCCAGAGGAAGTAGTGGAGGCTGGTACAAATTACAACATTTAAAAGACATCTGGATGGGTATATGAAGGAAAGGTTTAGATGGATATGGGCCAAGTGCTGGCAAATGGGACTAGATTCATTTAGGAAAATTGGTGGGCATGGACGGGTTAGACCGAAGGGTCTGTTTCCGTGCTGTACATTCCTATGACTCTGTGATTGACATCCAATCCCTGGTAAAAACCAGGAGATTTTCCTGCTCCTCTGATGCTGCCTGACCTGCTGTGCTTTTCCAGCACCACTCTAATCGAATCCCTGGGCTCAGTTAGGTAGGGACAATGATTGTGCCTTTTCCATTAAAGGTAGGATTTCTAATTAAAGAGACCACACATTTTTCCCCATGTCTGTTCGAAATGGCCAGAATCCCTTATTTGCATTTAGGGTAGTGGTGACTAACCACCTTTTCAAGGAATTGATGTTAGGGGTGGCCAATGAACTGTCCAACATCCTGTAAACATATTTTCTAAAATGACCTTGCGCTGGGTAAGAGTTTGGAAGGCCAATGAAGACTGTATGCGGTCTTGAAGATTCATGCCGGGCAGCTGTTTGAGTGGTTGGTGGGTGGGGGTGGGCAATGATTTCAGAGCGGAACCAGAGTAATGCTGGCGGTGGATGGATGAACGCGGTGGAACACGTACCCGGTTCGGTACGTAAAAACAATGACTGCAGATGCTGGAAATCAGATTCTGGATTAGTGGTGCTGGAAGAGCACAGCAGTTCAGGCAGCATCAGAGGAGCAGTAAAATCGACGTTTCGGGCAAAAGCCCTTCATCAGGAATAAAGGCAGACAGCCTGAAGGGTGGAGAGATAAGCTAGAGGAGGGTGGGGAGAAAGTAGCATAGAGTACAATAGGTGAGTGGGGGAGGGGATGAACGTGATAGGTCAGGGAGGGGGGGTGGAGTGGATAGGTGGAAAAGAAGATAGGCAGGTCGGACAAGTCATGGGGACAGTGCTGAGCTGGAAGTTTGGAACTAGAGTGAGGTGAGGGAAGGGGAAATGAGGAAACTGTTGAAGTCCACATTGATGACCTGGGGTTGAAGTGTTCTGAGGCAGAAGATGAGGCGTTCTTCCTCCAGGCGTCGGGTGGTGAGGGAGCGGCGGTGAAGGAGGCCCAGGACCTCCATGTCCTCGGCAGAGTGGGAGGGGCAGTTGAAATGTTGGGCAACAGGGCAGTGTGGTTGATTGGTACGGGTGTCCCGGAGATGTTCCCTAAAGCGCTCTGCTAGGAGGCGTCCAGTCTCCAAATGTAGAGGAGACCGCATCAGGAGCAACGGATACAATAAATGATATTAGTGGATGTGCAGGTAAAACTTTGATGGATGTGGAAGGCTCCTTTAGGGCCTTGGATGGAGGTGAGGGAGGAGGTGTGGGCGCAAGTTTTACAATTCCTGCGATGGCAGGGGAAGGTGCCAGGACTAGCTGCTGCATGGAGTCCAGGCACCAACAAGGACATGCTGGAGGAGGGGTGAACCTGCCGCTGGGGATCATTGTTAACCTGGCTAACAGTGGGAGAGAGAGGAGAGCAGTGTGTTTGTGTATGGAGTGGGGTGAGAAGCAGCTGTGGATGGGTCTGTGTGGGGTATAGGTCTGCATGTGTGTGCGGGGCGGGGTAGTGAAAGCAAGTCTCGATGTGTTTGTTTAGGGACAGGTCTGTGTGTTTTGAGTGGGGGTTGAGGGAGGCAGGTCTAGGTGTGTTTGTATGGGCTGGGGTAACTTTGGGTGCGTGTGTGGGGACAGGTCTGGGTCTGTGTGTGTGGGGACTGGTCTGGTTCTGTGTGTGTCTGTGATGGAGGGGAGTAATTCTGGATGTGTGTGGGGGGAAAGGTCTGGGTCTGTGTGTGTCTGTGATGGAGGAGCGTAGTTCTTGATGTGTGGGTGGGGAAAGGTCTGGGTCTGTGTGTGTCTGTGATGGAAGGGAGTAGTTCTGGATGAGTGTGAGGGGACAGGTCTGGGTCTGTGTATGTGTGCAGGATTGGGGTGGGCAGTAGTTCTGGATGTGTGTGCAGACAAGTCTGGGTCTGTGTGTGTGTGATGGAAGGGAATAGTTCTGGATGTGTGTGAGGGGACAGGTTTGGGCATGTGTGTGTGTGGGGTTCGGGTGGGCAGTAGTTCTGAATGTGTGTGCAGACAAGTCTGGGTCTGTGTGTGTGTGATGGAAGGGAATAGTTCTGGATGTGTGTGAGGGGACAGATTTGGGCATGTGTGTGTGGGTTTGGGGTGGGCAGTAGTTCTGAATGTGTGTGTGGGACCTGGTCTGGAAGTGGAGGTGGCCAGATCTGGATGTGTGTGAGGTTTGAGGAAAGAACTCTTGCTTCACGACCTGTTGTCTCTGGCCCAAGAACAGAAATTGCTGAAGAAACTCGGCAGGTCTGGCAGTATCTGTGGAGAGAAAGCACAGTCCATGTTTCTAGTGCAGTAGCCCTTCTTCAGAAGTGCCAGATCCCCCTCCGGGGACTCAGAACTTTCTGGTTTTGTTTCTGATTTCCAGCTTGTTTCTCTTTTCTCTCGGGCTTTCAATTGGATGGATTCAAGTCTCGGGGGCGGGGCCAGAACCGCCCATCGGCGCTGTGATTGGCTGAAGCGGGCTGCCCTGCTTTCTTCCTCATTTGATTGGAGGTCGCTTTTCCCGGCGGGTGCCCGGTGCTTCAGGGCAACAGGAGGAGGGGGCTGGGGGCTGCGGGCTGCAGTGAACAGCAGTGGCTGGCGTTAGTAGCGGGAATGGGCAGGGGGCTGGGGTAAGAATAGAGGGCTGCATGGGGTTTGGGCTGGGAAGCTGGAGGGATGTGATGGGGAGCGGGCTGGCGTGGTCGGTACTGTTTACGGAATATTGAGGGTGAGTAACCCGGAAGACCGAAAGCAGTCCCTGGGGGAGAGAGCGTATAATGGGAGCAGAGTGAGTGGGTGCACGCCCTGATGCCAGAGCCCCGCAGCGGCAGGAGCTTACCCCGCTGCTTCCATTCCGGGAGAAAGCTCGGGGAACGGACAGGTCGGGGAGCTCGTTGGATCCAACAATTTGCAACCACCGGCAAACAGAGGTATGATACAATCGGTCAGTCCTTGTCATTGTGCACTTAATGCATTTAGAATACGGAGTAAAGGAATTGGGTGTTTCTTGTTCCTATACGCGGCATATATGCCAAATATCGTCAAGTGAATCTTCAAATTCTCATATTAACGAGAATATGAGTCTGGTAAATTATACAAGATTATTCGGTCAAATTCCCCGCACCTGACTCATTAGAATCATTGTTTCTTACGAATAGCACGTCAGACTGTGCAAATAGAAAATGCTCCATGCTTTATAAATTACTTATAATCCATAAAGCCGCTAGCAACACTCTTATCACTTGCACCCCCCCCCCCCCCCGAACCATTCGGAACAATGTTAGGGACGCAAGGGTAGAAGGACAGGCTGTTGCAGACATGAATTAGTTATTTTGGATCTGTTTCCTGTGAACTGATATGAGTAAACTCTCATTAATAAAATTGCCGTTAGTGTCCTTGATATCTTTTAATAGCGTAACAAAGTTCAGCGGCTTGGTTTTCTAGTCATGCTAACCTGTCGTCCAAAAACATTCAATGGTAGCCCAGACCCATCTTCGATTTTATCGAGTTGCTAACTGGAATGTACATTTGAAATGTTTATTACCATAAGTTAAAATACAAACAATTCCAAAGTCATGTTGGAGTCGAAACATTAACTCTGTCTCTCTGCTTATCTCTGCTGCCTTCTGTTTGAACTTCTCCGGCAGTTTGTTTATATTTAAGACCTGCAGATTTTGCTTTGTTTGCTTTTGATTAAAATATAGATCTTCAGACTGCATTAACAAAAGGTCAAACATCTATGGAGAGTTAGTGGTAAACAACACCTTTATTACAGTAAATTGAATATCCCTTTTTCATGCCTTTATAAATAGCAAGTTTTGAAGAATTTAACTATCTGAAGACTGGGATATTTTACAATGTTTGTTTGTGTTATTACAGTTTATCAAAGTGCAAATTGGTTGTCATAGTTTCACATTGTTTGCAGATCATATTGTCAACATGAATAGAAGCAGTCTGTTGGTTGGAATAGAAGCAGTCAGTTGATGGCAATCCCAACTTTGAGTCAGAAGGTTGTGGGTTTAAGTCCCATTCAAGAGACTTCGGTGCAAAAATCGAGGCTGACACTCCAGTATGATATTGAGAGAGTGTATCACTGTAGGAAATGACCGTGTTTGCACTCCCAGGCTGATGCAAAAGATCTCTGGAGTCCAATGAAAAGCAAGGAGGTTATCTCTGCTACGTGAACCAATTTAATTTTAGCCACAATTAACATAATTAAAGCAAAAAGTATCCGATCATTATCATGTTTTTGAGAATATGCTGGGTACAAGATAGCTGGATCATTTCCTGTATTACAAAAATGATTTTAACAAAAGCCTAAAATTTAGCTTAGTGCTTTAGATAATCTTTTATTGATTATATCACATGTTTGCACGAAACAACTTGAAAATTGATATTTGTGATCCTTCAATGTGCTTATTATATGGTGCATAGTACCTGAACAATTCAGATATTTGACCTGAACTGGAAGATTTTTTTTGCAAGATGTAAAACCTTGATCCATCACAGACAAATAATCCAATGTTTTACACAACCCACTTAGATGGGTGAAGAAGATTTGTCTTCAATTTTTTTAATACCAATTTTTATTCCTCTCCTTCCTTGCCTTTTTGCTGAAGTTAAGATTCATGATCACCAGTCTCATTGTGGTTTCTCGATCAAGTGGATATTTATAAGTCTTGATGGTAATTTTAAATTTTCCATTTATTATAAGCAATGAATAAAAAATTTAGTCCAGTTTCAGGAAACTATTTGACCATTGGGAGTATTATAGCTCAAGATGACACAATCCATCTTTTGTCCTTCTCCAGGGCAACTAGGAATGATGCAATAAATGTTGCCCAAGCCAGTGGCACCCATGTTGTATGAATACATTTTTTTTAAATATAATTTAACGAGGGATACCAAGATAGTTTCTCTGGCCTTTCTCTAATTTGAGTGTTCTTCATCATTAGTTAAAGGAACAGCAAAAGTGTCTGGGGGATCGATTTGTATTGCTGAGCTGTTCATTGCAGTTGGCCTATTGGGTAATGTGGAGATCATCATTACTCCGATCTGTTAACTGGTTGCTATTCAGGTTGATTCATTCGGTGTCAAAGGCATGAGATTGGTTCAGGATTATAGCAACATTTTGGCAGGTTTTCACCCACCCTCAATGCCTTTCAGATAAACTATTAACCCATAGTCTCCTTTGTCCTCTCGGATGGGTGTGATAGATTCGATGACATGATTTTGAAAAAAGCAGAGGAGTTAGCTCCCTGATTGACTGAAGGGTAAATGTCGATGTCACAAAAAAGATTATTTGGTCATAATCACATTGCTGTTTTTGGGAGCTTGCAGTGCACAGATTCACTGCTGCAATTCCACATTACAACAGTGACTATACTTCATGAGTATTTCAAAGGCTGTAAAAGTACTTTTGGGACATTCATTCTATGTATTTAATTAGTTTAGCAGTGAGGAGTCACCTTTCCTAAGAGTAAATGGCCCTTGAATTTTGCCTTTAATTCACAAAATATATAAAGTCTGTGAAAACCATGGTGATAGGTTCCTTTAATTTCTATCACCCAGTTATTAACTTGTATTAGTCCAAGTGCTTCAAGATGTGGATTTAGATTATTCAAACATCATTTGCTCTCGTTAATTTTCTTTTAAGAAGGTCACTAGCATGAAGTATAGAGAAATGCCTACATTGACTTTGAAAAGGCTTTTTGATAAGGTTCCTCCAAGATTAGAAGCAAAATATATTGCACAGAATTGAAGATAATCTTGGGGCAATGGCTGGTAATTGGTTGGTAGGTTGGAGACAAATGATAAAAGGAATGTACTCTGGTGATATGTAACAACTGCCCTCTCTAAACCTGAAAATGTGTTGCTGGAAAGTCGCAACAGGTCAGGCAGCATCCAAGGAGCAGGAGAATCGATGTTTCGGGCATAAGCCTTCTTCAGGAATTGAGCCCTCTCCAGAGGTCAACCTTCATTTTCCTTCTTGGATAAAGGAATAGAAAGTTGTATGTGAAAGTTGGCAGATGAGTCTAAAGTTAGAAAGCAAATCAAATGACAAAAATAGGAGTTGACAGTCACAAAGGTATGAGAGTGGGCAGAACTGTGGCAATGGGGTTTAGATTAGATTCTTTACAGTATGGAAACAGGCCTTTCAGCCCAACAAGTCCACACCGACCCTCCGAAGAGGAACCCACCCAGACCCATTTCCCTCTGACTAATATACCTACCGCTATGTGCAATTTAGCATGGTCAATTCACCTGACCTACACATCTTTGGACTGTGGGAAGAAACTGGAGCACCCGGAGGAAACCCACACAGACACGGGGAGAACGTGCAAACTCCATACGGACTGCCGCCTGAGGCTGAAATTGAACCTAGGACCCTGGTGCTGTGAGGTAGCAGTGCTAACCACTGAGCCACCGTGCCGCCCAAGTGAGATCATCCATTTTGTACCTGAGAAAGATTAACAAATATAATTAATAATGAGAAACTAGGAACTGTGAAGGACTAAAAAGATAATACATTTTCCTGGACACAAATCATTTAAAATCTAGTGTACAGTGTTATGATCCCATCTGATGTTATTCCTAAGTCAGATCCCTGACAAGAACTTGCCTTGACAGATCATGTTTTGATTTCTTTTGATTTTTAAAAAAGTTGCTTCTTGCTAAGCACACAATGCTACAGATCTTTGCTTTAATAATGTATCCGAAGGTTTTGACTCATGAGAATATTATAGAATATTGAGCATTACAGCGCATTACAGGCCCTTCGGTCCTTGATGCTGCGCTGACCTGTGGAACCAATCTGAAGCTTATCTATCCTACTATATTCCATTTTCATCCATATGTTTATCCAATGCCGATTTAAATGCCCTTAAAGTTGGTGAGTCTACTACTGTTGCAGGTAGGGTGTTCCATACCCCTACTACTCTGAGTAAAGAAACTACCTTTCACATCTGTCCTATATCTATCACCCCTCAAATTAAAGCTATGTCCCTTTTTGTTAGCCACTACCATCCGAGGAAAAAGGCTCTTACTGTCCACCCTATTTAACTCTCTCATTTTATGTTCAATTAAATCACCTCAAACTTTTTCTCTCTAATGAAAATAGCCTCAAGTCCCTCAGTCTTTCCTCCTAAGACCTTCACTCCATACCAAGCAACATCCTATTAAATCACGCCTGAACCCTTTCCAATGCTTCCACATCCTTCCTGTAATGTGATGACCAGAACTGTATGCAATACTCCAAGTGCAGCCATGCCAGAGTTTTGTACAGCTGCAACATGACCTCGTGGCTCTGAAACTCAACCCCTCTACCCTTTACTAGAGTTACACAAGGTTAAATTACGAGGCCTAGTTGCATAAACTTTTGGCTGATTACTAAGTGTTCAGATGGTGGGCTGATCTAATTTACGATCTTTTGAAATGAAGTGTTGCATACAGTGAACTTGAATAATCCAGCTGAAGGGGATGCAATCTTAAAATTACAATAAGGCCATTCAGGAGTGAAGCAATTTTTCACGAAGTTGTAGAAATCTGTTACCCTTCCCTAAAATGCTACGGACAATTGCTTAGTTAAAATATTACGCCTACAAGTGAAATATTTTCGATAGAAGTATTTAAGGAGTGGATACAAGGCAGGGAGTTGAAGTACAAATTAGCCACAATCTGACTCAATAGCTGGACAGGCTTGAGGGACTGAAGGCTCACTCTTGTTCAATTGTTCTTGTAAAATACCAATTAGCTAACGTCAGGTTTATGCTTTAACTTTTCTACTTTTGCTTTAGTGATTATCTTACGATGTCACTTGTTTCGTTGCCTTTTCAAAGTGCTCAGATTGGGATTAAATCTAAACAAAGAATTAATTAAACTTTAATTGCAGGTTGTTTCTGAATCTGAAAATTGTGGGTTTGTTGATTTTAGGAGTTCATGATCACTGTTACCTAATGCAGGCAGTAAATGATTTATTGCCATGTTCTAATAGTTTATTGAGTTTCTTAAGTGGCAATTTAATTAGGATACATTAGTTAATTATATAAAGTACACAACTATGACAATTGGAGATGGACAGTCAGGCTATCAGGCAGAATATTTTCATCTCGTTAAAGGTTTGGGGGACAACATTGTTCTCTCTAGTTGTGGTTTTCAGGAACTCTTCCCAGGTCTCCCTCCTCCTTCTGAACAGGTTTCCGCCTGCCTGCTGAAGACTGTTCGATGAAATTATTCTCTGGAAATACTCCCCAAAGAACTCCCCTCTGCATTTATTGCTATATCATATTTCTAGGGGAGGATATTGTCTATGTGTCAACCAATTTTCTGAACCATTTTGACCAATGGCTAAGGGGCAACAACTTAATATGTTGAATGATCACTGTCCCCTTCATCGGAGAGTTAGTTTACTATTCTAAGAACAAATACTTCTTTCTTTTGAAAACAGTACACCAATAATAGGGTCTATTTAGCACCAGATGAATTAAATGGGCATCATGATCTCGGTTTCTCATAATTCCTTTGCTTTCATATATTACAATTTTGGAAAGTTGATTAGTGCTGGAGAAATCTCATGCTACACAAAGTACTAGGAAAATTTTTAAGGGACCCTAATATTCAACAGGTTCAAACCCCTTTCTAAGACTGAAGTATTGTACATAATGTAGGCTGATACTTTGTGCAGTGCTGCACTAGCACAAGCTGTCTTTTAGCTAGGCCGCTCAGGATGGATGGTAGCCTGGTCCACTGAGTTCATGCCTCACCAAAATCCCACAAAGGACCATGGATGTATTTACAGATTGATAGAACTCAACTGATTCACAATTGTCCCTTACTTGGTTTGCAGCTACATATGATTGGGATTGGTTTGCCATCCAGAGTGATGCTAACAACACTGGTTCAATTACTGCATCGACTGAGATTACTATGAACTCTCCTCTTTCCCCCCCCCCCCCCCCCCCCCCTCCCCCCGCCACTTGCCTGAGGCATGGTGACCCTCGGGTTAAACCACCACCAGTTGTCTCTCCTAACCTCTCTGAGAGCAGCCATATGCTCTGGTAAGACTATGGTGACATTATCTTTTATCACATAGCATAGTTGACTCTTAATGGCTTTATAAATTTAATTGACATGTACTGCAGGTCAGAGTGTTCTCAATGTTGCCAACAATAAATTTTTAAATAACATAAAAAAGATTCTGCATATTCACTAAGAGCAGGGGCTTCTATTGGACATCCTGACCAAATAACTTGCCGCAACTGCCAAGGATTTTAAAGCCAGCTTGTCAAATGTATAAAAGTTCCTTTTTCACTATGCACTCACCTATGTGCCAATTATGTACTATCAGTTACTTGTGGTCTGTTCATACTGCACATTTACCATTGGTGCAATTTGGGTCTGAGGTCTAAAACAGCAAAGCGAGACTAAGATTCCTTTGTCCAGGTACTCGGGCTGTCTAACACCGCAACTGTAGAGCACTTGTCAACTTCTAAGCATTTCAGTCACATGGTAAGTGATGGGGTGATTCCTGGGATGAAGGCGTTGACAGATGAGTCAATTATTCATTAGAGTTTAAAAGAATGTGTGATGACCTTATTGATACATACAAGATTCTGAGTGAATGAGTGTGGCTTGACAAGGTAGTTTTCACCAGTGGAGGCATCTCAAACTTGGGATCATACACACAGAATAATGGGACACACTAATATAAAACTGGGATGTGAAGGAATTTCTTCTCCCAGAATACTCTATCCCAGAGAGTTTGTGGAAGCTAGACACAAGAAGTATTTCTAGAGGAAGTAGATAATTTTTTTTAAATATTGGGAAGTTGAAGGCCATAATAAGTTGGCACAAAAGAGGAATTGAAGTCTGGAACAGATCGGCCGTGATCTTATTGAATGGAGGTGCAGGCTTGAGCGGCTGAATGGTCTTCTATCCTTATTTCTTTTGTTCTCAGGTACAACATTCTGTCTGGCAACCTCTTTGGCCTTCATCGCTAGGAGTACATTACAGGTGTTGTTCCTTCAGATTTTAATTGTTGATTAAACTGTGAATTTAGCAGGGTATTTTAAAAATATTTTTCCTTTCAGTGAAATCTTTATTTCCCCTTCTTTTACACTCTGGGCTGATTTGACAATAGATGTCCTACTTCCGATTCCCTTCTCAGCTTCTCTTATAAAAAAAAATCAACCTGATTTGATGAGAGAAAGGGACAATTAGGTGTCCAGTTCCAAGCCTCGGATTGCACCTTTTGTCAGCTAGTCCACTTAACAATTCGCCAGAGTACAAACAATTGAACCCAAAGGTACACAGGCGAATCTAACTAATGGCATTGTTACCCATAATCTCCAAGTATAACTCATAATATCTCACTTGAGAGATGCAACCACAGTATGTACAAAACATAAGGTTCCCAAATCAGTCTCTGTTGAGTTAGTGTAACATTTGACAGGTTTTCAAGACTGGCAAGGGAAAGTCTTTTTGGTTTCTTGATAATTGGAGAATCCCTTCCCGGAAAAGAGACTGGTTGTTTGCAATTTATATAACCACTTCATGAGATGGATGCATTTTCGACCCTATATGGAAAAGGATGAACCTGTCCATTATTTTTTTGAACGGTGACTGACGTGTATTTTAGACACTGCATTGATGTTGTGTCTAAATACAGCTGGATTGCAGTCGGCGAGTGGTGCCCCTAAAATAAGGGGTTGGCCAAGACCCACTGCTATTTCCAAAGGTGACCCTAACCTCCGCAGTGCGTTCAAATCTGCCGTGCAAAGATAAAATAGTGTACATTTCTAGTGATCTCGTAATTGCAGTCACCCCGCTTGTTTGAGGAACTCGCTGTAATCAGACCGTGTGAGGAGGCACGTACGCATCGTTTGAGTGATTTGCAAAGTGGTGTTCCTTGTAGCTGCTGTGCGGAGAGCGGGACGTGATTGCAAGCACTTGCCTGATGGGGGTGTGCCCTTTGGCTGCAGCGTGATTCATGTGGAAATCCTTTTTACCGGAAAATAACATGAACACCACCACCTCCACCGACTATATATTAACTGGAAATGGAAACGCTCGTTTCCTTTTTGCATCCCTCAAACCATCAGACAACACAGTTGGGCTCGGCAAGGCATTTTTTTAAAAAAGCTGGATTGTAAGTATAGCTGTGAGAAAGTAAGTATTTTTTAATTTTAAAAATCGCATTTACTTAAATGTTCGGTAAGTAACTAATGTGCAGAGTTTCAGTCGGTGGAAACTATAAACTTATTCTATATGAGCGAACCTGGAATAGCGCAGCAGCCGATATTCTCTTGTGTTAAGATGTTCCTTTCAAAAGCACTTTAACAGAACTGTTCATGTGCACGGTATCCTTTCCTAAGTCGGTGCTATTTCCTACAGCTGCGTGTGGTGCCTTATAATGTTCGAGGGACTTTTGTAAATCCGCTGAAAGAGCAAGTTTATCATTCTCAAATGTTGTGTCGCCATAGTCTTACGAGACCATAGGGTCTGCTCTCTCAGAGAGAGAGAGAGAAACGACTGGTGATGATCTAACCTGAGGGCCACCAGACCTCATGCGAAGGAAGAGTTTGAGAAGGAGAGTCCTTCATGGTGATCTCAAACCGGTGATGGGAATTGAACCCACGCTGTTGCCATCGCGCCGCAGTGTAAACCAACAAGATAGCCAACTGAGCTAGAGCGATTTCTCAAAAGTAACTATAAGTAAAATACATAGAAACACGAATATTTTGTTCAGTACATTGGCAATTGTAGATGGATGTAAAATGTACCTTTTTATGTTTCATGTTTTAAAAAAAAATGGGAGCATCAAAACCTTACTGAAGTTTGAAAGAAAACCATGTTACCCATTAAATCCTTTGGAAATGTTCACAAGTTTTACCCACACGGGACTGCGGCACCCAGTCCTGGTCCGAATTCTGCTCCAGTGCCAGAACTAGGAGTCACATCATTTTGGGTATTGTGGACTGCTCACTCCTGTTAACCACATCTCAGAAAAAAAGAGTAATTGTTGGGTTCTGTGGCATTATCCTGTTCCTTTGGTGTAGTGACAGTCAATATCAAGACGGAATATAAGGGAGAAAAACCAAAATAACTGAGGATGCTGTAAATCAGAAGCAAAAACAGAAGTTGTTGGAAAAGCTCAGCAGGTCTGGCAGCACTTCAGAAAAGAAATCTAAGATATCGTTTCAGGTCCAGTGACCCTCGGAACTTCTCTAAGGAAGGGTCACCGGACCCGAAATGTTAACTGATTTCTCTTTGCAGATGCTGTCAGACTTGCTGAGATTTTACAAAATATAAGGGATCTTTTTATGGTGTAATAGTAATGTTATGGTGTAATAGTAATAGTAATCTTTGGGCTGGAAGCTCGATGGTTAAGATCCACCTCAGGACATGATGGTAATAGAAGGTGTGTTACAATGCATCTAATTGATTTGTTTGACTGTCAATTTGTAAAGCTTTCTAAAACACCTTTGGCAGGTAATAAGATGGGAGAGCTTCCTGGCCAGCCAGTGGTACCTGCAATACAACAGCCCCCCCACGTTAAAAGATTCCATGTGCAGGTTCTTGGCACAAAATCTCTCCCCCAACCTGAGGGATGCCCCCACACTGACACACCATAGAACATAGAACAATACAGGCCCTTCGGCCCACGATGTTGTGCCGAACATTTGTCCTAGCTTAAGCACCTATCCATGTATCTATCCAGTTGTCGCTTAAAGGTCACCAATGATTCTGACTGCCACTCCCACAGGCAGCGCATTCCATGCCCCCACCACTCTCTGGGTAAAGAACCTACCCCTGACATCCTCCCCCCCCCCCCCCCCCCATACCTTCCACCCTTCACCTTAAATTTATGTCCCCTTGTAACACTCTGTTGTACCCGGGGAAAAAGTCTTTGACTGTCTACTCTATCTATTCCCCTGATCATCTTATAAACCTCTATCAAGTCACCCCTCATCTTTCGCCGTTCCAATGAGAAAAGGCCTAGCACTCTCAACCTATCCTCATACGACCTATTCTCCATTCCAGGCAACATCCTGGTAAATCTCCTCTGCACCCTCTCCAAAGCTTCCACATCTTTCCTAAAGTGAGGCGACCAGAACTGCACACAGTACTCCAAATGTGGCCTTACCAAGGTCCTGTACAGCTGCAACATCACCTCACGACTCTTGAATTCAATCCCTCTGCTAATGAATGCTAATACACCATAGGCATTCTTACAAGCTCTATCCACCTGAGTGGCAACTTTCGAAGAGCTATGAACGTAGGCCCCAAGATCCTTCTGCTCCTCCACCTTACTAAGAACCCTACCGTTAACCCTATATTCCGCGTTCTTATTTATCCTTCCAAAATGGACAACCTCACACTTGACAGGGTTGAACTCCATCTGCCACTCCTCAGCCCAGCTCTGCATCATATCTAAGTCCCTTTGCAGCTGACAACAGCCCTCCTCACTATCCACAACTCCACCAATCTTCGTATCGTCTACAAATTTACTGACCCACCCTTCGACTCCCTCTTCCAAGTCATTAATAAACATTACAAACAGCAGAGGACCCAGAACTGATCCCTGCGGAACTCCACTTGTAACTGGGCTCCAGGCTGAATATTTACCATTACCACCACTCTCTCTGACTTCGACCGGTTAGCCAGTTCTCTATCCAACTGCCAAATTTCCCACTATCCCACGCCTCCTAACTTTACGCATAAGCCTACCCTGGGGAACTTTATCAAATGCCTTACTAAAATCCATGTACACTACATCCACTGCTCTACCCTCATCCACATGCTTGGTCACCTCCTCAAAGAATTCAATAAGACTTGTAACGCAAGACCTATCCCTCTCAAATCCATGCTGGCTGTCCCTAATCAAGCAGTGTCTTTCCAGATACTCATAAATCCTATCCCTTAGTACCCTTTCCATTACTTTGCCTACCACCGAAGTAAGCCTAACTGGCCTGTAATTTCCAGGGTTATCCCTATTCCCTTTTTTGAACAGGGGCACAACATTCGCCACTCTCCAGTCCCCTGGTACCACCCCTGTTGACAGTGAAGACGAAAAGATCATTGCCATCGGCTCTGCAATTTCCTCTCTTGCTTCCCATGTAATCCTAGGATATATCCCGTCAGGCCAGGGGGACCTGTCTATCCTCAAGTTTTTCAAAATGTCCAACATATCTTTCTTCCTAACAAGTATCTCCTCTAGCTTACCAGGCTGTTTCACATTCTCCTCCTCAACAATACGGTCCCTCTCATTTGTAAATACTGAAGAAAAGTACTCATTCAAGACCTCTCCTATCTCTTCTGACTCAATACACAGTCCCCCACTACTGTCCTTGATCGGACCTACCCTCATTCTCATCATTCTCATGTTTCTCACATACGCATAAAATGCCTTGGGGTTATCCTTGATCCTACCTACCAAAGATTTTTCATGCCCTCTTTTAGCTCTCCTAATCCCTTTCTTCAGCTCCCTCCTGGCTATCCTGTATCCCTTCAATGCTCTGTCTGAACCCTGTTTCCTCAACCTTACGTAAGCCTCCTTCTTCTTCTTTACTAGACATTCAACCTCCCTCGTCAACCAAGGTTCCCTCACACAACCATTTCTTTCCTGCCTGGCAGGGACATACATATCAAGGACACGTTGTATCTTGAAAAAGTTCCACATTTCCACGACATCCTTCCCTGACAGCCTGTGCTCCCAACTTATGCTCCTCAGATCTTGTCTTGCAGCATTGTATTTACCCTTCCCCCAATTGTAAAACCTACCCTGTTGCACGCACCTATCTCTCTCCATAACCAAGGTGAAAGTCACAGAATTGTGGTCACCATCACCAAAATGCTCACCCACTAACAAGCCCATCACTTGTCTCGGTTCGTTTCCAAATACCAAATCCAATATGGCCTCCCCTCTGGTCGGACAATCTACATACTGAGTTAGAAAAGCTTCCTGGACACACTGCACAAACACCGCCCCGTCCAATCTACTTGATCTAAAGAGCTTCCAATCAATATTTGGGAAGTTGAAATTGCCCATGACTACTACTCTGTGGCTTCTGTACCTTTCCAAAATCTGTTTCCCAATCTGTTTCTCCACATCTCTGCTGCTATTGGGGGGCCTATAGTAAACACCCAACAAGGTGACTGCTCCTTTCCTATTTCCAGGATCAAATATTAAGAAGCATTCAAAGTCAAGTGTTTTCTGGGTGCAGGCAGTGAGTATTTTTGTAATAGCCGTCTACCCAGGGCAGCAAATATGTATTTTTGCTTAACAGAAACAAAACTAGAAATTGTTGGAAAAGTTCAACAGGTTTATGGAGCGAAATCTGAGTTAAAGTTTCAGGTTAACGTGTGAGGAATAAGAGAATGCTCAGGGAGAAGGTAGGGCTGGTCAGGGATAGCGGAGGGAACTTGTGCGTGGAGTCTGAGCAGACAGGGGAAGCCCTAAATGAGTTTTTTGATTTGGTTTTCACCAAGGAAAGGGAACTTGTTTTAAATGAAAACTTTGAGGAGCTGGGATACGTGCTTCCCCAGATCAAGATTGATCAAGTTGATGTACTGGAAATGTTGGAAAACATTAAGATTGATAAGTCTCCAGGGCCAGACCAAATTTATCCTAGGCTATGCTCCGGGAAGTGAGACATGAGGTTGCTAAGCTGCTGGCGAGGATATTTGCTGCCTCACTCTCCATGGGAGTTATATTGGAGGATTGGAAAGAGGCGAATATTGTTCCTCTTTTCAAGAAGGGTAATAGGGAAATTCCTGGCAATTAGAGACCAGTCTTGGGTCTGTGGTCAGCAAAGTTTTGGAAAGAATTCTGAGGGATAGGGTTTATGACTATTTGGCAAAGCATAATGTGATTAAAGGCAGTTAGCATGGCTTTGTGAGGGGCAGGTCATGCTTCACAAATCTTATTGAGTTCTTTTGAGGAGGTGTTAAGACAGGTTGATGAAGGTTGAGCAGTGGATGTCGTGCATATGACTTCAGCAAGGCATTTGATAAGGTTCCCATGGTAGGCTCATTCATAAAGTCAGGAAGTATGGGATACAGGGAGATTTGACTGTCTGGATTCGGAATTTGCTGGCTGACAGAAGGCAGTGAGTGGTTGTAGATGGAATGTATTCTGCCTGGAGGTCAGTGTTGAGTGGGGTCTTGCAGGGCTCTGTTCTTGGGCCTCTGCTCTTTGTAGTTTTTATAAATGACTTGGATGAGGAGGTTGAGGGTTGGGTTAGTAATTTGCAGATGACACAAAGGTTGGAGGTGTTGTTGATAGTATAGAGGGCTACTGCAGGCTGCAGCACAACATAGACAGGATGCAGAGCTGGGCTGAGAATGGCAGATGGAGTTCAACCTGGATAAATGCCAAGTGATGCATTTTGAAAGGTCGAACTTGAATGCTGAATATAGGATTAAAGACAGGATTCTTGGCAAGTGGAGGAACAGAGGGATCTGGGTATGCAAGTACATAGATCCCACTAAGTTGCCACCCAAGTGGATAGGGTTGTTAAGAAAGCATGTGGTGTTTTGGCTTTCATTAACAGGGGGATCAAGTTTAAGAGCCATGAGGTTTTGCTGCAGCTCTACAAGTCCCTGGTAAGACCACACTTGGAATATTGTGTCCAATTCTGGTCGCCCTACTATAGGAAAGATACAGAGACTTTGGATCGGATGCAAAGAAAATTTACCAGGATGCTGCCTGGACTCGAGGACTTTCCTTATGAAGAAAGGTTGAATAAGCTTGGACTTTTCTCTTGAGAGAAAGAGCGAAGGAGGAAGAGTGGAGACCTGATCAAGGTATAAAAAATAATGAGTGGCATAGATAGAGTCAATAGCCAGAGACTTTTCCCCAGGGCTGGATTGACTGGCACGAGGAGTCATAGTTTGAAGATATTAGGAGGAAGGTATAAAGGAGATGTCAGAGGTAGGTTCTTTACGCAGAGAGCTGTGAATGCATGGAATACGTTGCCTGTAGTGGTGGTGGAAGCAGAGTCATTGGGGACATTTAAGCGACTGCTGGACATGCACATGGATCGCAGTGAGTTGAGGAGTGTGTAGGTTAAGTTACTATGTTTTACATTCGGATTAAACCTCGGCACAACATCGTGGGCCAAAGGGCCTGTTCTGTGCTGTACTTTTCTAAGTTCAAGTGACTCTTCCTCAAAACTATTTCTGTTTCTTTTTGCTTCTGACTTACAGCATCTGTAGTTCTTTCAGTTTTTATTTTTTAACAGATGGTTCTTAAGATTTTCTTTCGAGGGCTGTTTGATTTTATGGGGCTTCTTTTTCTTCTTCACTAACTAACTCGTTTATTAGGTGATAGTCGCATAGTAACAAGACCTTGTCTATTTTTGTTGATGTAGGATATATTAATTATCGATCCTTCATTAAATGTGGATCGATAATTAATATATCCCACATCAACAAAATAATCTCTTCTCTCTTTTCCCCCCCCCCCCCCATCTGAGGGATGACCTCACACAGACAAACAAGGAAAGTGTTCACTTGTTAGACAGCACAATAAACTTTAGGTAGCAAGTTTTTTTCCCACAAAATAACTGAAACCACACAAGGCCGAAACTCACTTTCCACAGATTAAGGTCACCTAATTTATTTCTGTCACTGGAAGGTTTAGCTGGAAGCTGGTAGTTAGTACTTTTTTTTTATATATTGAAACTCTGGTCTCAATCTTAGATTCAAATCTCTGATTACAGTAGCATCCACTACACTCTGCTCCTGAAAAGATTTAAGCTCGAGATTCTACTTTATTTGCAAGCAATTCATTGTCTTTGTGATTTAATGTTTTCCTGGCTCTTACTGAGTCTTGCTTTGTTAACATGGTGAAAATGTTCACTCTCTTTTGCAGCCTTCCCCTTTCCCCTTGTGACTTTCTGTCCCACATTTCCCTTGCAGCTTTTCTTTTCCTAGCCCTTTGTAGCATTTACATTCCCCAACAGACAGCTCCTTGCTCTGGCGAAGACTTCTCCTTGCCTGCAGCTCACTTATTTACTTACTTTCTTTCCTTACTGAGCCTACTTGCAGGCAGAAAGCCTGTCCTCACCAATTATATATAGACCCTCACGGAGGTGACTTTTTTCCGATTGGCTGTTCCAATGATATAATTTTCCTGGATGTTATGCAGTCTTCTGGGGCAAAATCACCCACCACCCAAACCTCAACTCATTTTGCAGAATCATTTATTCATGTTGCTGGTATTGTCAGACCAGAGCGTAACACCTCCTGGTATAATGCCACTATTAGCATTATCTAAACTTAAAGCATTTTGTTTCTCAAAGAGAAAACTACATATAATTTAAACATAACTTGCCTTAGGTGCATAATTAATCATTTTATTTTTGATGTGGATTTGTTTTTATTTTTCTCATTACAAACAGCCTAAAACTGTATAACCATTAGCTGAAATGCATTAAGAATATGAGGGAACATCCATGTAGACTATTACAAACTGACGAGAAGCATTGTCATTTGTCTTCCTTGTGCCTCATGGCCAGAGGTTAGCAGTTGCTTCATTCCCAGTTTCACAGTTCATATTTACATCATCTTTAATTTAAATATTCACAACAGCTCAGTTCTGATCTGCTGCTACTTTAACTTTGAACAGATCAAAAAAACATTGGAAAATGTTGTCACATTATTTAAACTAGAAAGCATGTGCAGGTTCAAGATTTATGTAGGGCATCATTGGTTTTAAAGCTTGCATTGAAAAAATTTTTGGATGTTTTACTTATGATGTCCTTCAAGGAGTGATTCTGGGACAAAGAGGCTAGTTGCTAGCTTGTTGCAACTTGTATTTCTTCTCTCTCAGAAATGTAAGATCTTGTGAACAGCACCGCAGTTTGTAGTTGCACTCCACCATTTATCCACAGAGGATATGTATACTGTTGGGGTATGTGGGGGCACACATCACAAACAATTCTTGTTCTCACTTTCTATAGAACAAAGAACATTACAGCACAATACATGCCCTTCTGCCCTCTGGGTCCACAGGTCGGCGAAACAATCTGAAGCCCATCGAGCCTACACTATTTCATTTACAGCCATATATTTATCCAATGACTGTTTAAATGTGCTTAAAGTTGACGGGTCTACTACATTTGCAGGCAGGGCGTTCCATGTGTACTGCTCTCTAAGTAAAGAAACTACCTCTGACATCTATCCTATATCTATCGCTCCTCAATTTAAAGCTATGTGCCCTCGTGCTAGCCATCACCATCTGAGGAAAAAGGCTCTCACTGTCCACCCTATTTAACCCACTGATTATCTTGTGTCTCAATTAAGTCACCTTTCAACCTTCTTCTCTCTAATGAAAACAGCCTCAAGTCTGTCAACCTTTCCTCAATAGACCTTCCTTCCTTCCTTCCTTACCAGGTAACATCCTAGTAAATTGCCTTGGAACACTTTCCAAAGCTTCCACACCTTCCCTAAAGTGCTGTGACCAGAACTGTACGCAAAACTCCAAGTGTGGCTGCAGCAGAGTTTTGTACAGCTGCAGCATGACCTCATGGCTTTGAAACTCAATTCCTGTACCCATAAAAGCTAACACACCGTATGCCACCTTAACAACCCTATCAATCTGGGTGACAACTTTGAGGGATTTATGTAAATCGACACCAATCTCTCCCTGCCCATCTATATTACCAAACATCTTACCATTAGCTCAGTATGCTTTGGAAGGAGCAACAGGAATAAAGTGAATTACCTCATATTTTTCCACATTAAACTCCATTTGCTACCCCTCAGCCCAGCTCTGCAGCTTATCTATGTCCCTCTGTAACCTGCAACATCCTTTGGCACTATCCACAACTCCATTGACCTTAGTGTTATCTGCAAATTTACTAACCCATCCTTCTACGCCTTCATCTAGGTCGTTGATAAAAATCACGAACAGCAGTAGCCCTTAAACAGATCATTGCGGTACACCACTAGTAACTGAACTCCAGTATGAACATTTCCCATCAACCATCACCCTCTGTCCTCTTTCAGCTAGCCAGTTTTGGATCCAAACCACTAAACCACCTTCAATCCCATGCCTCTGCATTTTATGCAATAGCCTATTGTGGGGAACCTTATCAAATGTCTTGCTGAAATCCATATACACAACAACTGCTTTACTCTCATCCATGTGTTTGGTCACCTTCTCAAAGAATTCAATAAAGGCTGTGAGGCACAACCCACCCTTCTCAAAACAGTGTTGACTATCCCGAATCAACTTTATTCCTTTCTAGATGACTATGAATCCTATCTCTTTATAACCTTTTTCAACACTTTACCCACAACTGAAGGAAGGCTCACTGGTCTATAATTGCCAGGGTTGCCTCTACTCCTCTCCTTGAACAAGGGGGAATAACATCTGCTTACCTGCTGACATCTGGCACTATTTCTGTCGACAATGACGACATAAAGATCAAAGCAAAAGGCTCTGCAATGTCCTCCCTGACTTCCCAGAGAATCATAGGATAAATCCCATCCTGCTGAGGGGAGTTATCTATTTTCAAACTTATCAGAATTGCTAACACTTCCTTCTTTGTGAGCCTCAATCCCATCTAGTCTATTAGCCTGTATCTCAATATTCTCTTTGGAAAAAGACAATGTTGTCAGTGTGAATACCGATGAAAAATATTTATTTAGTGCTTCTCCTATCTCCTTGGACTCCATGCACAACTTTTCACTACTGTCTTTGATTGGGCCTAAACCTACTCCAGTCATTCCTTTATTCCTGATCTATCTTAATATTCCTTAAATTATTGACAGAGATATTGCTGGACAACATTGGCAGTTGTGTTCTAAATTGTGCAATATTATTAGATGTCAACAAGTTTTTAATACTATCTTATTGTATTTTTAAGGTTTTTAGTTTGAGATTGATTGATTGAAAAGTTAATTTGGATGATGTACTAAATTGAGTTTTTTGTCTAAAACTAGACAGACCAATGTTTGTTACTAGAAGAAAGTGAGGACTAGAGATCAGAGTCAAAAAGTTATGCCTGAAATGTCGACTCTCTTGCTCCTCGGATGCTGCCTGACCTGATGTGCTTTTCCAGCACCACACTTTTTGATAATGTTTGGTATCTGGTCTGTACTGAATTTTCTGCATGAGTACTACAGTTGAATTTAGCACTCCTAAACTTATCGAGAGGGCAAGGAAGGGTAATCAGTCATTGTTTGAGATTTCTTTCTATCTTTATGTGTAAATATATATGGAATACTAATGTCTGAGGAAAGGGTTGGATAAGTTATAATTTTTACCTTCATCTGATCAAACTGCCTATTGACATCTGTTGTTCATTTTTATGCATAGCGATCAACCTGTAAGGAGCTGACGTGGCTAATGGGATCCAAAGGACATGCTGAATTTTTGAAACATACTCTTGCATGTAACTTTTTCACAAGAGAATGGGCTAAGCACTGTTTTCCCTCCAGAAACTTGCTAAGTTAGATATCTGCTTGATCTCAAAAATAATCTACGTAGAATTCTGTGAAGAACTATCCTTGCATGGAAATCTCATTATCATGCACGTCTCTTCAGATTGCCAGACGATCTCAATTTGTACAGCCATACATTTTGATGGGAGAAAAACAGTGGCTTGCCAGCTACCATCCAGCAGTGGTAACTTATTTGTTCTTTTACTATCAGAGAATTGCTTTGTTTAGTGCTGCATAGGAAGACTAAAAGGATGCCTGGAAAGATAGCTGTGTGTTTGGTCATGAAAATGTGCTTTGGTTCTTGGTAAGGAAGGGTATGTCTTCAGCTTGGATAAGCTCCATGCAACAGTGTTTTAAGGTGATGAATTTTTAATTAAGTAAATGTTATTGATATACTTAATTGTATTTGATAACTTTTTAAATAATTTATTCCCTCTAATAACATTAGTTGGTTTCCTCTCATGTTTGCAATATATGGTTGGATTATCAAGCTGACATTGCAAATTTATATTAGTATGCTAAATCTATTTCCCAAAGCGCACACCTGCATGTTCACACCCACAATAAAACATTCTCTATACTTTTTAAAGAAATCAACAGGGCCCTGTATTATTTAGTTTTGATTGTTTGTTTGTAAAGCCTCCGTTGCAAATAAGGAATAGTTTAATGCATCTCTCTGTAGAAAAAAAAGTCACTTTGATATTCTCTAATACTTGTAGCATGTGAAATATCTTGCATTTAAAGGTTTAAAATTGGCTCTTGTTTTTAATCTCTGTCGTATAGCATTCCTCAGGGGAAGCATTTCCTCAGGCCATGTGAGTAAATTTATCAAAGCTCCCCTCTGGTTTCTGAACAATTATATTTTTACAGTCTTCATTCTGAAATTGTTCCAGAAGCTTACTCTGCTTCAAAACACTGCAGTGGCTTTTGTGGCACATGGGCCGCTATGCTTGGTTACTTCAAGAATCAGTCCGTATTTGTAACAATCTGGCCATTGGTTGCACTTCAAGCCTACTCTAGATTATGAAATTTATTGCCCCAGATATTTTCCACCATGTTTTCTATGAAAACTGGGAAGAGTGGGGCATGATTCAGATCAGGGTCTAGATTAGAGTGGTGCTGGAAAAGCACAGCAGGTCAGGCAGCATCCGAGGAGCAGGAAAATCGATGTTTTGGGCAAAAGCCCTTCATCAGGAACCAGATGATTCATGATTCAGATCATAATAGTCTTGTGCAGCATCCAACATTTGCTTGAGTTAAGGTATTGTTTCCCGCTGGAGTTGTGGGCTGAATTTAGCAGAGTGATGAGATATACTGCTTTCTAAGGCTCTAAGGTCCTGTTGTGAACTGAGTTTGAATTGCAATTCAGTTTCTCAAAAGTATAGATGAGCTATATGTTGAGACCATCACTATTTTGTTTTAAATTTTCTCATTTTTTGGTTTGGATCTGCAAGTTGCAGTTGAGATTTGAACTTTGAAAAGCAGCTTGTTTCAAGAAAAAGAGAACAAGAAACTTATGTTTACTGTTGGGAACTGACAGAGAAAGATAATGCAGGTTAATTATTCCTCTAAGAACACTGTTCACAATTTGGCATCACGATGTTGTTATACTCAGGGACTGGCAGCTGGTTGGATGTTGACTTGATCAACGAAGGAGTACTGGTGCTGGCCAGCCAACCACAGGGAATGTTAAAAACAAAAAAAAGTCAACTGGCTCTGTCTAGATTTTTGAGCAGGAGACAATTTGCTTTAGAAACTGACAAGGGGAAGCTTTTTTTTTATTTTGTGCTGTCTAGTTCTTCTCTAGCTAGTGATCTGTTGTAAGTTCTCAGTTAAGAATCTCTGTCTTTACGAAATGATAATAAGGCTTTAGAAATATGCAAAAACTGTTTGCATTGTCTGGTAAATTTGAAATTCAAGTAAAATGTATAACTCTACATATCTGTAATATAAGCCTGAATCAAAAGGTTTAATGAAGGCCTGGCATTCATTGTTGAAGTGGTCGTCAAACTGGCAAATTTATCAGTTGGCCATGCTAAATTGCCTGTAATGTTAGGTGAAGGGGTAAATGTAGGGGAATGGGTATGGGTGGGTTGCGCTTCGGCGGGTCGCTGTGGACTTGTTGGGCCGAAGAGCCTGTTTCCACACTGTAAGTAATCTAATCTAAAAAAGAATGAAACTTGGCTGCAGGAAATATAGTGGGCCACCTAGTGGCTGAATTAGCTTTTGCAGTATAACTATCAAATTGCTGAAAGTTCCCATTGTGCCAGTCAATAGCCAGCAAAAACATGAATTCTATTAAAAGGACAGGGAAGAACAAAACTTTAATGAGAAGGTCAAAGTGGCCTTAATTTCTCTATTGGCTGCACACTGAGTTCTCTGTTCTTCACTGGATTTTAATTTTCCTTTTCTTAAGAATGTAAGATTCAAGAGTGGGTCGGGCATCCCCTCTGAGTCTGCTGCTCCATTACAATTAATGACAGGATGAGTCTATTACTTGTGATTGGTGGTAGTAGTAGGAGGGAACAAGGATGGGAAGGAGTAAGGAGAAAATAATATTCTGGATAGAGTACAGAGGGACAGGAAGAATGTCTGACTTTGGAAAGGTGGTAAGTGCATAAATTACTTTTTTGAGCAATTAAGTATCAAAAGCTGGTATCATGATAAAAGATAATAAACAGATTTAAATTTGCAAAACTAAGCCAGTACCTAATGCACAGTTACATTAAATAAGGAGCTGCATAGATTAAAAAGAACATGGGTAATTAAAGAGTAGCATGTGGTCTGTATCCACTGAGGCAGTTAGTTGTGTTTGATTATAATAAGCTGTCATGGTTTCAAATGTAACATTCCTCTGTCATCAAATCACTGGTGAAGGTATCCCTCAACACAAAGGGTTGAAGGAATTTTGAAAGCTGGGACAATAGAGAACAAAGATGTAGAACATCCCTAGGGCTTGTAAATTATTCAAAGTTAATCACCAACTTGGCTAATGTACTTGCTTCACTTCTCCAAAGATAAATAAAGATGAAGGTAAATTGTAAATAGTATGCTGTTTTGACCTGCTATAATCGTAAGAATAAAATGGTTTTAGCATGCAATGCCTGACCATAGGGATTAGGTGTGGAATTATCTCTCAGATGGAAGATTGTATGGAAAAGTTTGTAGTATCTGTTTTACATGAACAGTAAGATCAAAATTGCTCACGTTGACAAGTAGGCATTACTGATCATATATAGGGTTAAGTTCCATACTTCCTTGGACAGTAGAAAGTTCACTTTGACATTCCACCAAGCTCTTATGATGAGAAGTATGGAAATTACTATCCAGCTGGTCATCAAACAAATACTTTTGTAACACCATTTGATGCTGGCTGATATGGTGTATTAAAATGTGTTCGACTCCATTTTTACTCCCAATATTTCAAATTCCTCCAATCTAGACTGTTGACCGTTACCATGACACCATCTCTGGCAACCCAAAATCAGTTTTGATTCAGAGAAAAGATACCTAATGGCGATATAGGTTCAGGGAGGAGTGTTAATTTTTCACTCTACTCATTGGACTTTCGAAGATTGAGGTGATCTCAGTGAAACAAACATAAGCTGGTTCTTATGTGGCTTGATAGGATAAATGCTAAGAGAATGTTTCCCCTCATGGGAAAATGTAGGACCAGAGGCCATAAGTAATGGGATGCTGACTTAAGGAAGAATATTTTGGGTTGAGTGCCTTTGGAACTCCTTGCCACAGAGGACTGTAGGGATCACAGTCCTTGTGTATATTTAAGGCCGAGATGAACACATTCTTTGTCACTACTGAAGGGTTACAGGGAAAAGGCAGAAAAGTGGACATGACGTGAGGAATGTTAAATTAGCCATGATCATATAAAATGGTAGAGTGGGAGGGGGCTGCTGAAAGGCCTACTCCTGTCTTTATTTATGGTCTCAAATGGATCTTCAATTTGCAAATTAAATATCATGCAAATACAGACATTCTTGAGAATCCCCATTTGAAAACCAATTTTCTTTTTTAGCCACCAAGTTACATGTTAATTCTTTACACACATGATATTTGTTTGCCATATAAATTTTTTAAATAATAAACTCCAGAATCTGGTGTTTAATCACAAAGTAAATGGGTGATCTAAAGAATGTAATGAGAAATCACCAATGTATTTCACATGTAGGAATGAGCTCCGTCTAGATTGGGGCTACCTCCTATGGGATTTTAAGAGCTGTTATTCTACCAAGGGTTATTGTTACTTCAACTAGTAACTTTAAGAGTGTACAGATATATTCTGCAGGAAAGCAAGAGCAAGCAGATGGAGCAAGATATTGAAGAAAAGTTGTAGTGTCTCAGAATGGGATCCAAAAGTTTCCTTTTATTCCATGGTAAAACTCAAAATTACAGGAACAATATATAGATTCCTTGAAGTAGAAGGGCAAGAGTCCTTTGTATTGTTTGATAGCTATAACAAGGGAGAAACACCAAGTTTATGCTGAATATGACAAATGTCCAAAAACTATTGAGGTTTTGGGAAGTGGATTCATAATTTCTAGATTGTCAGATTATGGTGAACAGTTTACATTAGAGGAATTTTAAATGAGTAAAATTGGAGACAAACCTTACTTTTAATACCAGCAATGTTTCAGCATCAAATAGTGTTGTAGAAGTGTATAAATTGTGAAGAGATTTGCAGAAGTATGTACTTAGTGACAAGCTAAGGAAGTAATTTCTATCTGATTTGGGACATGAGCTGACTAACTTTCTGCTCTTTTCTCATCCACACCAACTACAATAGGTTGTCCACCTTACAATTTGGTGTTTAAACATGAAATTGAGCTTGCTTAAGCCTGATGTCAATTGAAAGGAACAATGTAAGGAATCAGACATGAAAACCAGAAATAGTACATCTTTGGAGTTGTGAAGAGACTAGATGCATTCACCTATCTAGTGAAGATTAGAGAGACTGTAGATCATGGTGATAATTTAAGAGGAAATCTGGCTATAGGAGAGCAGGAGAAACCTACAACCCAAATCCTTCCAAAAACCCAAAATGAATGTCATTAAAGTGGAAATGAAAAAGAAACTGGAAATTTGCAGATATTAGAATAAAATGAGTTAGGGTCTTTGATTAAGACACCCATCAATGCTGGTGTACCTCAGTAGTAAGTTGTGGTAGCTGATAATGTATATTGTTGGTCATATAGAGGCCAAGCCTACGGAATTAAAATTCACACAACAGGTTATAGTCCAACAGGTTTATTTGGTAGCACTATCTTTCAGACCACTGCTCCTTCATCAGGTGGTTATGCAGTATAAGATCATAAGACACAGAATTTATAGCAAAAGTTTACAGTGTGCTGTAACTGAAGTTACATATTGAAAAAGACCTGGATTGTTTAAGTCTCTTGTCTTTTAGTATGAACATGTTGGTTTCAGTTCTTGTATATTCAGCACCTGAAGTGCATATACTTTGATGCAAGGAGTATAGCGAGTAAGGCAGATGAACTCAGCTTGGATTAGTGCCTGGGCGTATGCTGTTATTGCGATCACAGACTTGGTTAAAGGAAGGGCATGATTGGCAGCTAAATCTTCAAGGATATAGATGCTTCAGACAGGACAGAGAGGGAAGTAAAAGTAAGGGAGGAGTTGCATTGCTAGTCAGGGATGATATCACGGCTGTGCTAAAGGAGGACACCTATGGAGGGCTTGAGTAGTGAGGCATTATGAGTAGAGCTGAGAAATAAGAAAGGTGCAGTTACATTGTTGGGGCTGTATTACAGGCTTCTCAACAGTGAGTGTGAGGTAGAAGAATAAATGGGTAAACACATTATGGAAAGATGTAGAGGCAACAGGGAGGTGGTGATGGGACATTTCCCAACATTGACTGGGATACACTTACTGTTAGAGCTCAGGAAGGGGCAGAATTTGTAAGAAGCATCCAGGAGAGTTTTCTAGAGCAGTATGTTGATAGTCCAACGAGGGAAGGGGCCATATTGGACCTAGTGTTGGGGAATAAGCCAGACCAGGTAGTAGAAGTTGCAGTGGGGAATTTCTTTGGGAATAGTGACCAAAATTCTGTAAGTGTCTACGAGTATTCTAAAAAAGACAAGAGTGGTCCTAAGGGAAGAGTACTAAACTGGGCCAAGGCCAATTTTTAAAATTCTGCAGAAGTTGGGAAATCTGGATTGGGGGCAGCTATTTGAAGGGAAGTCCACATTTGATATGTGGGAGGCTTTCAAAGATAGGGTAGGATAGGCATGTGCCTTTGAAAACAAGGGATAAGAATAGCAAGATTCGTGAATCGTGGTTGACAGGAGAAATCGTGCGATTAGCCAAGAGGAAAAGGGAAGCATACAATAAGGTCCAGGCAGCTCAGAACAGAACAGACCTTGGGAGAAATATAGGGAGAGTAGGACCAATCTTAAGCGAGGAATCAAGCAGGCTAAAGGGGGCCATGAAATAATTTTAGTGAGCAGAATGAAGGAGAATCCCAAGGTCTTTTATTCATATATAAAAAGAAGCAAGAGGATAACTAGAGAAAGGATTGGTCCATTAAAGGATATGGAAGGTTGTGTCGAACCTGAGAAAATATGAGCGATTCTCAATGATTACTTTGCATCACTGTTCACGGAGGAGAGGGACATTATGAATGTTGAGAGTAGAAATAGAAGTTTGTTTGCTCTGGATCACCTTGACATAAGGAGGAAAGATGTGTTGGGTAGGCTAAGGTGGTCAAATCCCCAGGTACGGATAGGATCTATCCCAGGTTGCTGAGGGAGGCGAGAGACTGAATAGCTGGGGCCCTGACAGATATCTTTGTAGCATTCTTAAACATAGGTGAAGTGCCAGAGGACTGGAGGGTTGCTAATGTTGTCCCCCTATACAAGAAGGGTAGTAGGGATATCCTGGGTAACTACAGACCAGTGAGCCTGACGTCAGTGGTGTGAAAGTTGCTGGGAGAAGGTACTGAGGTATAAAATCTATTTATATTTGGAAAAGAATGGGCTTATCAGTGATAGGCAAAATGGTTTTGTGCGGGGGAGATTGTGCCTAACCAACTTAAGAGTTCTTTGAGGAAGTGACCCCACGACACTACACACACACCCCTACAGACCCTCTCTCATACGCTCACACATACACTTCCACACTCTCTCACTCTGACTTATGCCCCTTTACACTCTCACAGACACTCAACCCTCCCCCACTCCCTCTCCCTCCGAGTTTGTGGGGTGAATTTGTACTTGCAGAATTACATTTTATTTTGCTCAAAAACTGCATGAATCTATGTAAGATTCTGTAAATCTGTTTTTTAGATTAGAATCAGTCTGAAAGTTGTGGCACAGTCTCTTAAGGGTACCTCAAACCTTCGATGCATCATTTGGGCTGACGTGTCACAATTGTTAAAGTTCACTTGAGAACATAGCTTTAAAAAAGTTCTGCGATTTACATATGAAAGAACTGAAACCAACACGTTCCTTCTAAAAGATGGGACACTTAAACAATCCAGGTCTTTTTCGGTATATAATTTGTTACATCACACTAAACATTTGCTATTAATTGTGAATTATGATCTTATACTCCACAACCACCTGAAGAAGGAGCAATGCTTGGAAAGCTAGTCTTTCCAAGTAAACCTGGTGTTGTGCTAATTTTAACTCTATATACCCCAGTCCAACACCGGCATCTCCACATCAAGCTGACTGAAGGCATGGTAATTCTTAACAGGTCACTATTGCCTCCCTACTCTCTATATTTTAAGCATGATTTAATGAGGATTTATTAGGGTGGTATCAGGTTCAGGGGCTTCAGTTGATTAAAGTTGCTGAGCTAGTTCTCCATAAAGTAGAAGGTTATAGGGAGAGTTGATAAATGCTCAAAATTATAAGGAGTTTTAGAGTGATAAGGAAAAGCTTCTGCAAGCAAAAGGGTCAGTAATGGAAGATAGATTTATGAACTTACAAAAACAGAGAGAAGGGTGAGAAATTTTACACAGCAAGTTATGATCTGAAATACACTAAAGCTTCTACTGATATTTCCTAGAATCCCTAGTGTGGAAACAGGCCATTTGGCCCACCAAGTCCACACCGACCCTCTGAAGAGTATCCCACCCAGACCCATTCCCCTACCCTAATACTCGACATTTCCCCTGACTAATGCACCTAGCATATACATCCCTGCACACTGTGGGCAATTTAGCCTGACCAATTCACCTAACCTTTACACATCTTTGGACTCTGGGAGGAAACCCAGTCACAGGGAGGAGGTGCAAACTCCACAGGGTCGACGGAGGCTGGAATTGAACCTGGGTCCCTGTGCTAACCACTGAGCCTCCATGTCACCCATGAATGCTGCCTGTGAAGAGAAAACGACTGGTGAAGACAAATGTAGGTCTCTTGCAGTTAGAATCCAGTGAATTCATAATTGACGAAATAAAATAGCAAACTAGTTGAACAAAGATTTTGGATCTGTCTTCACTAAGGAGGACACATAATTTTCAGGAAATGCTAGGGGACGGAGTCCAGCATGAAGGAGGAACTGAAAGAAACTAGTCAGGAAATGGTACTGGGGAAATTGGGATTAAAACCTAATAAATCCCGAGGGTCTGATGCTCTGCATCCCAGAGTATTTAAGGAAGTAGCACTGGAATTGGAAGATCCATTGGTAATCACTTTCCAATGGACTGGAGGGCAGCTAATGTAACTGTTTTAAAAAGAAGAAAAAAAAGGAGAGAAGAAATAGTGAATTATATGCCGGTTAGCCTGACATCAGTGGTGGGGAAAATGCTGGAGTCAATCATTTCAAGGATGTAATAACTGAGCATTTGGACCAATTCTGTAACTACTTTCTAAGTCAGCATGGGTTCACTAAAGGGAAATCATGCTTGACAAATCTTCTGGAATTTTTTGAGAATGTGACCAGTAGAATAGACTATGGTAAATCAGTAGATGTTGTGTAAATGGACTTTTAAAAGGCTTTTGACAAGATTCCAAAAAAGAGGTGAGTAGACAAAATTCAAGTTGATGATATCAGAGGTAATATATTGACGTGGATAAAAAAAAATGGTTAGCAGACAGGAAGCAGAGAGTCACAATAAATGAGTCCTTTTCAGAGTGGCAGGCAATGGCGAGTGTGATGCTGCAGGATTCAGTGCTGGGACCCCAGCTATTCACAACATACATTAATGATTTGGACGAAGAAATTGAATGCCATATCTCCAAATTTGCAGATGACACGAAGCTGGTTGGCAGTGTATGCTGTGAGGCTGAGTGGGCAAGTACTCGGCAAATGCAATGTTTTCCACTTCAGTCTCAACAGGAAGGCAGATTATCTGAATGGTGGCAGTTTAGGAAAAGGTAAGGTGCAAACAAGACCAGAGTGCCATGGTACTCGCTGAAGGTTGGCATGCAAGTGCAGCAGGCAAGTGAGGAAAGCTAATGGCTTCATAGCAAGAGGATTTGAGTATCAGACGAAGGATATCTTGCTGCAATTATACAGGATCTTAGTAAGGCCACATCTTGAATACTGTGTGCAGTTTTGTCTCCTAGTCTGAGGAAGGACATTCTTGCTATTATTAAGGGAGTCCAGCAAAGGTTCACTAGACTGTTTCCCCTGATGGCAGGTCTGATGTGAGGAAAGACTAGAAGAACGAGGGGGAAATCTCAAACGTAAAATCCTGATGGGAAAGACAGGCTAGATGTAACAAGAATTTTCCTAACATTGGGAAATGCTGGAATAAGGGATAAGACATTTAGGATTGAGATGAGGAAGAATTTCTTCACTGAGTTGTGAACCTGTGGAATTCTCTACCACAGGAAGCTTTTGGGCCAGTTCAATAAATATATTCGAGAAGCTGAATGGGGAGAGGGCGGGAATGGGACACAGATTCAGTGTGATCATGCAAAGGTGGTGCCAGCTCCAAGGGCCAAATGGCCTACTCCTGAATCTGTTTTCTGTTTCTAAAGAACAGTGACATTGCTGTGGGGATAAATTTTTGGGTATGAGCTTTCTCTCAAAGCAGATTGCTTCTCAAAGTTGCTGCCAGACTTCAGCTGAGAATGTTTGTCAGAAGCTGAACACCAGATATATTTGAGGTGGTGTCACTAAGCACACTTGAGGCGCCCATAATTATGTAATCATGGAGAGGTGAGGTAAGGTAAATCACTTAGCTAAGTGCTAGTGGAATTATAGAATCACAGCAGTGCAGGTAGAGACCATTCAGCCCATAGACCCTCCAAACCTCATCCCAAACCAACCCTCCTCCCCAATTCTAAATTGGCTACAAGAAAAATGTAAAATGAGGTTTACACAATCTAATGGGTGAGCCTGGTCCACATATAATGTTTATTGATGTAATAAAACAATACAGTTAGTGTTAGATCCAACCACAAACAGTAAAAGATGACTGAGCATACGGTACATTTGCACGAGCAAAAGTGAGACTATGAAACCATTTCAGTCAAGAACTGATTTGGGGCTGGGAATGGTAAGTTGGAAGAAGTCAAGAAAGGAAAATAACATACAATATAATCTACCTGATACTTTAATTGGGATTTGCAAGTGACAGGGTGCTTCAGATTCAAGACAGAAGGGGTAACCAAACAGACTAGTCTTTTTCTAATACAATGCTATTTCAGTTACATTTACACTGGATATTACTACCTACACATTGCAGAATAAGCAGCAACATTTATACTTAACGTATTGCTATGGTATTATAGTATGAACTTGTACAACTATAGTCAGATTTACCTGTGCTGACAATCAAGAGACTAATTATCAATAAAATGTTAAACAGCACAATAAAGATATTGTCCACATTCAATATTTCCAACCATCAGCTACATGACAGGAAGTCAGTCCTCATAGCTGACTAACACAAGCTGTTCTAGATTTTAAAAATGAAAATTAAAGTGAATATTTGTGTATGCATTCCACACTTAACATGATTTTTACTAAATAACTAAAAAAATCATTGTAGCTTTATCCTCTTAAAAACTAGATTTATAACTGCAAAACATACTGCATAAAGGACTGCTGGTACTTCTTAAGAAAATATATTTTGTGCAATTGTGGCTACAATTAACAGCTGGCAAAGCAACAATGCTTGTCAGGCAAGTATCCTAAAGTACGTGAAATATCGAAGCATCATAGACAATCTTGCCCATTCAAGTTTAAAGAATGGCCACAATTCTGACTAGAAAAAAGGTGCTACGTTCCCTTTAAGATTTGCTCAACGTCTTTGATTGAAAACCATTATAAATTAGACACTTACGTAAAATGTTATCAATGCTCTTTAAAATAGACCATAAACTCATTTACATATGATGTGTCACTCATAATCGATCCTCCAAATGCCATCCTAGGCTTGTCCATGTGCCTAAAAGCATCAAGTATAAAGATGATATTTTATAGAATTACAGACCTAGACCAATACTGCAAATAAACTGCAGGTCATGGATGGGGTCAGTGGTGGAGTACTGCTAACAGAAAAACTTCAGTACTGTAGCCAGGCTTCTATAACAATCAGATTTAGAAAATATAAATAACTGCTTTGGGTGATGGGGGCTTCACCATTGTCTGTTATTTTGTTCAGCCCTGTGAACTTAGTTGATTTGATCCAATGCTCTGAGAACTTCTTCACCCTGAAGCAAGGTTCTGTTGCCTTGGATAGGTGCATTCACTTCACAGTCGTAATTGGTGAGTGTTGGCAAGCTACTGCTCTCTGCTGAGTGAGTGAGAAGCCTTGACACTATATCTGAAAGTAAAAGATGACCAGAAATAAATACTCAATCAAAAATACTGAAGGCAAATTAGATACTTAGATAGTTACTAATTGAAAAACAAAATTCTTAACTATCTTGTTATTTGCTTTATTCAATTTAACATAGCATATTCAGTTTTTGAAGTATGCAAAATGCAGTGATTAGATTCAGCAACTTGATACTCTAACCAAGATTTCTGAATTACGAGAACTAGCACTTGGATTTAAGACATTATTTTTGTCACTATATTTAAGTAATTTCTTAATGTTCCTTGCAGGACAGTTTCCACATTAAAGAAAGGTGGCTGTGCAACCTATTTTCAAATTGCAATGATCAACAGATGATTAGATTAAATGTCCAGTCAACCTTTCAAACAAGAGATTACAGTCATACAGCATGGAATCAGACCCTTCAGTCCAACGTGTCTGCTATAACCAGATACCATAGATTCCCTACAGTGTGGAAACAGGCCATTTGGCCCAACAGGTCCACACCAACCTTGAGTATCCCACCCATACCCATTCCCCTAACCTATGCACCTAATCCACACACCCATGAATACTATGGGCAATTTAGCATAGCCAATTCACTTAACCTGCACATCTTTGGACTGTGGGAGGAAACCCACACAGACACGTACAAACTCCACACAGTCAGCCGAGGCTGGAATCGAACTTGGGTCCCTGGCACTGTGAGGCAGCAGTGCTAACCACTGGAGCTACCGTGCATATATCCTTGACTGATCTAGTCTCATCCCCCAGCATTTGGCTCAAATCCCTCTAAAACATCCTCTTCACATAGTTACGTAGATGACTTTTAAATGCCCTCTTTTGTTCTGGAGTGTAAAGCTGGTATCATAAGTTGAATTTTACATTTTATTTGGGAGGGACAAATGAGTTAAAATCATTTTTAATTCTGTTAATACAAGCTGATGACCGAGCAGGAGACATTGTTTACTTTGATTTTAGTAAAACCTTTATTTATTAGTCTGCTGTGCAGACCCTTATCAAAAAGTTAGATCACGTGGGATTTAGGGTGAGCTTGCCAATCGGATGCAAAATTAGTTTGATGGTAGGAGACAGAAGGTAGTTGTGGAGGTTTGTTTTTATTTTGGACTGGAGGCCTGTGACCAGTGGTTGGTATTGGATCCACTTTTGTCATGTTATATAAAATGATTTGGAAGAGAATTTTGGAAGCAGGTAGTAAGTTTGCATTTGACACCAAAATTGTTGGCATAATGGTCAGTGAAGGTTAAGTATGATTACAAAGAGATCTTGATTAACTGAGCAAATGAGTGGCAGGTGGAGTTTAATTTGGGTAAATGCAAGGTATTGGTAAAATGAACAAGTGTAGGATTTGTACAATTAATGGAAGGACCCTGGGGAACGTCGTAGAACAGATGTAGTGGTTCAGGGACTTTTTTTAAGCTGGGGTATAGGAGTTGAGGGGTGACCTTCATAAGTGGTTTATAAAATAATGAGGGGTATAGATAAGGTGAATAGCAAAGATCTGTTCCCTAATGGGGGGAAATATATGTAAGGTGCGAGCAGAAAGATTTAAGGCCGAGGGATTTTTGTTTTAGTGGTTAGTGCGTGGAATGAACTGTCAGAGGAAGAATGGATACAGGTTGAGTTACACAATTTAAAAGCCATTTGGATAAGTACATGAAAAGGAAAGGTTTGGAGGGATTCAGTTAAAATGCAGGTAGGTAGGAGTTTAGTTTGGGATCACAGTTGGTATGGCCTAGTTGGACTGAATGGTTTGTTTCATGCTGACTACGCACAAGAAAGCCTTTGTCTTTTTTCACCCTGCCCCAGTATTGCAGAACAAAATACCGAGGGGGTAAAAGAAAAAAAAGTCAAACTTGCCAGTTGGTACCAACACGAGTGTCTTCTGTTCACTGTTACTGTCTTCCAATCCCTTTGCACGTTTCCATGTTTGTGATGTACTCACTGGAGGGTCAGTGTCACTTTGGAATAATAATCCCTGTTCAAAAGAAAAATTACTGGATTCCAGTTTAACTGTTTAATCAGCAAAATAAAAACTGTTGGTATAATAGAAGGTTAAATATTTACATTGTTAGGTGGCTCATATCTTTCAAGTATTGAAAACACCACCTCTTGACAATTATATAACCTTATTTGATGATGGTCTGTAGATCTATATGACTCTGTAGGGATTCTATTTATAGTGTAGAAACAGGCCATTCAGCCCAACAAGTCCACAACAACTCAGAGCATCCCACCCAGTCACCTCCCCCAAAATAAACACACACAACCAATAACCCTGTATTCCCCATGGCTAATCCACCTTACCTATCACATCCCTGGACACTGAAAAAGGGTTATGATAATCCTTAATTTTTCACTGAAGTTCAAATTCTACAATAACATTTGGTGAGGTTATTTTCCAGTTTGCACATTTAATTCATACCATTTGCAATTTACCACAAGACCAATTTGGAAGCTTTATAAAAATGGACACTATTTTGGAAAATAATCTCAAAACTGAAAATTCCAGAATTCAATATAATGAAAATTGAGGCATGGTCAATCATTACAAGTCATTGGCTTTTCCTATAGGACTGATGATTTACAAACATTAATGATCAGATATTGGCATTTCAGTAATTCTTGTCATCTGTGTAGATTGATGTACACACAAAACTAGATGCAAAATGCAGTGCAACTTCATTCGTATCCTTATGGCGACCTCACTTGAATTTATAGTAAATATTAAAAAATGAATTAGTTATTTTGTACCCTAGTTAGGGCTCTTACAGAAATGCTTAGCAATTGTGTGGTCATGCAGATAAGAATTTAATTTTTGAAAAATCTGTTTGGGGATGTGGGATCACTGGCTAGGTCACCATTTATTCGGTTTCCTAATTGTCCAGAGGGTAGTTTAGAGTTAACTGTATTGCAGTAGTTCTGGAGTCACAATAGTAGATTCCTTTCCCTAAAGGACATCAGTGAACCAGATGTGTTTTATGACAAACGGCAGTGATTACATGGCTACCATTAGGCTAGAGTTTTATTCCTAGATTATTGAATTCAAATTTTTGTTTTTAAAAAACTAATGACAGGAACAATGATTGCGAGAAAGCAATAAACATAAGTGTTAAAGACAATTTGAAGTAGCTATTACAATTCTTTGAAATGCAAACTCCTTGTTACTGAATTATTACAAATTATTGCAAGCACACATCTTAAATATAGAACGCGTGTTGTGAAGTTTTAACTCAAAATAAAGCCCCACCATTGCATATTTTGTTGCAAACCTTGAACAGAGCATCACATAGCTGATTAGTTGTTTTCCAACATTGCAAAAGACTGGAAATAAAATTTAGTATGCTGAGATTCAACCATATAAATGTGTAAAAGCCTGAACTGTACTGGAAGTGTTCTTTTAAAAAAGTATTAGGTCCGAGTCTCATCAGGATTTCACTTGAGGTCAATGCAAAAACAACAGAACGACTTGATAGTTAAATCATAGCTCATTTGCCCCTGCACAATCACTTGTGCCAAAAACAGTAATTTAATTTTTGTTTCCAATTATCACAATACACAACAGTAAAAATTCACTGTTGTTCAAGAGAGAAAAGTGGTTGAGATTCTGAGGAAGCTTGTGGGATGGAGTGTATTTTTGGTGGGAGGCCAGGCATTGATTAGTGGGGTAACACAATGGTAAGTGCTTAGGCCCTAATTATGCATGGAGATCAGAGTCCAGATTGGAGTAGTGCTGGAAAAGCACAGCAGATCAGGCAGCATCCAAGGAGTAGGAAAATAGATATTTCGGGCAAAGGCCCTGCACCCGAAATGTCTATTTTCCTGCTCCTCGGATGCTGCCTGACCCTTCTGTGCTTTTCCAGCACCACTAATGTTGACCCTAACTATTCATGGTGTATATATAAGTGACCTGAATGAGGGCACAAAATGCAATATTTGCAAATTAGCTGACAGCACATAATATAGGCAGGATTGGGAGGTGAGGATGACGCAAGGAAGTTTCAAGATGATTTTAACAAGTTGTGTGGGCAAACATTTAGCAGATACATGACAGTATAGCTAAATGTAAAGCTACACACTTTAGTGTGAAAATCATAAATCTTATTTAAATAGTGATATATTGGGAAGCCTGTTTACTTATACATCAGAGAAAGCCGACAGGCAGGTGCAGCAAACACCTTGGAAGGAAGTGGCCTCATGGTATTCTCACCAGACTAATCTTGGGACCAGTGTTTGAAACCTGCCGTGGGAGATGATAGATTTTGCATTTGTTAAAACTGTGGAGTTAAGAGCCTAACGATGACAAAACCTTTTGTAGATGGTTGGAAAAACCCATATAGTTCACTAAATGCCTTTTAGGGAAGGACGGTGCCATCCTTACCTCATCTGGTATGGGACTCCAGACCCACAGCAATGTGGCTGGCTCTTAACTGCCCTTAGTTAGGTCAACATTTATTGTCTAGCCCTAAGTTAGCAACACACATTTCATGAGTGAAGAAAAAAATCAAGAAATAGACACATTCAATTTTAAAGCATTATTGAGTATGGGAAGAAATATGGTATTGAGAAAGAGCAGCTATACTGACCTGAAGAACTGAATGGAAAAACACAAAACCTGAACTGCACGAGTTTTCCAGTTTCCATTTTTATGATGTCTATCTTTCAGCTAATAGACAAATGTAATTTCCTAATTCCAGCAGATATTTAGGTACAGTTATATAACTGATGCTAATACAAACAAAATACTTGTGATCTTTCTGCAGTTGCTGCTTACATAGAAAGATTAACTTCTATTGCTTGTGTTTCAGTTTTGGCCCATTTTAATGACATGAGGATTGTGCAATTTCCATAAGGTTTTATACACTAAGGAATTTTTGATCAGTATTCTAATTGGGTTCTTCAATACAAGGAGTTCTTCAATTTCCTTTACAAAAAATGTCAATTCTTATGTTTGTCTGAGAGCATGTCCTACAGTTTAGAAAGTACTCAAACAACCTGCATTATGGTAATAGCAAAATTTGTCCACAAGCTGCCACTGCAAAAATACACCTTCAATGACGCTTCAAACAAATCCCGAAAAGATATTATGGGGGCACTGGCTGACATTCTGGCAGCAGAGTTAGCCACCGATTCCAGAAGACTGGAGTGTACCAAGTGTTGTGCCCTTATTCACGGAGGCTGCAAAGAAACACCTGGAAACTGTAGACCAGTAAGCCTAACATCTGTGTAGGTAAGTTACTTGAGAAGATTCTGAAAAAGATATACATGCATTTGGAAAGACAGGGTTTGATTAGGAGTAGTCAGCATGGCTTTTGTTTGAGAGATCATACCTCATAAGTTTATTAGAGTTCGTTGATGAAGCGACCAGAAACATTGACGAGGGCAGGGTGGTAGATGTAGTCTACATGAATTTCAGTAAGGCATTTGGTAAGATTCCACCATGGTAGGCTGTTCTGGAAGGTTAGAGCACATGGAATCCAGAGGAATCTGGGAAATTGGATACAAAATTGGCTTGTGGTAGGAAACTTGTTGGACTGGAAGCCTGTGACTAGTTTGGTGCTTCAGGAGTCGTTGCTGGGTCCATTGCAGTTTGCTATCCGTATGAATAATTTGGACAAGAATGTACAAGGTATGATCAGTAAGTTTGCAGATGATACTAAAATGGGGAATTGGGCTGCCAAATGGCTTATGGAGTTTGAGGTCTTGCATTTTGTAAAGTCAAATCAATGTCGGAGTTTCATGGTGAACGGTAGGGTCTTAAGAAGTCTAGTGAAACAGAGGGACCTTGGAGTTCAAATTCACAATTCTCTGAAAGTGGAGTCACAGGTAGACAGGGCAGTGAAGGAGGCTTTTGGCCTTCAATCAGAGCACTGAGTATACAGGTTTTAAAGTTATTCTGCAATTCTACAGGACATTAGTGAGACTGCACTTGGAGTAGTGTGTTCACTTTTGGTCACCTTTCGGAAGGATGTTATTAAACTGGAAAGAGTGCAGAAGAAATGTACAAGGATGTTGCCAGGACTCAAGGGATTTAGTTACAGGAATTAGAGCATAGAAGAGATCTTATAGAAGTGTATAAGATCATGAGGGGCATGGATAAGGTGAATGCATTCAGTCTCCCAGGGTTGGGGAAATTGAGGACTAGAGGGCATTAGTTTTGGCAGATGGAGTACAACGTGGAAAAGAGAGAGACTATTTTCTAAATGGGGAGAAAATTTAAAGTCTGAAGTGCAATGAGACTTGGAGTTCCATCCAGGATTCTCTCAAGGTCAACTTGCAGGTTGAGTTAAAAAGGCAAATGCAATGATGGCATTTATTTTGCGAGGACTTGAAAATAAAAGCAGTGATGTACCTCTGAGGCTCTGGTTAGACCCCATTTGGAGTAGTGTGTGCAGTTTTGGGCCAGGTCATAGAGTATATTAAAGCCTGCGATAGATAGGTATACAAGGGTTACAGGGAGAAACCTAATCCCCTATCAGCCATGATTGGTGGAGCAGACTCAATGGCTGAATGGCCTTAATTTGTGCTTCTATGTCTTATGGTTTAAGGTTGGAGGGGAAAGAATAAATGGGAACCTGAGGGGCAACCAGAGAACCACAGGGTGGTAGACATATGGAATGAGCTGATAGCGGAAGTGATTGAGGTAGGTACATTAACATTTGAAAGGAATTTGAACAAATACATGGATAGGAAAGGTTTAGAAGGATATAGGCCAAGTGCAGGAAAATGGTGTTATAGTGTGGATGGACATTTTAGGCGGCATGCACCAATTTGGATTGAAGTACCTGTCTCTATGCTGTAGGACTCTGACTGGTGACATGTGAAGAAGAAATCTATAGAAATTAAAGCTCACCATCTCCTATTTTTGCCTTCAACAGAATCACAGATCTCCAGCAGAGAAAAAGGCCCTTCAGCCCATCTAGTCTGTCTGCCAAAAACAACTACTGACTATTCTAATTTCATTTTCCAGCACTTGGCCTGTATCCTTGTATGGCATGGCATTACAAGTGTATGCTGTAACATTTCTTACATGCAATGAAAGTTTCTGCCTCACAGGCAGATGAACCACTGTTTGAGAATGGAATAGTACAGGTTACATGGGCTTCAGATTGATTTCACAGGTTGGTGCAACATTGAGGCCGAAGGCCCTGTACTGCACTCTAATGTTCTGTGTAAACATCCTGTTCCTTTATATTAAAATTTATGGCTCCTGGTAACTGATCCCTCACCAAGATGAAAAGTTATTTCCTTCTATACCATTGATAATTTTATACATCTCAATCATGACCCCCTCCTGCCCCTAGTTCCTTCACAATTAGAACATGCTGTAGCCCAGGCAACATCCTGCTTAAAAAAAAACTCTGCACCCTCTCCAGTGCAATCTCATCCTTCTTATACTGTGGATGCACATAATATTCTGGCTGTGGACTAACCAAATCAATGTGCACATTAAGATTGCCCTGTTTTAAGTCACTCTTGTCTAATACCTTTTAAATAGAACTGGCATTCACTTGTAGCATTGTGGATTGTTGTAGAGAGTCAGCCATAGAGCATTTCAAGCCCTTCAGCCCACCAGGTCTATGCCGACCAATAAACTACACTAATCCCATTTACCTACATTTTGGTCCATAGCCTACTTTACCCAGCATTTTAAGTACTATCCAGCGAGAACCTATGCAGCCTCTCCTCCTGAGATTTTTGATCCCAGGCAAAGCCTTACCTGAAGAAGGAGCAGTGCTCTGAAAGCTTGAGATTTCAAACCTGTTGGACTATAACCCAGTGTCCTATGACTTCTGACTTTATCAGGATTAAACTCCATCTGCCATTGGTCTATCCAATTTACCAGCTAGCCAATAATCAGACAGTAGCCCAAGACCATCCTCACCACTGTCAACAACACCCCTCATTTTCATTTCATCTGCAAACTTACAAATTAAAGTTTCTAAATTCACCTCTAAGTCCAAACACTGACTCCTGTCATACACCACTGGTCAAAGGTCTTCAATTTCCAAAACAACCCTCCTCTATCACCCCGTGCCTCCTATTTGTCAGCCAATTTTAGATGCAGTTTACCAACTTGCCTTGGATTCCATGGGCTCTTAACCTTTAAGACCAGACTTCAATGTGGGATGTTGTCCGAGGCCCTCTAGAAGTCCATGTGAGCCACATTGATTGTACTAAGTTCATCAATATATTTAGTCACCTTTTCAAATGACTCAACTAAATTAAACAAATCTGCATTGCTTTTCCAAGTATTTATTGATTGTGTCCTTCAGAATTCTTTTCAATAATTTTCCTACCACAAACATCAGAATAACTAGCCTGTAATTGCCTGGCCTATCCTTGCTGTCCCTCTTGAACAAAGGAACCACATTGTCTATCCTCCAGTCATTTGGCTCTTCACTTGTGGCCAGTGAAGTAGAAAATCTGCCAGGGTCCCAGCAATCCCCTCCCTTGCCTCCCATTATAAATCTGAAATACATTTCATAAAGCCCAGTAAAATATCTAATGCCTCCTCATCAGTCTTAACCATCCCAACTGACAAGTTGGCTAAAGGTCTTTCTCCTCTGTGAATACAGAGAAGTATTAACTTAAGATCCCAACTATGTCCACTGGCTCTGTGCACAGGTTGCCCTTTCGTGTCTAATAGGTCCCGCTCTTTTCCCAGTAATCCTCCTAGTCTTAATATAAGAAATTCCAAAAAGCCCTTGGTCCCATCTGCAAAGATATGGCCCCTTTTTTCCCTCCTAATTTCTTTAAGCAACCCTCTACACACTAAACATCTGACGGGCCTCCCCTGGTTTTTTTAATGCTCCAGACATATGGTTTCTTCTTTGTTCACAAAACTCGATCTCTTGACATTCTGTCATCACTCTGAATTCTCACTACACTACTTTTTTCAAAAGAACTTACACTTTGCAAATTTAGACTTAGTTGCAAGTAGCTGCTACCAGTCTATTGATATTGAAATTGGCCTTCCCTCAGTTTTGATACTTTTGCACTACCGACCATTCCCCTCTAATTTTCTTACCGACTGCAAAGGTCTGTGTGCAACAGTGACCTCTGGAAGTGGAAGTCAATGTTTTAATTGGCATGCTGACATAAATCATGTGCGCAGCTCAGATGGATGTTGCTCCCAACCTCTGATCACTGTTGAAACTCATTAACTCTCTAGCTTGAGGCTTACTTCTTTGAAGTAAGAGTAGATTTGAGCTGCAAGATCATTGTTCGCTTTCTGCGTATCTGCTTAAAAGGTGGCAGGAGGGTCAGGGAGAATACAGTGGCAAGAGGTGAAATGAGGTGAGCAGAAGAGTTAACATATTTCTTAAAATGTACTCATTTAATACAAAATACTTAGGCTTACAGGGTATAACATTTAGTTTTTGATGGCAAATGATCATAAAATTAAACTAAAGCTCCAAATTAGCTGCAGTGGGAAAATCTGAATCAAAGTTGTTCCATTTAAACTATACACTACACAGGTATGCAACCACCACATTAAGCAAGTAATTATTGTCCTGCATTCAATTCAACAATATTTTCTACACTCAGTTGGGGCTACACAGTGCCATCAATTCAGTCACTGAATTCCTGAAGAAGGGCTCATGCCTGAAACGTCGATTCTCCTGCTCCTTCGATGCTGCCTGACCTGCTGCGCTTTTCCAGCGACACATTTTCAGCTCTGATCTCCAGCATCTGCAGTCCTCACTTTCTCCTCAATTCAGTCACTGAAAAACTTAGTTGAAAGTAGGCTACTCAGCTCAGACTGATTTGACTGTGGTCTGAACTCCTTTCCTGCCTATCCCCTCGTAACCCTTGACTTTTTCATTGATCAAAAATCATTTAACTCTGTTTCAATTCAATGATCCAGACTTCACTCCTCTTTGGATAGAGAATTCCACAGAGTAACAAAGAGAAAAATCCTTTTCTCAGTGTTAAAGGGAAATCTGTCATTTTAAATTGTTTCCAACTGTAGACTCCCTCACAAGGAAAGCATTTTCTTAACATCCACAGTGTCAAATTCCTCAGAACTTCTACATCTTTCAATAAACTTCCCTGCCCATATTTACACAAGCATGGTTATTGAGTAACGCTGCATTTTCACAAATGGTTTTACCTCCCAAAAGCTACTTACTACATATGCTGCAGTGAGATACATAGCGACTTTGTCATGGGCAATTAAAGTTAACACTTACAATTCCAACTGCTTGGAAAAGGGAGGCTGCGTTTTCCAGCTTGCGTTTCCTCGGTGAGTTGTGCAAAATCAGTAATTGCGGGCTCAGCTCTTCATTTGGAGCTTCTCCTATTGCAGATCTTCAAGAAATCAAAATAGTTAGTGTAATCGTATTAACACAAATCCCTCCAACAGTCATACTTTAACAAAAAAAGGCTGTGTATTGGAGCACACTACATTTACTTTGACTACACAGTGCTAGAATCCAGGCAAGGCAAAGCACACAGCTTATCAGTCAGCTTCACTTTTACGTAGGGAAATAGTTATATTTTAAAGGGCTCATTCCTACTGAGAACTGAAATGAGATTTAACTTCATTCATAAGACCCTCAAAAAATTTATTCCACAGTGGTAAAGATTACAGTGGAGCATCAGGGTGACTGATCTTTAGAATAGCATGAAAACATCTTAGAGGAATCTTGATTATCTGAATGAGACGGGTGGGCATTATTTCGGATAATCAATTATTCGGTTAATCGATTCAATGCCTTTCCTCTGGGGCAAGGAGTTTTCTGTGAAGGAGATGAGGCAGCTGCACACCGCGCGCAAGTCCCTGTCCCCCACCCACCCCCATCCCATCTCCGGGGCAGCCAGACTGGACACAAACAACAAGACTACTGTTACTGTAGTTGGGACATTAGTCTCCAAATAGTAAGTGTACACACACACAACTTTTTACTGCAACTCTTTGACAGGTTCCGCCATTGCTCTGTACAGGACAATGTTGGAGAGATTATCAGGCAAGGTGGGGGGTTAGGGTACATCCCTGTGTAGAACTCCATGGAAGGGGGGGGCGGGTGGTCACTCATTTGGAGACGGTAGCACTTCTCGGCAGCACTTCAGTAAGCAGATTTCGTTTTTAATCATTGTAAACAAAAGATGCCATCAGTGTTGCAAACACGTCTCATGTAATCTTTTTATCAGGACGTGGAGATCTCCTTCGGATGATCCGATATTCGGATAATTGATACTTGGATAGTGGAGGTTCCTCTGTATTTGGGTATAATTAACAAATCAAAAGGGAGCACCCATGATGAACTACAGCTGGGGAAAGCATCAAATACAAAGAAATAACATAACTCTGCAAAGGTGAATGGCAGGTCAGATGATTGATCAGAGACAAAGAATTGCAGCCGACTGAAAAGTTTACATTGGGGGAAGAGAGAAGGAAGGGAAGTTAGCTAGGAATGAAAAAAATGGATAGCAAGATTTTGTACAGATACATGAAAAGGAAAAAAATTTAGGATGTTGGTTCTCCAGAAAATGAGGCACCAACAGTAGATACAATGATGGATGAAATGAACAAATATTTTGGCTCAGTCTTCACTACAGAAAAGACAAAATTCCAGTAATAGCCATAAATCAGGAATGTAAGGGAGAGAACTTAGTGTGAAATTACAATAATGCAGGAAATGATACTGAGCAAACTGAAAGAAGCTGCAGGTCTAAATAGATTTTACCCCTCTGGTTTTAAAAGATGTTTCCACAAAGGTAGTAGGTGCATTGATCATTTTTCAAAATTCCCTTTATGCAGAAAAATGTTTTTGGTACTGGAAAACAGCAAACATAACCCCTCTAATCAAGAGGGAGCAGAGACCAGAAATGACAGGTCAGTTAGCTTGACTTCTGTCATGGGGAAAATGTTAAATTAATTATTACACAGATTATAGATGTGCCAACTGGAAAAATTCAAGGTAATAGTGAAGTCCTTACGGTTTGCTCAAAGAGAATTTGTTTAATAAATGTACTTGAGTTCTTGGAGTAACTTGCCATGGATAAAAGGGAGCATGGGGACGTACAGAAGGATTTCCCGAAGGCATCTGATAAGGTGCCACGCCATGGTTTAGATAACTGAAAGATCCTGAATGGTCTTGGCAAGGTGGATATAGAAAGGATCTTACCTCCTGTGGGTCAACCCAGAGCTAGAGAGCATTGTTTTAAAATTAGGGTAACCCTTTCAGGAACGCAGCAAATCGGGGCAGGACCTATATACTCAATGGCAGGGTTCTTTGCCAAATAAAGAGACCTCAAGGTGCAGGTTCATAGTTTTTTGAAGGTGGAGGCACGTGGGGTAGTAAAGGCAGCGTTTAGGATAGTTGTCTTTATTTTTCAGTGCATTGGCTATAGAAGTTGGGATGTCATGTTGCGACTGTACAGGACAAAGATGTGCCAGGGTTGGAGGGTTTAAGCTATAGGGAGGGCTAAATAGGATGGGGCTGTTTTCCCCTTCAGAGTCTGAGGTGGACAGGTGACTTTCTATGGTTTTTAAAATCATGAGCATGAATAGGGTGAACAACCAAAGTCTTTTCCCTTGGGTAGAGAAATCCAAAACTAGAGGGCACAGGTTTAAGATGAGAGGGAAAAAGATTTAAAGAGACCTAAAGAGCAAACTTTTTCACACTAAACTAGTGCATGTTTGTAATCAGCTGCCTGAAGAAGTGAAGGAGGTTGGTACAATTACAACATTTGAAAAAGCATTTGGGTGGATATATGAATAGGAAGGGTTTTAAGAGGAACATGGGCTAAAATATTAGTGAATGGAACTAGATTAATTTAGGATATCTGGTTGGCATGGACAAGTTGGACTGAAGTGTTGTTCTGTGCTATACAACTGGGATGAGCATTGAGGGGCTTTGGAACTCTGTCACCACCACCTTTGAGGCAGTCATTGAATATTTTAAAAACTAAAGTGGAGAGATTGTTAACTGGGGGAGTGAAGGATTGTCAGGGGTTAAATGGAACATGGAATTTGAAGCACAAATAGATAAACCACAATAGTCTTGAGTGATAGAGCAGGTACAAGTGGCTAAATTGTCTACTTCTGCTTCAACTTTGCATATTGCTGATGCCACAGACCAGATGGTATTTCTGCACTCATTCATGAACACCAGTCACAGCAAAAGTAGACCAGGTCAAATTAAATGTTGTAGTCTGTCTGCAACAAAAGGCTCAAAATAAATTGAGGCAGAGGAAACTATTTAAACTCAAGCATGGAAAATAGGGCATTTTAGAAATAATGATGAAAAAATTAATGATAATATATGGGAAAAATGCAATAAGCTAACACAATTGCACACAATATTAACAGAAAAAGGAAATTTAAAAGATTTAGATGGCAGTCACATTTTGAACGAGACAGTTATGGAGATGCCTTGTCCCAGAATAGGAAACAGAATACAGGACAGCAATTATTTATAGTTAATGTCCAAATAAGTCAAAACACAAAAGGGATGAACTGCAGTTTAAGCTCTTCCCCCAACCACACTGGGCTCCATTATTTAAGAAAGAAAAGAGATTGAATAAAGTGCAATTTATGTGGACAAGCACTTTACATTTACTTGCAGTCAAAGTCAATAAGAGTCACATTTGCGCTCATCTCAAATGTTTCACATTGTGGCTTTGGAAAGATAGGGGAGTAAATCATAACAGGATACAATCATTACAGTACTTATGGTTATACTATTGTTAAATGGGCATTCCCTAAATAGAAAATGCTTGCAAGAGTGACCAGCACCATTGTAATCAAAGAAATATCTATGGAAATCTTAAAATTTGTAGCAACATTACCTTTTGCTGTAAGCAAGCAATGCCTTCACAGGAGACAAGGAACTTTGTGGACGTGAAATATCTGTCTGCTGAGTGAGCAGTCCTTTTTGGATTCCAGTTCGGACAGGTGAAGTTGTTCTGTTGCTTTTCTTATCTTGTAATGAACTTGAGCCATTATCCCTTTCAATCGTGTGCGGGGTTGACAAAGGTTTTGTTGCAGCTGAAGACTTATCATTTTTCCCTGTGTTTTTTAAAACTGAGATGTATTTGTTGGGAGTGCCGTTAACAGATGTCCCAGCCTCTGAGAAGATGTCAACCATTGCATTCACGTTTGGTGTACTGGTAGGGGTGGTTTGACAATCAGAAAGTGGTGAAAGTTGATCCAGTGATCGAAGCTGAAAGTCATCATCCATTGGGATGTAAGGAGCCAACATCTCCAGATCCAAGTTATCAATGTCCTAGTTAAATGAATCATTACATTAACAAGTAGCCAGACATAATTAAAGACTGCATGAAAGAGGTATTCTTTTCAATTTTGGACGTAATTTATACAAGTAAATTTTGAATGTTTTAACCAAATGAATTATACTAGCAAACCAAATTCAGTTATTTTTACAATCTCTGTATATTTATAGTAGAGGTTTACACAACAAATACTTAAATTATCTTAATTTTGTGCAATAAATTGCCAAACTCTAGTGAAAGGTTTGACTGAATGTAACAGGGATATTCTTATTGCAATATCATTGAAACATTTATTTAAACTGAAATGCTGTGTTATCTAGTGTCAGGGGTCATCATAGAATAATCTTTAAATTGCAAAAATTAGTGAGTTTAGTTAAAGCTGAAACAAAACTGAAAACAAATTTGATAATGGATCTGTCCTTAAGATTGTTGACATGATTAGGTGAAATGATGCAAGCTTGCCAAACCTTTTATGGAGGCTGCATGTCTTCATTTAAAATAATTTTTTTCTTTATTTTTATTCCATGGTTTGACAATGGATAAAGGGAGGCAAATAAGCTAGATCCATAAAGTAAATGTTTATACAGCATAACTGTGTGCTGGGAGAAACAAAAATGTTTCTTTCTGACCCAATAAACTACTCAAAGTACATTCCTGTACACATTTACCAAATACTGTAATTTTTCTGTGCCTCCCTATTTGTTCTGTATTTAACAGGTTCTTGAGCCAAAATTTACAGAACCAAATTCATATTTTATGCTGGAAAAAAACTCTAGTGTAGGGAAACATATACTATTAGGTTTCCTTATCTATATCCCAATCTGTGAGATTATTTTATTAATGCACCATGGTATAATACAGCTGAAATCAAAAGTTGCCCTTTATATTTAATACACAAATCTCCTATGAAGAACCGTCACATCATACCTGAACAGAGAATGGGTGTTTGGCCTCTGGGTCAATTGCGAAAAGCTTTTCCACTATATCCAGTTTGAAATCATTGGAAATGTCTGTGTCGACATTAAAACAGTAATCTGAAGGGCTGCTTGGCTGTGAAAATAAGTAATACAATGCAGTCCAATGGTTTATTTATAAATCTAATCAGGAACTATACAGCACAGAACCGTAACTCTAAGGCTCTTGGGGGGAAGTGGTAGTTTCTTTCCCTCGGAGCCACAAACCCTGGGTTCCACATCCCATCTGCTCCAAAAGGTATTTAATAACAGATCTCAACGGGTTAGAAAATATCTACGGCCTAAACTTTAAAATTCAAATATGGACTTTTTCTGTTGCAGTGAGGGCAACAAATTGTTGGGCTTTGTGCTACTTTCCTAATGCTGCCATCCAGCTCTTCATAATTGCCAAGTTAATACTCGCAGTAAGGGGGAGGTTTAAAAGAATGCAATCAACCCTGCCCTCATATATTCATTTCATTGCAAGCATGAAGGTACAGCTCACACCAAAGGCTACAGACTTTTATAATTTAAGGATAGACAATTACATGGTGGTAATGTTATTTACAGGGCTAGACTAATGCTCTGGTGACATAGGTTCAAATGACAATGAATCACAATAATGGTGACCATGAAATCATCATTGATTATCATAAAATCAGGTTCACTAATATTCTGTGGGGGCAAAACAACTACCACTTTTATCTGGTCCAGTCTATGTGATTCTAAATCCATAGAAACAGTAAAGCAAGGCTCCCAATTCAAGGGCAATTAGGGATGGAAATAAATGATGGCCTTGAGTGATGTACACATCCCATGACAACTTTTAAAAATTGATGTTAAAAAACTGAGTTGTTTTACAAACATTTAATAAGAGACTTACTTGCGGTGAATTCTGACTGGTGCAAGGACAGGAAGAGCTGTTTGACTGCTCATTCATTTGTGGAATGGCAAATGAAAATTCCATTGACTCTTGATTTGTTTCAAGCTTGATGATGGATTCCAAATTCAAGGCTGGGTCTGTGCTACTGCATAGTGGCTTTTTTGCATCAGATGGAGGCAGAGGTGACAGTGCTATGTCTACAGTCTTCTGGTTTGTGGAGGAGGGCAACATAACATCATTGTAGAGTGGGACCTCATTAAACTGCTGCATTTCTGAATTCAAAAAAAGTTAATTTTACAATCTTATTGAGTCTATAAATTCTTATTCATCCTGTCAACAACCAAGTTCTCAAATCTGAACAAACTAAATCCTGACTATAGTCTCGTGAATTTGAAGCTAATTAAAATGACACAATTATGAAAAAGCAATTTAGAATACACATCCCTTTAAGTTGAATACTGTGAATCTGAACGTAAAGCTCTTTCACTATTCCTTCATTAAGTATTGATCCTTCATCTGGCCATTATTGCTCTGAGATCTTGCTTGACTACCAATTTTTCTTGAAGTTAAACTGCTATTGTAAACTAAGAACAGTGCATATGAATAGTGCCTTTATATCTCTGGAGGTCATGAAATTTGCAATAAATGCAAATTTTCTTTCATTCAATATCTTTACAATATAGTTGAAGGGCACTAACTGGTTTCCAGTTTGAATAAGATTTTCATTCATCAAGTTTAATCCTGTAGAGATGTTCTGCTAGTTTGGGACTTCTGAATTGGGAAAAGCTTTGGGAACACTTGAAATTTCCCATGGCTCCACTGTAGAAATTATAAGTACATACTTTCTATAACCTATATTCAACTTTACAGAAGCTAGCAGATTTGTGGCCAATGAAGCAAAAAGGTGTGAATGCAAAGGAAAGTAGGACATACGCCAAATGAGAGAAATAGAACTGAACATGAGAACCAAAAGTACAAATTAAAAAATATTAAAAAGCACTGAAGAAAAACAGGATGAAAATCTTCTTTCAATCCTTCTCAGCTCTGCATGCAAGCTGGGACAGCAGTTATTAACTGGATGTTTTTCCATGATAATCAAACCCAATCTCATTCTCAAATTTAAAACTAAACATTTCTATCAAGGCTTACTAAATAGTATCTACAAGGATGAAGCTTTTCTTCTTCACACCATGAAGCTAATTCAGCAAAAACTAGATATTTGACCTTTCAAACACACAGGCCTCGTCATTTATTTGCTACCAGAAATATCATTTTTTGATTTGTCAGTATGGTTTGTACCTCAATTGCTGCACCCTCAAAAGTTCAATCTTGCTCCCTGTTCCATCATGAATAAACATCAGGTCATGTTGCATACACATACCAAAGGTGTCCAGCTTTTCCCCTCTATTTACCATGCTAAAGACTACAACTGTTAACTCTTCAGGCTGATCTCTCAGACATAAGGTTTGAATGAGCTGAATAGCCCTCTGTTTAATAATGCTAATCTTGTCCCAGTTTTACTCAATTTCATGCCTTAGCTAAATTTAATCATTTAACTGTTTCTTGCAGGTCAATTTTAATGGTGAGCAGAATTGTGGTTTCCCATCATGGCACGTTTAATGCTGCGCAGATTCTCAAAGTACTTGTCATTTCACGCTGAACATCTTCAATGCTGTCACCAATGTTAAGATCTACGCTGACAAACCTTTAGTCCAATTCATCCACCACGATGTTATATTTAATTTGCCTTAATACTCTATTCCTACTCACTCTCATCTGTTTCTCAACACACCTAACTGAATTTCCTTTTGAAGGTCTTTTTCTACCAAATCCCAGGAACCTGCTTTATCCCTCCTGATATGTATTCAACTCTAATTTCAGTTAGTTTCTTAATTTATCACACTTCTGATGGGCAATCACAACAACAGATTTGAGCCATTACAATCCAGCACTCTGGAACGTTATCCCAACGCTCCTGCAATGTATCCTTCACCACTTTCAGAGGCCAATGCAAAACTTACTACTTCAAATTATCCTTCCTAAGGCTGATTATTATTAGTGGTCAATTTCTAATCCCTCTCACAACATAACACTGGGATATTTCACTCTATTCAAAGGTGCTATACAAATGCAAGTTGTTAATAATTGCTCGTTTTGTTTCTTCAGACACCGATAAAAGTGTGTTATAATACCTTGGAATTTGAACTAGATTCCAAGGTAAGTTTTTTGCAAACACAGTGACTCTTGCAGACATATAGACATGAAACATTCATTAATATGACGCATAGCAACAATTTCCAACCTGAGGGGCTGAAATCCAGTGAGACAACTGTATCACCAGCAGCTGGTGCAAGTTGAGTTAAAGCCTCTGGTTCCTCTTTCAGTTTGTCAAAAAGGTTATTGGTCTCTTCATTTGTGGATGAAACAGGATGCTTACTAGGTTCCTCAGGTTTCTCGACAGGTACACATTCAATCTGATCCAGTGAAAGAATCACTTCTTTTTCAACTAAACCACTGAGGGTGGAATAAAAACAGGACAAGTTACCCCCAACAGCCTCATAGAAGATTTCACTAGGTTGGTGCATGTGCAATCACATGTACAATATATATTATTGATTATGCAAATGTTATACAAGTTATTTAATTCTAATGTGTTAATACTTTCAAAATACATACAAGGTCCCCATTAGACACTTACCTCAAAACATAGTTCACACAGACTATGCACTGAGGCTGGGAGTTTTTGCTGTTGTAGATCACAGTGGCCTGTGTCTCCACCCAAACATAGCCACCTTCTTTGCCCAGCATCCTGTACTGACCAGTTGTGGCCTGACCTTTAGTAAATACTAAAGCAAGCAAAGTATAAAAAAAGTATTAATTATTATTTATAAGCAGAGCATTTTCAGCTAAGACCAGCACTTCACAATAGGGAGCACAGACAAGTTACATGTTTATACAGTGCAGTACTCATTAAAGGGAGAGCAAGTACTCAAATGCCACGCATGGAATGCTACTAGAAGCCTAAGTGTGCAGCATCAGACTCCACTAGGTTAAGTACATTTCACCACAATCAATGACATTTCTCAGGAAGGCACTGGCCAAGTGTTTGATATGCTTTAAACAGTCTAAATAAGGATTCAGAGGGGAGAATAACATTGAGAAAATTATTTGAAAAAATAACTTACAGTCATGATGGGTTTTGGTCAGATGGTCTGAATCCAATGCATGATAAAATTCATAGACAGAGCGGCCCAACAATTCTTCTGGCTGGTATCCCATTAATTCAGTTATTCTGCATATTAAAAGTTATATATGCACACAGTAAAAAAAAAAAATCAATTGATGTTCACTATGAAACTGTTATGATGTAAAATAAAGTGCATTTCTTTCATCCATTGTCAGGTTAGACATACTGATCAGAACTTTCTAAGATTAGACTGAGGGAGCATAATTTTTTTTTCAATCAGCGTGTGAATCTATAATTTCAGAATTTACATTCAAAACAATGAAGACTTTGAGAGAAGGGAAGACTGTTACAAATTATAAAAACTAAGTATTTTCTCCTTCAGCTAGCTCAAGTACTTTAGGAGATTAGTTTTACCTAAATTACCTTAGATTTGTTCGTACAAAAGGCTTTATAAAGCTATACAATATGGTACTTTTCTATTCTTCTCCAAATGTTAAGTTTTTAAAAAACAAAACAGCTGAAAGTATCATTAAATTCCACAACTTTGACTGACAGTTACAGGAGTTTTACTGCTCATGGCACCTACAGATGAATAATGAGACAAAGAAGGAAAAACTGTTCAGGTATGCAATATTTTCACCTAAATTCAATTTCTACTGAAAAATGCAGTTTCAAATCTTATAATTTAGTAGCACGTGCTTAGTGTAATAATATGCAAACATAAATGTGCAGGGTTTTACTCCAACATCAGCAATTTTTTGGATATAATTGCTGGCCAAGTTGGCAGCATTATCTAGTCAGAAGGCTAAGGGTTCCAAGTTCCAGTAACTTAGACAAACATCTGCGTGTCACTCCAGTGCAGTACTACATGGTGCCTTCTTTCAGAAGTGACATTAAACTAAGGCTCCAGGTTCAACTAAAAGATCTAACAGCATAGGCTCAAATAAAATGACTGAAGTTATCCCAACTGTCCTTTTTCAATAAGTACCTCAAAAAAAAATGTGAAAAGATTCACTTATTTGCTACATTTCCTATAACAGTGACTACATTTATAATACATTATTACTAATAAAGCATGGGATGTGGTGCTACATAAATTCAAGTCTCCTTTAGAATATGCTTAAGATTTATGGAGAGGACTTAAAAGTGTTAATTTATGAAACAAACTCATTATGTAAAGTGCATATATTTCAGTCCAATGTATAATTCAGTATACAAGTTTGAAGAGAAATGAATGCAAGTTAAGTTTTTAAATTCTTCAATGGTTATATAACGATACATCAGTTATTTTGTTGAATACAATTAAGTGAATCAGTTTAAAGCACTCTCCACCTCTACTAACTCATGTGAGAAACAAGCGAATCACCCAGAAACTTACAGAAACAAACTAAAGTAGAAGTCAGGTTTTGATTTTTTGGATAATTATTTTTGGAATAATTAGAGACATCGGATAATTGCTGTCTTACTAATTTTAAGCACAGAAATTGTGCGCTACAAGCTCAAAGAAAATATTATAAGCAAGAGATTGTATTTTCTTCAAAATACCAGTTAGGCTTACAGCAAACTGTTGCCAAGCCAAGAAACCAGATTTAACAAAACATTAGAATAAGTCTTGCCTTTTCAGCGAAATTAATTTTAAACAGTTTTAACTAATTGCTTTTTGATATTCATCCTTTTGCGTTCCAAATAGTATTTTCATTGAGAAATTATTTTTCTTGTTACTACTTTCTTTTTTTCTCTACAGAGAAAAAAAATCTTTATCAGGAGAGAATTTGGGGCATATCTGAATTGTTCACATTAAGACCTTGATAAAGTTTAATTGAACAATAGGTTTTTACCCCATCAGACAGAAAAACTTAAAATGTAGAATGGAAAATGTTTCCAATGTCACACAACTCACCTCTCATCACAATAAGAAAACTTCATATCCAGGCTATGACGACTCAGAAATGTCTTGCTATCCAGTGGTACCTCTATGTTGGAGGGGTGTGGAATAGGTTCACAGATCAAAATCAGACAGGTCATGGGTGGCTCTTTGTAACCACAATGGGTCTGCTCATTACTGGATTTGTATACTCTAATATGTCCTGTGCAATGTAGGACCTAAAGATGATAATGAAAGTTAGTTTTTGTAGTTCCCAGGGTTTTAAGCACCCCATTAACTAAGTAATTTAGTAACATTTGTGAAGCAGATTACAATATGTCTTGATCAGAATTTTTGCTTGTCCGTAAGAACCTTTTAAAAAAACAAAAGAAACTTGTTGCTTCCTATACAAGAACTACTAAGATCCTCTCTTTAACTCTAATGTCATAGAACTTAGATCAGTCTGTATCAGTTCATGAAGTTCTTAGGCAGTTTTAGGGAAGCAGTAACTCTTCACATACGAGGAAATATCAACTTAACCCCAGCATCTGCTATAGAATCTCTTCCACCAGCTCATCAAGTAATAATTGTTCTTGACATTTCAAGGCGAAGGAATACTTTCAACTCATTCCTAACTTGGACAAATCAATGAACTGGATTTTACTTTGTCAAATCACTACATTGTTTATTCAGAAAATGAATTCCTAACCTCACTTGTTACTTTTCAGCAAGGGACATTAAATAATAACCAAGAGTCAATCTTGGGTAATTTTCATTCCTTGATGTCTTAAACAATCAAAATAATGGTAGAGTTTTACAATTTGCTCATCTGAAACCAGAGATTAAAATCCAGTTTAGGAATTAATCAGTACGCTAGCTACAAAGAATGAAATGCTGGAGGAGTTGAGATGAGTGAGGGAATTTATGGAAAGGAGGCATTGCTATGTCTTTTTTGCCTTACTGCTTCCACAGGAGGCATTAACGCATAAATAGACCAGGCGTTACAGTTCAGAAAGTGACGTGGAACCAATGGGAGCAGCTAATTGGTGAGTAAATCCTGGTGGGTTTTTACAAATTATTATCTTGTAAATCTTTAAGCAAGGGTAGGGCCTGACTTGGCTTTGTTTTTAGAAAAGTCTATGAAGGTTCAGACATGGCAGGAGAGCTCAAAGCCATGGTCTGCTCCTCTTGCTCCACACGAGAGGCTGTGCACATTTCTAGTGCGCGGGACAAGCATGTGTGCTGAAAGCGTGGGTTTCGGAGCTGGAATGTGGCTGGGGACACAGTAGAGCATCTGCAAGTCTGACGCATTGTGAATAGCATGTTCAGAGAGGCAGTCACACCGCAGAAAAAGTGGCCAGAAGGAAGGAAGGACATGGGTGACTGTGTGGAGGGGTGGATCAGTTTGCGGATGACACAAAGTTTGGTCAGGTGGTTAACAAAGCAGCCATCTGTCAGCACCTTCTATAAAATTAGTCTGCATCCCAAGTACATTAAACTTATCATGAAGGCAAAGTAGGACCTTGTTTAAGCCTTGGCTGAAATCCATATAAACTGCATCTAGTGAAAAATGCAGTTTCAAATCTTATAATTTAGTAGCACGTTCTTAGTGTAATAATATGCAAACATAAATGTGCAGGGTTTTACTCCAACATCAGCAATTTTTTGGGTATAAGTGCTGGCCAAGTTGGCAGCATTATCTAGTCAGAAAGCTAAGGGTTCCAAGTTCCAGTAACTTAGACAAACATCAACTGCACCCTCGTTGAGTATCATAGGTTCCAAGAAGATATGAAGGGGTTGGTCAAATAGGCAGTTAAGTGACCGATGGAATTCAACCCTGAAAAGTGTGATTTGATACACTTTGGAAGGAATAATTTGACAAGGACAGCACGACATTAGGAAATTCTGTGGAACAAAGGGACCTTGGTGTGTTTGTCCACAGATCACTGAAGGTGGAAGGGAATGTGGAACAGTTGCCTTTATCAATCATGACATAAATTACAACAGTAGAGAAGTCATGATAGAATATTGGTAAACTACAGAGTACTGTGTGCAGGTCACCACATTACAGTAAAGATATGATTGCACTGCAGGAGGTGCAGACTGATGGAAAATTTCAGTTGACAAATGTTGTGATAGGCTTCAGCTGTATTTGTTGGAGCAGAGAAGTTTAAGTGGCATTCTGATTCTGGTGTACAAGAGCAGAATAAGGTGCAACTGCTCCCTTAGTTGAAGGGTTAGTTACAAGGGGACATAGGTTCAATGGTTTTTTTTTGAGGGAGTGGGGTATAACATGAAGAAAAAAAACTTATTTTATCCTGAGGGCAGCAGCGGTCTGGAATGCGCTGCCTTGGAGGGTAGAGGTGAGTTGCATCACATGCTTTAAAACGTACCCCAATGAGCACCTCACACAGTATAAATTTCAATTGTTGGTAAATGGGATTAGGTTTAAGGTCAGGTGGTTCTCATGTGAATTGTTCTGAAGAAGTGTCACTGAACTGGAAACATTAATTGTACTTTCCTTCCACAGATGCTTCCAGACCTCACTCTCCCACCACAATTTCTGTCTAAACGTGATTACTGGAAACAAAAACATCGCTGAAGTACCTCTGATTCTGAAGTTTGAACTCTTGGTTCTACTTAATAAAACTTCCAATCCAATTAGCCACCATGCTAGGCAAACAGAACTGGTCAAGAAGCCTTTGTTACTGCCTATCCTCCATTGTAGATCTAGTGTTCAATAGCCAAACAGCTCTGTTGATTATTTCTTTACATTGAAAGGCATGCTCAGCATCTAGTCTGCTAGAATTCAGAGATCTCCACTTTTCTCAAGGTCAACTAGGGATGGACAAAAAATGCTGGCCAGCCAGCAATGCCCATATCTCACTAATGAATAATAAAAAAGTCCCTTCCAAAGATACAGCAACATCATGCCTGTTTGTCAGAATTTTCCCACAATGTGCAAACTTTACATTTGGCTTCATTATATTTCATGAGATCATTTTGCCCAAATACTTTCTGCAATTTGTTACATTTTACAATATCACATCTTACTCCCATCAACTAATTTTCTTTTTTACCCATAGAATTTAGTTTCAGAACTTTGAATTTAAATTATAGCTTCTCGTCCAATAGTCTGTCAATCATTTTTTGCATCACAAGGTCTACAATGTAATGGGCTTACCACTTTCTCAAAGAAAGCAGGATCTGAACTACACAACATTTCAAGTCAGAGTAAGTCAAAGATTAAATGAAAAACAGGGACAACATATGCACAGGAACACACATAACTTGGCAATATGTTGCAATCTCCCTCTACTGCTAGTTCTAAATCCTGAAGCTCCTTTCCTTGTAGCACTGTGGTCCTACCAAACATCACATGGAAAGGTGATGTTGAGCAGTCTTCCTGACCTGCGTTTGTGCAAGGGCAATGAGGGACAGACAATAAATGCAGGTCATGCCAGTGATGCTTAGATTCCATAAAAGAATAAATATTAAAAACTGTTAATTTAATGATCTTACAAACTAGCTTCTCACCTTCCATGTTGCAGACTTGATATTAACAGTGCGTCCTCGGCTTGTTAAAGTACACTTCATCCTTAAGAAGAAATTGCGCTCAGTGTTCTGATCCTTCCCCTTCTTCAGAAGTCCTAAATTGCAGAAATGACAATAAGTTACTAACATGTACTTGGCAAACTCAAGTAATCAAAATAACACCGCAAGGTTTAAAACAAAATAAGTTATTGAATCAAAAAAATAAACAGAATTTTCTTGTTCTACATTTCTTTTGCCAAACAATTAAAAACAAACATTCCTAACCTTGCTTTATTAAATTATCACTTAAAGTACAGGTTAACAAAATCATTTTTAAAAAATTAAGCAATAGGCTTTATTTCCAAACCTATATTCAATCTGGTTAAGCCACACAGAGGGAAGTGAGGACTGCACACACCGGAGAGTCAAAGTCTGGCGCTGGAAAAGCACAGCAGGTCAGGCACTATCCAAAAATCAGGAGAGTCGACATTTTGGGCATAGATAGAAAAGCACAGAAGGCAGAAAGTTTTGGCAGCAGATTAAGGAAAGGTAGAAGGAAGTACAAATAAAGCAGAAACACCAGCATGAACTAGTTAGGCCAAATGGCCTGTTTCAGTATTTCTATGCTACTAATCCCATGTAAACAATGAGCATCATTTGAATTTCTATAACAGTAAAAAAAGGCCAAATACCAAAATAAACATCAGCTCAGATAGTCATTCACTGCAAAATGTATCCCATGGCATCAGACTGAATTTTTTTTTTCCCAAAAGTATTCACAGGATATGGACATCACTGGCTAGGCCAGCATGCATTCATTGATCATTTCTAATTGTACAGAGGATAGTTGAGAGTCAACCACATTGCTATGGGTCTGCTGTTATATGTAGGCCAGACAAGATGAGGATGGCAGATTTCCACTACAAATCCAATGACTCCCACAGTTACCTTGTCTATACATTCTCACACCCTACTTCCTGTAAAGAATCTATTACGTTCTCCATTGCATCTGTTCTGAAAAGGAGACCTCAGGAATGTCCACCTTCTTTCTCAACCAAGGATTCCCCAGAGCAATTGACAGGCCCCCAGTCACATGAAACAACCATCACCCCCCACAACAGCATTAGAGTTCCCACTGTTCATCTCACCAGCAGCCACATCCACAGGATCATTTAGGTGCTACTTGCCACCACCCCCAGTGTGATGCCACCACCATATCTCCCTCCCCTCCCTAGTTAGCCTTGTGCAAGGACCATTCACTCCAGGACATCTTGTTCCACTCTTCCTTCACTCCCAAAGTGTCCACACACCCCCACAGCACCTTCCCTGCAATCGCAGAAGATGTAACATCTGCCAGAGTACTTTCTCCCTCCTCACCATCCAAGGCCCCAAACACAACTTCCAGGTGAGGCAGCACTTTACCTGCAGTTCACACAGTCTAGTCTAGCATATTTGCTGCTTACGAAGTGGTCTCCTCTAACTGGGGAAAACGAAATGCAAACCAGGTGACAGAATGTAGGTGTTCTACAAGAATTCTGCAACTGTGATTCTGAGATTCCAGCTGCCTGTGATTTCAACATACCATCATGTTCGTTGGCCAACAACTGTCTCAGGCTTGCTGCAGGTGAAGCTCACTGCTCATTTTTTGCTTGGGAACTCAGCAGCCTACTTGACTCAATATAAAGTTCAACAATTTTAGGGACTGAGCGCCTCCCCCAAACTCCACACATCAAGCCTTGTTATCATCACATGGGCTGCTTCCACATAACCCTTTGTCATAGTCCCCACTCACAGCTATTCATTCTCCCGGGCTAACCTTTACCCACACCTTTGGGTCTGTCCAATGTTTTTCTCTCTCTACCTTTCACTCCATTTTTAACTCCTCTCCCCTCCCCAACCTCAGCTTTTGAATAAATACCAACCTTGTCCTAGGTACCATCAGTTCTGAAGGTTCACTGAACCCAAGATGTTAACTCTGCTTTCTCTCCACAAATGCTGCCAGACCAGCTGAATGTTTTTAAAGCAATTTGTGTTTTGCTTTCCGATTTCCAGCATCTGCAATTCTTTCCGATTTTGGCCGATCTCCTTGCCTGAAGGAGATTAGCGAGCCAGGTGAGTCTTTATGACAATCAACAATGGTTTTGTGGTCATCAGTACATTCTTAATTTTGCACTTTTTAAATTGGGTTCAAAACTAACCATCTGCCATGACAGGATTTCAACCCAGGTCCCAAGAACATCAGCTGGTTTCTGCACTAATAATCTTGCAATAATATCACTCAGCCATTGTCTCCCTTTCATGATCAAGACATTAGGCAGATGCAGATTGAGCAGCTAATTAGAAATGCTGATGCAAGAATCCAATAGACATTCAAACTCCAAAAGGCTAAAGTGAAGTTAAACTTTAATCTAATCAAATAATTCAACAGAGTCTGGGCTTCAGCTCAACTCCATTTTGACACTATTGTCTGCGTGCAATGCAAACTAGTATCAAATTATAACTCAATATGAAGAAACTTGATATGCAATGTCAAAGAGATAAATAACGTGGTTGCAATGCCAACCTTTGCTTTGACCAGACTCGAACTTGGGCCTCAATCATAAATATGTAGTTACAGTTGCTTACAGCAATTTAAAGTTAGGAGTTCTTTTAGCCAATGTGATCAGCTGTCAAACAGCTTTACTACTGACTTACAGATGGATTGGTTGTATAACAGGAAAAAAACCTGACAAATATCACTAATAGCACACACTGAGCTCCAGAGATTTAATCAAAGCACGTTGTTATAGTCATTAACCTAGCAACTGTACATAAGGTTTACCCATTAAAATCAGCCATGTGCATCTTGCAGTGTTTCTCTTTCCTGCCCCCACTTCCCCAACTAGCATTTACGAGGCAAGAAGTTAAAGCTGTATTCATTCTTTACCAAGAGCGCAAAGGCCAGATTTGGAAGTTAGGTACAGATCTAGCTTGTAGCTTTGCTTCTTAAAGCACAACAGTGAAGAGCCAATAAGATGTATTAAAGATTAACTGCAAATAATTATTTAGTACCAAATACAAAAAAAGAAGTGGTCATAAATGTATACCAAATTGGCAAAATCATAAAGAAATTATTTGGACAATAACAGAACATTGATAGTGATGCAATATGGTTTCTGGTTGAGGTCAAAGTTCAACTCTAGTGTTAGGACATATGGCTGCACTATTCCTGAACTAAAGTAACATAAACATTGGATTGATGCCAAGCATGGAGATCTCCTCGACTGATTGGCAGCCATTCCTGAGGTCTACCCACCTTTCTCTACCACCTTCATGTGCCTTCTCCTGCCTGCAAGATTTTTAATACTTTGCTCCTCTCTGCTAATCTTCAAACAGATTTGAATATTGTGCATTAAATTAGTGCATTAAATTAGTCCATCAAAAAGCAGCATTAATTATATGTGCAGTTAAGAACATGTTAAATTCCTTGCAACAGGAAATGAATGTTGAAACAGAGGTCTTGAACAAGACTGAACAAACCTGGAATGCTAGAGTACACTCATTATTTTGCAGTACAAATGATAAATGTGTAGCACTGCAAAAGACTGTGGGGTATGAATTGCTGGGTGTCCAAGGCAGGGACTTGGTGCAACTAAATGACTAAGTCAACAGCTGTGTACACTTAGGACAAATATAAATGCCATATTTTCTTACCTTGTCTATGAGAAAGCATTTCACGCATCTCTTCATGATCGCAAGGATGGGTGAAATCAAAAACACTGTGTCCAATCAGCTCAAACTGTTAACAAAAGGGAAAACAAACACTAGTCACAGGTATTCAAAAATGCATCAAATACTTTTCAAAAATTGCAGTTAACATAGAGCTTCTGCATTTGTACACAGTTCGAAAAAAATTATTTAGACAAGTCTGATTTTCTAAACTTTATTTGGCTACGGCACTGCTAAAGAGTAAAAATTGATATTCAAAATGTTAAACACTTATTCCACTAAATGAATTTAAAAGTATGACATTTTCAACTTTTGCCATTTAGTCATCCTGCCTTTGCACTGAAAAGTATTACAAATCATATTAAACCTATTCAGAGTAGACAAATATGAACATCTTTACCTGGGTGAGTCCCATGCACTTGTTTACATTCTCAGACATGTAGATCATGTCCCCATCCTGTGTCAACACCATGACAAATCCTTCTAGGGCCTTCAAGTAAAAGCTGTTTAGTTGTTCCTCCAGGTCAGCTTCCACCTCCATATCTCCTACACAGGCAAGATAAGTGTAACTTGATTTTAAAAGGGAATTTAACAGATTTAAACTTCAAATAAATACTTCATTTTCACAGAGAAAGCTCTCATTTATACAGCACCTTATCATACTTAAAAATAAATATTTTATTATAAATGCTATTAAGAACTGACACTCAGCTAAAACTGGATCCAGACAATATTCGGGCTTGGGCTGAAAAGTGGTAACTAACATTTGCGTTACACAAATACCAGGCAATGACCATTTCTAATAAGAGATAATTTAATCACCTCCCCTTGACATTACCGTCACTGAATTCCTACAACCATCACTCTTGGGGGTTACCATTGACCAGGAGCTCAACTGCACTTGCCATATAAATAAATTGACTGAAACAGCGGGTCAGCTGCTAGAAATACCACAGTGCATAATTCACTACCTGACTTCCCAAAGCAGAATACTCCCCCATTACTTGGATGGGTGCAGCTCCAACAAAACTCAAGCAGCTTGACACCATTCAGGGACAAAGCAGCTTGCTAGACTGTCACTACAGCTACACTCATTACTTCCATCACTGATGTTCACTAGCAGAGTGTGTACCATCTACAAGATGCATTGCAGCAATTCACCAAGGTGCCTTAGACAGGTCCTTCCAAACCAACAACCATTGTTATCTCGATGGGCAAGGGGAACAGATACTTGGTAACACTATCTATTCACCATCCTGACTTGGAAATAAATCACTATTCCTTCATTGTGATTGGGTCAAACTCCTGCAGCTCCCTTTCTATTGGCATTGCCACAGCACCATGGCAACCAGGAACAGGCAATAATTGCTGTCCCAGACATCAGTATCCGCACTCCACAAATGAACAAAAAATAAACGGAAACTTTTTTGCCTGTTGTAAAATCACTTGAAATTAATGAACCATTGACTTGTTTTTAGATGATACCAGCTTGAGGTATTATCAGTCAAAAAGGGAAATTTTGAATCCCATAGCTCATGGGATTTAATGGTCACTTGAACACTAATTCATCACTATCCATTTTTCATGCAACTATCCAGGATTAGAGTCAGAGTCATAGAGATGTACAGCACAGAGACAGACCCTTTGCTCCAACTCGTCCATGCCAACCAGATATCCCACCCTAATTTAGTCCCATTTGCCAGCACTTGGCCCATATCCCTCTAAACCTTTCCTATTCATATACCCATCCAGATGCCTTTTAAAATGTTGCAATTGTACCAGCCTCCACCACTTCCCCAGGCAGCTCATTCCATATACGCATCACCCTCTGAAAATGTTGCCCTTTAGGTCCCTTTTATATCTTTCCCCTCTCACCCTAAACCTATGCCCCCTAATTCTGGACTCCCCCACCCCAGGGAAAAGACCTTGTCTAATTTATCCTATCCATGCCCCTCATGATTTTATAAATCTCTAAGAGGTCACCCTTCAGCCTTCCACACTCCAGGGAAAACAGCCCTAGCCTATTCAGCCTCTCCCTATAACTCAAATCCTTCAACCTTGGCAACATCCTTGTAAATCTTTTCCAAACCTTTTCATGTTTCACAACATCCTTCCGATAGGAAGGAGACCAAAATTGCAGGCAATATTCCAAAGGTGGCCTAACCAATGTCCTGCACTGTCGCAACATGACCTCCCAACTCCTGTACTCAATGCTCTGACCAATAAAGGAAAGCATACCAAATGCCTTCTTCACTATCCTATCTACCTGCGACTCCACTTTCAAAGAGCTATGAACCTGCACTCCAAGGTCTCTTTGCTCAGCAACAGTCCACATGACCATACCATTAAGCGTACAAGTCCTACAAGATTTGCTTTCCCAAAATGCAGCACCTCACATTTATCTAAATTAAACACCATCTGCCACTCCTTAGCCTATTGGCTCATCTGATCAAGATCCTGTTGTAATCGGACGTAACTTTCTTCAACATTCTGTACACCTCCAATTTTGGTGTCATCTGCAAACTTACTAACTATACCTTCTATGCTCGCATCCAAATCATTTGTATAAATGATGAAAATTAGTGGACCCAGCACCGATCCTTGTGGCACTCCACTGGTCACAGGCCTCCAGTTTGAAAAACAACCCTCCACCATCACCCTCTGTTTTCTACCTTCGAGCCAGTTCTGTATCCAAATGGCTAGTTTTCCCTATATTCCATGAGATCGAATCTTGCTAACCAGTCTCCCATGGGGAACCATGTTGAACACCTTACTGGAGTCCATACAGTTCATGTCCACTGCCCTGCCCTACTCAATCCTTTTTGTTACTTCTTCAAAAAACTCAAATCAAATTTGTGAGACATGATTTTCCATGCACAAAGCCATGTTCATACCCCCAATCAGTCCTTGCCTTTCCAAATACATGTAAATCCTGTCCCTCCAACAATTTGCCCACCACCGACATCCGGCTCACCAGTCTATAGTTCCTTGGCTTGTCCTTACCAGCTTTCTTAAATAATGGTACCACATTAGCCAACCTCAGTCTTCTGGCACTGACATCAGTGACTATTAATGATACCAATATATCTCAGCAAGGAGCCCAGCAATCACTTCTCTAGCTTCCCACAGAGAAAATAATGAAGTTGCAGCACTTCAACACAAAATTTCCTGAGGAAATAGGGCAAGTATAACTAGAGAAAAATTGTTACAATTGGTCAATTCACTCAAAATTACACTTAAAATGAAGAACTAGCTCCTGCACTTATGGAGTAAGGTATTCCAAGGCTCTTCACAACCCCAATCAGACAAACCTTGATATTTGAGCCACCAGATCAAATTACGAAGTACATATATTTTATAGGAACAATTAAGAAAAAATGGTAAACATTTAAGGAAGGAATTCCTCGGTCTAGGCATCTGATGGCAATGCTGGCAATAGTGAAGCAATTAAAATCATAGACGTGTAAAAGGACAGAATTAGAAGATGCAGTTGCAGGGCAGTATGAGGTTACAGAGTTAGAGAGCGAGAGCGAGACTGCTTAGTGAAAAGCCAACATAAATCCCCCATTTAATTGGTGTTTGGATAACTGATCTGCGCAAATATCCAGAGGATGAAGATGGAAAGCTGGCCGCGGGTCCATTAGAATAGTACATTTTGATGCAACCAAAGGCATGGACAAGGATTTCAGCAGTAGATGGCAGAAATGAATAATGTTATGGAGGTGATATGGAGAGGCAGCAGCATCTTTGTTATGTCACCAGAGTACCAATCCACAATCCCAGGCCAACACTTTAGAAACATGGCCTCAAAACCTATCAGAGAGAAAAGGAAACTGCAGATGCTGGAATCCAAAATGGACAAGCAGGAGGCTTGGTGAGCACAGAAAGCCAGGCAGCATCAGGAGGTGGAGAAGTCCGACGTTTCAGATATAATCCTTCTTCAGGAATGCAGGTGGAGGTAGGGGGAATTGCAGATAAAGAGAGGGGGAAGAGGAAAGGTTACGCGTGGGGAAGAGAGGTGGAGTAATGAGGTGCTGGTGAGTGAGTACACAGGTGGTAGGTATGACCTGGTGGTCGAGTGGAGGACTGAATCCGGTTGGAGGAATGGAAGGAGAAAACAGGGCTGGGAAGGGAGTCAGGGGATGGGTGGCAAGGTTATTCGAATTTGGAGAACTCAAATGTCGACTCCTTCCGCCTGTAGGCTGCCCAGGCAGATGAGGTGTTGTTCCTCTAATGTGTAGTCTGATTCACTATGGCAATGGAGGAGACCAAGGATGGACATGTCAGAGAGGAAGTGGGAAGGAGAATTGAAATGGGTGGTGGGCCGAAGTCGGGCTTGCCCTTACGGGCCAGGCTGAGATGCTCAATGAAAAGTGTCATTAGTTTACCTTTGTTCTCACCAATGTACAGAAGACTACATCGGAAGCACCGGGTGCAATAAACTAGGTTGGAGGGGAGGCAGGTGAACCTCTGTCTCATCTGGAAGGCCTTTTTAGGGTCCTGAATGGAGGTGAGGGAGGTGGTGTGCCAGCAGATTTTGCATCTTTTACAATCCAAAATGTGCCAGCATATAACCTCCTTCACCTCCAATCTAGTTTACTATATCCAGTGCTCCCACAAAGTGGTCTTCTCTGCATCAGTGAGACCAAACGTAAACTACAGGCATGTTTCGCTGAGCATCTCAGCTGGGTGAATAAAGGCAAGCCTAAACTTCTTGTCACCGCCCATTTCAATTTCCCTTCCCACTCCCTCTCCTACATGTCCATCCATTGTCTACACCATTGCCACAGTGAACCACAAATTGGAGGAACACCATCTCATCTTCTGCCTGGGCAGCCTACAGTTTGGAGAACTCAATATGGAGTTCTCCAATTTCAAATAACCTTTCCATCCATCCTGACTCCCTTTCCAGCCTCGCCTCCTCCCTTCCAACCGACCCCTCCTTCCAGATTCTACCAACCAGATTCATTTCTCCAGTCAACCTATCAGGTTGTGCCCACTACCTGTACTCCCTACCTCACCACCTCACCACTCTGTCCCTCTCCCCACCCATAACCCTAAGCACCCCCCCCGTTTATTTGCAACTTCCCCGACCCTCACCTGCATGCCTGAAGAAGGATTACACCCAATACATAGGACTTCTCCAAATTCTATCATGGCAGATGGTGAAGTTTGAATTCAGTTAAAAAATCTGGTATGAAGAGCTGCCCAATGGTAACTACATAATCATTGTTGATTGTTGTGAAATCACACCTGGTTCACCAATGTCTTTTAGTGCAAAAAAGCCACAATCCTTATCTGGTCTGGCTAACGCGTGACTCTCAGCCCACAGTAATATGGTTGACTCTTAACTGCCCTCTAGCCAATAAATGTTGACCTAGATAGCAAAACTGACATTACATGAATGAATTTAAAAAGTGCACAGTTTTGATGATGGATCAGATTGTGTTATTGGAAATTTATCAAGGTCGTGAACAGGCCACATCAGTACCAGACAACTGCCAGGGAGAAGTACAGAGTCCATTATGACAGAATGTAATTAGCATAAACTACCAAAATTAAAAAAAAACACTTTTCAAGCAGGCTTACATGACAAATAATGTAAACAATTTCAGAGGCTCTCACATCAGTTGTATTGACAAATGTTTATTGACAAATGAGAAACAGTGAAAAAAATTAGAGAATGCAACTCAAACTAAGATTAATATGCTACTCAGAGCATAATGATCACAAAATGAAAGGAAGCAGACAAAAATCACAGAAATCTAGGGTGACACGCTAGGGCAGTACTGACAGTATACTGTACTGAAGATGTGCTTTCTGACAGACCAGCCTTGGAACAGAGGCTATTTTTATGTTTGATCTGTTCAAGGCTATCTGTAAGCAATCATTTTGTGCAGAAACCCTGTCCAAAAGATTTGTATGGATACAGAGAAAGAGAATAGAATTGCTGTCTCGGAAGGGAGGTGGGGATAGATTAAACTTAAGCTGGCACTAGACGTTTACTTGGACGTAAATAACGTTTGTGAATTTTGTGGGGGGAGGAGAAATAAAGCAGGCGATTGGCATTATGTAATGATGTTCATTTGAAGAACCGGTGCAGACATGATTTGAAATATCAACCCCTTCTGAAAGTCACACTTCTGTGAGTCACATCAATCTGCCAACATTCTTTAACAAATTAACATTTTATGACAAAAGATATAAATACCTTAAGAATCACATCGTCAGCAAAAAGAATAATTTAACATTATCCCAGCAATATTCTAGGTCCTCAATCCAGTGAAATATGACTCCTATTTTCACTCCTTAATTTCAAACTTAACTCTCAGGACACCAGGTCCGCTAATCCGTCATCAGGTGAAGTGAAAAGAAGCCAACAGGCATTGAATTAATAGGCAGACAGATCAAAATGGTGTATTGAACAGGCTAAATAATAAGTCTTTGCAAGTGATAAAGTGTCAGACTGCATAGTAAAGTGTCATCAGCTGAACAGTAAATTAAGGGACGACGGATAATCCGATTGATTTGGACTCACAGCGAGGAATCACTAAAATGACTACATACTGACACTAACAAATTTCATCCTGCCATCACATTTACCACGGATTACTCTTCAGAATCAGTCTCATTCTTGGACATACTCATCTCTATTAAGGAAGACACCTCAGTATCTCATTCTACCACAGGCCCGCAGATAACTAGAGAAGTGCAGTGTTGTGAGGTTTTCAACCTAAACATGTTCAAGAAAACATCACCTACTGACAAGCCCTGCGTATACACAGGATCTGTTCAGATGAGGAGGAATGCAATGGACACTTAAAAATGCTGAAGAGACACCCTTGTAAGAACTCAATCGCCAGTTCCGATGTGCCAGAGCGAAAAACCGCAATGACCTCCACAGAACACAGACACAGGTCATAACTGATAGAGTGCCCTTCTTCTTTCAGTATTTCTCCGGAGTGGAGAAACTACACCATCTTCTTTTCAGCCTTCATGTCATTGATGACAAAAAACATCTCGCCAAAGTCATCCCTACGCCTCCAAACAATCGCCAAATCTTAAACAGACCATTGTTTGCAGCAAATTAGTCAGCCTTCTGGTCATCAACCACAACATCATACAACCCTATCAGAGCAACCTCTGCAAGACATACCAGATCATCACACACTGGAACACCACCCACCACATACATGGCAGATACTCATGATTCTGCCAATGTGGTTTACCTCATACACTGCACGCAAGGATGCCCCAAGGTATGCCATATTGGGAAGACCATACTGATGCTGTGACAATAGATGAATGGACACCACGCAACAATTGTCAGACAGGAATGTTCCCTGCCAGTCAGGGAACACTTCGGAGGTTAAGGATATGGTGTAACGTTTTGTGGGTTTTTAACGGAAAGGTGCACAATGCAAAACTGAAAGCAAAACAAAGTGCTCATCAATTCAAGTGATTTCCATCATTTAAAGTTAGGAGAAGGAGGGGCATTTCAACAACACAGCCTTTAGAAAACAATCTCAAAGCAACTGCTGGGATTTCCACGGTTCAGTAGAATGATGAAGGTGATGGTTGATAGCTTGACTTATCAGTACCTTCCCACAATCCAGTCAATAATATTGCAAACATGTCAAGCAATACTCCATTTTGCGTAAAATAAATGAAGTCATGCTGTGCCAGTACAGAGACACAGTTGTTTCCTTGAGATACAAGGAAGCAAAAATAGATTAACAAATGCATGTTGAACTTTTCCCTTATTATTTAGTGGAAAATAAGTTATGTAGCAACTTACATAAAAATCTACATAACTTCCTAAAACTATTAGAATTTGGGTATAAAAAAACTTTGTATTTTTACTTCATCTTTCATACGTCTTCAGAATATTCCAAAGTACTTCACAGCCAGTAAATTAGCTTAGATTCATAGTCACTTAAGCAAAATTGTTAGCTACTTCAAAAGTACAACAAATTACTCACCAGCATTGAGCAATTTCCTCATGCGTAGGTAACTGATAGTCAGCCTCATAATAGAGGCTTTATCTAGATGAGAAGTGACACTATGAGGAAGAGGGAGTTCACGAGCCAGCTCATAAAAGACTTCCGACTCTTTGCCTCTTCGGAATCTGGCAGCATCACGAGATTTCTCCTTTCTTCTCTCGGAACTACCACTGCTGGGATTAGAAATAAAACTGTAAGAAGTCATGCCAGTTAACAAAAGGGGGACAAATAGCTTCACATCCATCTTAAATTCAATTCCAAAACAGGGAACGTATGGCAAGTACTGCCAATAATCAAACAAGGTGCAAAACAATCTACAATCCTGCTCAGGAAATAACAGGAAAAATACCACAACTTAACATTTTGCAGAGGGGGAAAAAAAAATGCAGTGATGTGTTTTAAGTAAACCTCAAAGTGGCTGCATTGCATATTGTTTGACTTGACTTCACAAAAACAAGTGTTAGAAACATAGCAACATAATAAAACTCTTTAAACTCAACAGTTTTGATGAGCATCATTAACAAGTATGAGTTTTAAATATTTTATTTTAAAGTTTAGTGATTGCCCTTGAAACTTAATGTCAACTAAGTGTTAAGAATCCTAACTCTGAAAAGTACTCTGAACTGAAATGGTTATCCATCTTTTGGAGTCTCAAATACAATGTGAAAGAAAAAATAAACAGGCTAAAAAAGACAAATAATGTGGTTATGTCTCATTTTTATTTTACTTATAGAAAGCAAATACAGTAAGAAAACTGTTCATGGCAGGCACTGCATTGTATTGATATCAATAACAGAATTTCAGTCATTGAGCGGAAAGCTTACAGATTGAGGGGTTCAGATTAGCCTGTCAATCTGATTATTAACAGAACTACGGAATGTTTCCCCCCCATTGTACAACACCCTTCTCTCTCAAATCAGTAAGCAACTCTTTGTTGAACAAAACAATTTGAGAATTTTCTACCTCCTATGGCAGTGAATACAAAAATCAAGTGATAAAAGGTATGTAGTCATCCTCTGCAAAATTAATCAATTATTGAGGCTCAGCAGTCAGCCAGCTCATCCAGGTCAGTAACAGCTTCTTCCGAGTCTGCTTTTGGGCCACAGCCCACTGTTTTAACTGATAGAGAATCTAGACACTCAACTTATATTTAAGTGGATATATTTCATTCCTGCCAATGGACGTAGCCCCATCACCAATTTGCCAAAATACTTCTGACCTGTTTCAAAGGCAATAATACACTCTTTCCAAAGTTCGCTGCAAAGATAGTTGGAGAGAGAACCTGAGCTAATTTCAAGCATCCCAAGTTCAGCAAGCCTGTGATCTTCCAGTCTTTGCACTGTTCTTAATTCATAATTGAGTGCATTTAAAAATAGATGCAGTTGCACGTTCTAATAGTTTGAATTCAACCAAAAACAATGACACCAACAAGCGTCCATGGCTTAGTGCTGTATAATGCTAAAGGCATCTTCTTAATGAAAATTTTATGTTCAATTTCCACTAGCCCGACTAAAAGCCATGCCAAAATCCATTTGGTTCGAGGAGGTGCTGGGTAAGACAAAGCTAAAGATTATTCTGTGGCACTGTGATCCTTAATACCCACACCTCACCACTAGATGACACTGTAACAAAACTAAAGCAATATTTATTTCCTGAGATCAAGGATACAGAGAAGCAGCTAGATACTTAATTTTTTCTTAAAATCAATTCCAAATGCAAGTTTTATATGAAAAACTTCAATCGTGCTGTTTTATAATTATGTAAAACAACTATAGTAACATTCAAAGGCACAAAGTCAATATTGAATTCTGACCAAATTGCCTAATTTGAACAGCTTGGATACATTCCAATTACCAGACTAATATTTCAATTGGATGTATAGTTAGATTGTAACATTACTACAATATTTGCACTATTCAATCTTAAAAGGAATAAAGGAAAAGTTGGAGCAAAACAAGAGAGGAATGCATTATATACAAAACTTCAGATCTGAAATGTTAACACTGTTTTCCTCTCTCTACGAATGCTGCAAAACCAGAGTATCTTCGGGATTCCTTTACTGTCTTTCTTTCAGATAAAAGCTTTCCTGGTCTCAAAACGGAGTTACTTTAAGAAATGAGCCATAGCTTAATTAGCTTGTGGATCAGTAACTTTATTAAAGGAAGTAACATCAAATATGTTCTCCTTCAGAAAAATCCAGATTTGCTACATATTTTTAAGAACAGAATTAGGCAAATACGTTTTTGTCAGTCTGATCCATCATTGAATGAAACCATGGATGATCTGCAGCTCACCTCCATTTCTTGCCTTTGCCCTATATCTATCTTCGGCTAACAAAATTATCAACCTCATTTCAAGCGATCCAGCATGAATCTTCATAAAAATTACAAACTTCTACCACTTTGGATGGAAGATGACTTTCCTAATTTAACAGAACTTTTAGATTGCACTCTCTCAAGTTCCAGGCTTCCTAACTGGTGTCCAAAAACCTACGCTGAAAACTCAGCTCACATCACAACAGCTTGACAATGCACAACTTTCTAAATCAATCCACATTATTCTTTAAAAATTGCCCAATGTCCCCAAGTTTACAGAACCTTTTAAAAAAAATCTGAGAACTGAATCTGCATCTTTGCCAAAAACTAATCTTATGGAGTTGGTGGCAAAGTGCTAATGTCACTGGAATGGTAATCCAAATAGAAAACTGCAATTTAATGATCTGGGGACTCGTGTTCAAATCTTACTACGGCTGATGGTGAAATTTCAGCTCAATAAAACCTAGAATTAAAAATACCTGTCTTAAATGGTGAACACAAAACCACTGTTGATTGTTGTAAAACACAAATTTCTTTTAGGGAAGGATATCCATCATCCAGCTTATGTGACCCCAGATCTGCATCAATGTGATTATTTCAGAGGTGAGTTGAGTCAAGTAGCAAGCCACTCCATTCCAGGACAATTGGGCATAGGCAATAAAAACAGGCCTAGCAAGGGCTGCCCACATCCAATAAACAAAAAAAAGTTTACTGGCCAAGGAGGAACTCTCTCAAATTTCATGGGAGTTAACAGCACTCTTAAACTTTGCTACCACCCAGGACAAAGCAGGTGATTTCTTTGGCACCAGTTCAACCACCTGAAACATTCACTCTCCTGCACTGGCACTCCATGGCAATCCACAAGCTGCAATTATCATCTTTCAAAAGGCTATTTTGCCAGCTCTTCCCAAAACTGCAATCTTTTTTGTAGTTGATGAAGAGACACGGGGGTGGGGGGGAGCAAGAGAGAGACAGAGGATGTTGCTCTGACCCACCATTGTAGCAACCATTTCATATGGCTGATCCAGTTCAGTTTCTGGTCATTGGTAATCTGCAGGATGTTGAGTGGGGAATTCAGCATTGGTAATGTCATAAAATATCAAGGATAGTCACTGACACTTGGGTGGCAGATAACATTTATGCCTCACATCAGCTCAATATATATTTGCGGGGTAGTGAAAAGTGTTTCTCCAATTCTCAAAACGTCTCCAATTTTACACAGCATTATTCTTACATGATCCTTTGCTCATTTCATTATCAGTCTATTCATTTTCAAATTTATACTTCCAGTATAGATGTCTATCGTCCTACTTTCATCTCTTCCTTGTATTTCACCAGTCATTTGTCAAGTCAATTGTTGTCTGTAGTGCTGTATTTTCCTATGGTAAGGCAAGGATGCACAAGTTATGTTGATTAATCGGAACTCAAATACATTTTCCTGTTGGCACTATCCATGTTACGACAGTGTAAACCCTCCTGCTTAATTTAAAACCAGTAACACAGAAAAGATTCATCCTGTGCTGCAATCTGTAAAAATTTGAGTGGCCAAGAACTATGTAAAGTTAAAATTAACAACTTTAAATATAATAGAGAATAATTAACTCACAACTATCTACAATGCCTTACTTTAACCGGTTACCTTCCTTTCTATAAAACTAGTCCGATAAAACTCAATTATGATTTACAGGAAAATTCAAATTTTAAAACCAGCCAGCGGTCAAATCTTTTCTTTATCTTCATCAGTAGATTGGCTCTCCAGGTCAGTGTTGAGATTTTTCTCTGTGCGAACTCCTTCTCTAGACAGGTACCTCTCAGAGTTCTGACTAGCAGTCTACAGTTGTTGGTCCTGTGACAGTTCTCCTCCCAACCGTTCAATTTTCCCCTATCTTATACCACAAATTGTGTCATTGGTTTTTAAGGGTGTCAATATACTTAACTCAAACTTGATTGGAATTTGGTATTTTTCGGGGTATAATTTAAACTGATTGGCCTAATTCTAATCTGTTTTGTTGTTTCCAGGCAACTTACTACTCCAGTAGCTGGAGCACATTATATTGTGTCTTGTTGAGAACACTTGGTGCTGTCACTGCTAGCTTTTACTCTCTTAAAGGTACAGTACACCCACACCTTCATAACATCCATAAGAAAGTCTGATTGTGTCGTAAGAATTGCAGCCCATTTCAACCTTTTGCAGGTACCTATCACCTGGTGACCATGGTTGTTTTTGTTTTAAGAAAAACCCTTCACCATAAAGTTTGCCCGGTAGCACAAAGATTCACAATGTATGGGGTTGGTGGGAGGTGTGGATCCATTGGCTATAGACTAGTTTGCAGAACAGTGATGGATGAATATTTAGAGGCTGTAACAGTGGACAGAAAGCTCGGTATTTGGAAACATTAGGGCTAATAAATTAATCCTCCCCAAACCCCCAACAGAATAATTGATGTGCTTACCTCAGATGGACTGCAAAGTTGCAGAAAACAGTTCACTACCATCTTCTTGATGACAATTAGAGATCAGGTAGTACTTTCTATCGTACAATAATCAAGCCAAACAATCATATCTTTTAATTTAAGAAAGCTGACAGAATCATAGAAGGGCCAGGTGCTGGCAGATGGGACTAGATTGGGTTGGGATATCTGGTCGGCATGAACAGGTTGGACCGAAGGGTCTGTTTCCATGCTGTACATCTCTATGACTAAAAACCAGGAGGCCACTGTGTCTGTGCAGGCTCCCTGCAATAGTGATTTAGCTGGCCTCTCAGCCATGCTTTTTCCCTCCAAGTTGTCTTCTTTTCAGGTGCTTATCGGATTTCCTTTTGACAGCTGAGAATGCTTCCATTTCTACCATACACTTAGGCAGTACATCTGATGTTCCTAATCAGTTGCTGCACAAAAACACCATGTTGCAATTGGGTCTTTTGTCAAACACCTCACATTGAGATCTCTGGTTCTTGACTCCTTTGCTAATGCTCTGGTCAAATGATAATTCTGAATGGTACTAACAAATGTACTTTGAAATATCGCAAAAGAGAACAGCTTCTTCAATCTGTCCTGCTTGAGACATTTGCAAAGTATTCATTAAGACTTGCGTTCTCTGCCTCCACAAGCAAATTTGCTTTTTGGTCTCTTTTACTGTTTATAGGCTTCTACAAGATGGAGACTTCCCTTTCTATTAGCTGCCAGTCTCTGCTCAAAGTCCTTTTGCCTATCTGATGACTTCTCCTCTGAATGTCTGATATTTACGTAAATGACTTGACACAAAATTAATAGGTGACCTCTATGATAAGTCATTGATATCTAAAAATTACTCTGTATTAAGGGATCAAATAGGTCAAATTTTTTTTAAGTTCAAGCTTGACGCTGGGGATGGTAAATCAAGTCAACATTTAAAATTTGGTAACTGCCATTAGAACACATCAACTCCCTTCACCTTGCAATTTCTCTTAACCAGATAGTAAACTAATTCAATAACTGTTAATTCTGAAATTATAATGCAAGATTCCCTAAATAATTGTTGCACTGAACAGGGGTTTAATTTGATTGATTTATTGTCACATGTACCAAGATATAGTGAAAACTATTGCTTTGCATGCTAACCAGACATATCATATCTTACACAAATAGATCAGGATAATAAGAGAGATTGCAGAATAAAGTGTTACAGCCACAGAGGTGGTGCAGAGAAAGATCAACTCTAATAATGAAAGGTTGATTCATAAGTCTGACAATAGCAGGGAAGAAGCTATTTTTAAATCTGTTGAATGTATTTTCCAACTTTGTACCTTCTGCCTGAAGGAAGGGAGTGGGAGAGAGAATAACAGGGGTAAGGAGGTGTCTTTGATTGTGTTGGCTGCTTTCCCAAGGTAAGGGGAAGTGCAGATCGAGTCAATGGAAGGCAGTTTAGTTCCTGTGATGGGACTGGGCTGTGTTCAAAAATCGCTGCAATTTCTTGCAATCTTGGGCAAACTAATTGCCACACCAAGCTGTGATGCATTCAGATAGGGTGCTTTCTATGGTGCATCTATAAAAATTGGTTAGAGTCATTGTGGACATTCTGAGGAAGCAGTGGCACTGGTGTGCTTTCTTGACTGTAGCACTGAGAGAGGTGCAGCAGGATAGATAGTTGGTGATATTTACTCCCAGCAACCTGGACTCTTGACCACCTCAATACCATTTATCCAGACAGGGGCATGTCCTCCACCCTACTTCCTGAAGTCGATGACCAGCTCCTTCATTTTGCTAACAGTGATGGAGATAGATTGCTGTGTTACAGCAAACTCTCTCTCTTTCCTGTACTTTGTCTTTCGCTGTTTGAGATTCGATCCACTATATAGTGGTGTCATCAGCAAATTTGTAAATACAGTTAGTTGAATTTGGGCCATAGTTGTGAGTATATTAAGGAGTATAGTAAGGGGCTAAGTATGTGTCTTGCGGGCCAACAGTGTTGAGGATTATTGTGCAAGAGATGTTGTCGCCTATCCTTACTTAGATCTGCAGGTCAGGAAGTTGAGGATCCAGTTGCAAAAGAGGGAGTAGAGTCATGGGTCTCAGAGTATGGAGATCCATTTGGTTGTTGATGACAGAACTAAAATTAATAAATAGGAATCTGACGTAGGTGTTCTTGTTATTCAGATGTTCCAGGGTTGAGTTTAGGGACGGAGATGGCGTCTGCTGTGCACCTGTGGTAGTAGGTGAATTGTGGTGGATCAAGGCAGTCTGGAATTGTTTGTGGCATTACTAACCTCACGAAGCACTTCATAATGATGGATGTCAGAGTTACTGTGTGGCAGTCATTAAGTCATGTTGCCCAATTTCTGTTTGGCATTGGGATGATAGTGGTCTTCTTGAAGCAGGTTGAAACCTCAGTGTAGTAAGGAGGGCTTTGACACTAATGAGGAAACACAAGTGTGAGGTGAAAAGTACTTCAAATAGGACGTATAGTTCAAAGACAGTCTCAAACGCATACATTAATCTTCCACATAAGTCACCTGGAACAACCCAGCAAACAGAAGGGGAAAATATCTGGGTAAACCAGTCCCTGATAGCATGGCCATGCAGGAATGTGTATACAGTATGAGCAGTAAGGAAAGAGAGTTAAGTTGAGTTTTGTGAAACAAGACGTCTCAGATCAGGTAAGAACTCGCAGTTAATATAAGGTGGGGGGGAATCCAAGATGGCGGGGATCTAAGAGAATCACGTTGCAGAGCTCCACAATGCAGCACAAGCGGGACAAACTTTTAACCCGCCCATTGCAATATCCTGGGACTCTAGAAAGGTCATGGAGTCCCAGGTAACTGTGAAAGGTTAACGTAACTGCATTTCATGCCGTCCAGAGATGCTGAATGAGGGAAGAGGAGCGTCTGAGGTTGCAATATCCTCGGACTCTATTACTTATCAGGCCCTGGTAAACGAGCTCGTGCAATCTCATGAGATGCTGGGTGAGCAGATAGAGGAGAAGCTGGCCCCGATCTCTATCATGCTGCAGATGCATGAACAGCAGCTGGGAGATCTGGAAAAGAGGATGGATGAGTTTGAGCACAGAATCAGTAGTGGAAGTTAATGCCAGTTCCTCCAAGGATAGGATCCAAGCCCTGGAGACGTAGGTCCGTAGTTTTGCACAACCAAGTGGATGATCTTAAGAACTGGTGCAGGAGAAAAAATTTTTGGATCATCAGTCTGCCTGAGGGCAAGGAAGGTGAACGGTGTGCGGAAAGCGGAATTTATTGAGGACTGGCAGCCAAAATTCTTTAACTTGGAGGCTGGCATGAGAGGCTTGAAGATTGAGAGGACACACCGGCTCATGGTACTAAGATCAGGTTTGGGTCAACGTCCTCGTCCTCTCCTGGTGCGGTTTCATCACTATAAAGATAAGGACAGAATTGTGGAAACTTCCAGAATCCAGGGGAAGGATCCAAAGGCCCTAACTTATGAGGACTCTAAGATCATGTTCTTCCAGGACTTCTCAGTGGTGGTGATCCAGAAAAGAAAATCTTATGATGGTGTCAAGAGAAGACCGAGGGAGCTTGGGATTCAATACTCTGAGGTATCCGGCTGTGCTTCAAGTCATGTTAGATGTATTCGTACATCTCTTTGACATGTCAGAGAAGGCAAGAGATTTTGTGGACAAATTAACCTAATCTGAACAATAGTATTTACAAACAGTAGTGTTGTGTGGGTATGCTGTTTTTTTTAAAAAAAACCCAACAAAGGCAGAGGAAGTCCGGTTGGAGCTCTCTTTTCCTTTTTTTACCTATTGGTAATAATTTGGTTTAAATTATGTTCGATGGCGGTTGAGATGTATACTTTTAAGTTATACCAAAGGGTGGGTGGGACATTTATCCCTTTTTCTCTTTAAAATAGACTTTTTTTCTTTATTCATATTGCTCTTCCAAGGTGTATTTACTTTCCTTTCTGCTTGGTTTGTGGCGTGGCTCTAGCGAGGAGGGAAAATGGTTGGGATAGCTAAATGCCTACTTCTGGGCAGTTTGGGATGGGTAGTTGCCCCTTTTGGGCAGGGGTGAATTCCCTTATTCAGCACCATTGGTGCTGTGTATGTTGTTTTTTTTGGTTTTTGTTGTTTTTAATCTTTGATGGTTTTGTAGGTTTGTTAAATGTAATAGTTTTAGTTTATGTAGTTTTTAACGTTCGATGGATCATGTGATACAAAGGCTCAGCGATTTGTGGTTCGAGTTCCTCCTCTCTGGAATTTACATGTTACTGCAGAAAGTTATACCTAATGATTAAATGGTGTACCTGGAATATCAAGGGAAGTCACTCAGCAATTAAGAAGAAGGTGGTAATTTTGAATCATAGAAAGAAGGTGGATATTGCTTTGTTACAGGAGACACATTTGGATGATAGGGAGCATTTGAAACTACAGCAGAAAGGTTTTGATCGGGTTTACTTTTCATCATTTAATACCAGAAGTAAGGGAGCGGCTATATTGGTTAGGAGGAATCTCCCATTTAAGTTACTAAATTGTGTTAAAGACATACACAGGAAGAATATGGTGTTTTAAATGTTTATTGCCCTCCAGCTCATCCCTCAAATTTTTGGTAGATACGTTTTCTAAACTGATCAGTTTTGAGCCCCGGCATATCATTATAGGGGGAGATTTCAACTGTTTCATGGATCACACAGTAGACAGGTTGCCTAAAGGCCCTTTAATACACTCTGTACAAACTAAACAACTAGTGGATCTGTGTGCGGAGTTGAGTTGGTGGACTTCTGGAGGAGTCTCCACCCTACAAGCAGGGAGTTTATTTTTTTTTCCCAATCCGCACAGATGTCACACCAGGATTAATTTTTTTCTGACCCCTGTGGCAACCCTGGACCTGGTGGTACCTTGTACAATTGGTAATATTACCATCTTTGATCACACTCCAGTGTTGAAAATGTGTTGCTGGAAAAGCGCAGCAGGTCAGGCAGCATCCAAGGAGCAGGAGAATCGACGTTTCGGGCATGAGCCCTTCTTCAGGAAAGCCCTTCGTGAAGAAGGGCTCATGCCCGAAACGTCGATTCTCCTGCTCCTTGGATGCTGCCTGACCTGCTGCGCTTTTCCAGCAATACATTTTCAGCTCTGATCTCCAGCATCTGCAGTCCTCACTTTTCCCTTTTCACACTCCAGTACACCTGTTGGTTAAGATTAAGGACGTTACAGTGGGTTCAAGACACTGGCAAATGGATCCCTTTATCCTCAAGGATAATAAGCTGGCAGAGTATTTCTCTAGGGAATTTCCAGCGTTCCTAGCCATTATCTCAGGCTCGGTTAGTCGTCCAACCATCCTTTGGGAAACTGCCAAAGCCTATGCAGGGGGTTAGTTATTTCCTACTTTGCCAGTGGGAAGCAGCAGAAGGACAAGCAGCAAAGTCCACTCGAGGCATGGTTGAAGGCTTACTTTGATAGGCTCTCGTTGGTCAAGCTACAGTGGATTATGGTGCTGCGGTCTGCATTGAATTCCGTGCTCACTCAGATGGCAAAGAAGGGGCTTACCTTTGCAAAGCAAAGGTTACATGAGCATGGTGACAGACCAGGCAAATAATTAGTATATCTCGCCTGGAAAAGGAATGCCCCACAACCCATTACAGCGATTAGGGAAGGGTCTGGGAACCTAACATGTGACTCCAAAACTATTAATGTGGCATTCCAGAGATTTTACTCTAAGTAAACCAATCTGAGAGTTGAGGGGAGGGGAGGGGAGGGGTGGGTCAAAATGAAATCTTTTTTAAAAAGATCTGGAGCTCCTGGGCGTGACCCCCCACAAGAATCCTTTCTCAATGCCCCCTTATCAGATCAAGAGGTGCAGGAATCTATGAAGCAGCTTCAGAGTGGAAAGATGCCTGATGAACTTCCCAGCGAATTATATAAGGAATTTATAAGCATACTATCAGGCCCAATGCTCAATATGTTTAATGACCAATACAGCCATGATTGTCTGGCACCATCTCAGAGGCGCCAATATTTCACTTATTCTTAACAATTGGATGCTGGAGGCAAGGGTAATGGGTTAACAAGGTGAAAAAGCATTCATTATGTAGTGCCATTTAATAAGATGAGGCATTCAATATGTAAAGTCAGTTAATAAGGCGAAAAGCCTTCACCATGTGAAGCCAGTTATTCATTGTTTAACAGCAGATGACTTAATCTTTACTATTGACACTCGCTGATTGTAACGGTCACCCAATCGATATATGCATGTTGCCTTATCTGGATGCTCCTCCTTGTAAGCGACTATATAATTCCTTAAGAAACTGCTGTTCCAGAGAAGACCGAGAACTCATGTCGCTGTGCATACGGGCAATCATTCTCTCTCCCTCCAGAGTCTGGAATAAAGATGAAGGAGGTAAAACCATATTGTGTCTCAGAGGTTGCTTCGACTGATACGGGGATAGGCAAAACAGGACGACACGTAAGCTAGCGTCAACATGGTCTGCAGCCCTTCCAAATGACAAGTCAAAATGGCATGAAATTGTGAATCAATGCTGATCATGAAATGCTGCTTAATGATACACAGCATATTGATCTTACTGAGACTTAGTTTGTAGCTACCAAAAGAAAATGTACTAAAAGGAAAGCTGCTTTAGGATTTATTAGCTTAGGGTAATACCAAGGTTTGTGCAGAACACAATTGCTGTTGCATGAGAAGCTGTGGATTCGAGAACTTGAGTGCATAACTCAAGCTGACATTTAACTGAATGCCAGATAGTTACACACAGGGAATCACAATGGCAAAATGCTGCAGTCTCAACTTCAAGGTACCTTGATACATACTTCCATCATAATGGCTCTTGTGGAGCCTTCTATGCAAAATTTCTCCTACATTCACTTGAGCTTTGAACCAGGAAGGGGTTCTGCATCAATATGGTAGTTTTTGATCTTAAACAGGATGTAACAAATCGCTGTGCATGTCTGACAGCTTTTACAGATCTTGTGTGCTTCAGAAGTGCCCTTAAATGTATCACAAAATACAATACCAACGACTAACACGGGCAATACTGTCACAGGATTAAGACATAGATTGTCCTCCCAATCTAATCCCTTGATAATATCAGATCAGCAAGCCTAAACTCTGAAATTTCCTCCCTGAATACTCATTTTGTCCTTGAACTCACCTCTTTGACTAATGTATTGGTCACCTTCCCAATACCTTGCCCTTTCAGAGAAAATCATTTTACTTTCGGCCTCAATGACTCACACGATTCTTTTTCTACAACGCGAGACACTAAATAAATCTACATTGTTGGATTTTGAAGCAAATTTGCTCAGACTACCTGAATAGATTCTTCAATGATCATAATTATAATAGAGACCAAAAAACCAATGACATTCAGCATGTGAATGCCAGACAGTGACAGGTGGGAGAAGGTCACCCTGACTTGCTGAAATCTGGGCAGTCACCAGACTGAATGAGTTTTAAAAGAAACGAAGAAGAAATTGCTGGAAAACCTCAGTGGGTCTGGCAGCATCTTTGGGGAGAAATCAGACTTAATGTTTTGGGTCGAGTGATCCTTTAGAGGATTAACTGATTTCTCCTCACAGACATGGTGTGGTGAAACGGTTAAAAATTATGTCCCAATACATGTGTGAATCTAACCGGAATGGAGGTGTTGCTTAGTCCCGTGTGAATCTTATTACACACCTCCCCGTGTGAATCTTCTTATCTGTATGTAACCAGAATGGAATGTGTTTTTTAGCCTTGCTCTGCTGTTCACATGAATGTTTATATCTGGAAAAGAGTATATCAGCTGGAAAAGTCTCCAGTTCGGTGAGTCTGCTCCGGAGTTACGTTTAACCGCCGAGCGTGGGTTGTTGGCAACCGCTCTACGAGAACTGACGGCTCCCAGTTCCGATAACATGTAGAGTGAGTATAAGCCAGACCCGGGAGTCTGCTCCGGGGTTACGTTTAACCGCCGAGCGTGGGTTGTTGGCAACCGCTCTACGAGAACTGACGGCTCCCAGTTCCGGTAACATGTAGAGTGAGTCTAAGGCAGACCCGTTGTAAGTATGAGACCTGGTTGTGGCGACGCTGCGGGGAATAAAATGCTCATATTCTAGCAGACTCGCCTCTTGGTCGTTTGTTCTGTGTCAGACTACTCTCCTACGAACCTGACCTTGAGAATTTTTTAAAACACATGGCCAGACCACCTGAGCTTTTCCAGCAATTTGTTTCTGTTTCCAATCAACAGCATCCGCAGTTTTCACATTTTAAGAGAAGCTTCATTTCAAAGACATAAACTCAAACAAAAAGCAAATCACCATAATTTTTAGAAAATGTTGTACAGAGCTTTGGACTGAGCTAATGCTCAGCATTATAACTCAGACATTGTAAACAATGATGTGTGTACAAATTGGGGGGTTCTGTGAAATTAAAGTAACTTGATACATACACACATGAATGGGTTAGAACAAATGAACCAAGGCAACCAAAGTACTTGAGAATTTTATACAATATCCCACATACCCTATAACACTCTGGTACTTCAGTTCAGGTGACAAGGTAAACACTTCATCTTATGTAAATCGCAACCATTAACTTTTTGCCAACATGTGTTATCTGATATTGCAGTTCTTTCTTAAGAAACACAATTTTAAAATTAAGTGTTTTAAAAATGTGTACATTTAAAAGCAAGCATAAGAAAATCTCTTCAGGGTGGAGGGCACATAGACCATCTCTGTTACAACGGACTGTTTTAAAGCATAGCGAATGGTACTATTGCTGACTCAGATCTCAAAAAGACTTTTAGAATATATGTGGTCTTCAACAATACAATGGATCCTTCTAAAAGATGTAAAACAATGGTTCCTACCTCAGACATCAAAGTGGGAGTTAACACATTTATTGTCTTTTAGCTAAGGCAATCCATAAATGCGTCTGGCTTAAAACCCTGGATTACTCAACCCTCATTGTGGTTAGGATGACCCAGTCTGGAAGTCACTTTTACAAGTTGAAACTGTATAAAACTGACTGTACAGCCACCTTGATGTGTAGAATGCCAAGTCTTTGAGAACTACTCTCAGATGGAAGCTTTCTGCAAGGGAGGATTTAGAGACAAGGATATTTGCAAACCAAATTCTGGTGTGTTGAAAGGAATGTGAATTAAATAAGATCAAGGATTTCTCTCCCTCCCAAAAAAAACCCATCTACTAAACTACTGAAGTCATCATGTTAATAATGAATTCAAACAATTATGGTAATGATGATAATGATACCTATGGTTGATATACCACACTGATTTATTGGGACATTCTGCTTATTGTCTTATCTGTAAAATAATAAAATACTCATGTAATGTCTTGTCAAAACTTCCATTTCAAGGAACCTTCAGTAAATAACTGCTAACAAAATAACCTAAAATCTTTTTAAACAAGAGCTTTACTCCAGTTATACAGGGAGTGTCGACAAGAATGCTTCTCTCAAATTCAATTATTTTATCTTTTAAAAAACACAAAAAGGATGTTTGAATGTGTCCATTTTCAGATGTCCATCACAATCTCAAGAACAATTTCCAAGTACCAATTGCAAAACAAACTTTCTACTTTCTTTCAATTACCAGAAATGAATAGCACAAATATCAATCTTACAACTCAAATCACTTACTATGCCTGTCAAATTTGATCTCAATTATTTTGTGAACTAGCTCTTCTTCAAACATGAAATGAGCAAATTGAAACAATACGAAAACTAAATCAGCAGATTAAAATACAGAATATCCAAAGTTTACTAAAGTATCAATCAACAACGCTCGCTGATTTGTGCCAATGGCTACTACCTGGAAACATTTAAGTTTAAAAAAATTACAGTTACCTTCGCATTACAACAAGTTCAGGGCCAACAGTGAAAGGTAGCAGCACTGATATTCCCCAAGGACATTGTGGTTCAAGAAGGCACTCATCACGACTTAAGGGCAACTAGGGACAGACAATAAATGCTGGCCAGCCAGTGACACCCATACTGCATGGGTTAATAAAAAAAAAGCATAAGTTTCCAGAAAAATGGAAAGCCATATCCATGAAACATGGTGCCAACAAGTAGCTCTGCTGCTGGCTTCTTCTAAGCTTCCACAGCCATTCTGCATTTATAGCTGTTCCTTATTGTCACTGGTACGGTGGAACCCAAACCACAAAAACATATGAATGCTTCACTTGCAAGTTATTAAAGCTTCGTAATATGTGCACTGATGTTAAAAAATCTGGAAGCACTTACTGATTAAATATTAATTGAGCACCAACCCCTATGCAAACATAGATCTAAATACCATTCTGCTTCAATATTTTCTGCATACTCCATTCAGGGCAAAGCAAGCATATAGATAAGCAACAACAGTTGACAAAAGCTTCCCACCACTGATGTTTCTTTTGCAAAGACACAGACTTACTTCAATTATAACTCTCAAACATCTCATTCAAATAATAATTTCTCAAAAACTTAAGGACCTCTATACCAAGTATAATGCTCTTAAATCAGGCTACAAACTAAGATAGGCCATTAGAAAACCCAACAAAAAGTGTCACAATGTTTATCTTCAGCAGTTTCTGCAACTGAATCTGGTGCAAGCAACATTACAAACGATAGAACAAGTAGCATAAAAGGACAATAGACAATACAAAGCAAGAGAGAATTAAGAGCCACAATAGCAGTGCTCTGTGGCCACTGGGTGAGATGTCCAAGGAATCTGCATATCTAAAATAACTCTGCACTTATAAAAGGAGATTATATTCAGCCTCCCAACGTCAGCTTGATCAATAGAAGGCAAAGTACAGAACACAAAACAGTACACCAAATAAACTGGCCCTTCAGCTCACCATGTTGCCATTCTAAATTAACTCCAACTGCCTGCCCATGGTCCCTATCCCTTTATTCCCAGCCTATTTGTGTGTCTTGTCGATATATCTCTGAAATGTTGCTTTGGTATATGCTTCTACCTCTTGAAAAGTATTACTAACGTTTATAATTTGATTGTTAAATAAGCTTTAAGCATTTTAAAAAGTCAGTCCAACTTTAAGAAATCTAAAAACCTTAATTTAAATCTACTTTTCTTTATGCACCCAAGTGTGGAATGGGTTCACGTTAGATCCTAGCTTACATAAGCTTCTGTGACATTTTACTTTATCAAAAGCTAGTAAATGACAAATGCTTCTTAATGTGTCACTCATTACAGCTCAGTTATGTTGAAATAGCAGCAAGCACCACCATGGGGGGGGGGGGGGCGGAATTCAAAACTACTTCACCAAAGTCATGTTGTGACTGAAATCAACATCTTTAGCACAGATTATGTGCAGTTAGTAAACTTGTTTCATGTTTTTATGTCCATTGTCAGGTGCACTCAGCAATATTCCCACTCCTGATAATGGTCCTACAAAGCAAGTAGAAGGCAGAGGCTACACAGGTGGTTACCCAGTGAAGGTAGGTTGCCATGTCCAAGAACCCGTGAACGCTATTTAATAAAACTGGACTGTGAGCAGAGGTGTAAGAGGAAACTAAAATTGGCTATTTAATAAAAATTGAATACTTCTCACTCGTCCATTGTGCAACTATACAAAGCTCTCAGCAATCTTCAAACACCTACGCACTCTTATTAATTTAAGAGCATGTTGCCTCTTCTAAGTACCAATGGCAGATTTACTGTTGGGTAAACTTTAAGACTGAAATTTCTGGGCATTATAACTTCAGAAAGCTTTTTCCAGACGTGGCACTCTGTGGAACGACATAAGAACACAGCAACAGAAATTCGATATTAAACAAATATTAACAACTACTAATGCTGTTAATTGGCATTTAAAGTTTTCAGATTGATACAATGGAAAACAATAAAATTGTATAGCTTCTAAACTATACAATGGAAAACAATAAAATACAGGTAGTTCTCCTATGACCCTGTAATTGCATTCCAGCAACATCTTGCTTAATAGAAATAATGGGGCCTTTGAGAAAAGTGGGGTTGGGGTAGACCAGCAGAAAGCATCAATTACGATTGCTCAAAAATCACGAAAAGTCTAACACAAAGTATAACACAGCCTGAATGAAGGTTGAAATCATATTTATTAATGAAGCAAAAGTAAATTTAACACAGTACATTTAAAAAAAATGTAAGAAAGCTGCTCTCTGTACAATACCTCTCAGAAACATGCTCTCAGCAGCTGCCATCAGCACATGTGCAGAATGGCACAGATATCGGCATGTGTGCAGGACAACACGGACATTGGTGCATTCGCAAAAAGCAGCGCGCGAACCAATCCTTGCTGGAATTGGCTACTATGAATGGAGATGAGTGCTCCCGAAACTACTGTTCCCTAATTCTTCTGGCACGTTACAGGCAAATCATGCCTTAAAATTAAATAATGTTAATTTTAAGAGATTATATTAATCCGGTTTGTTCTATACACGTGAAGTGGAAAACATTAAAAAAAAGATTGATAACATACAGAAAGAGTTTACTTTGAAAGTACCCAGAAAACCCAATACTCTTTGGGATATAAGAAAGCAAAGTGTCCTTTTTCCATTCGTCAGCAGGTCATATACATGTTGATGGCCAACATGAATTGCTTATAGCAGCTCTTGAACTTAAACAGCCTTAAATTAAATTTATTTCCACAGTCATTACCTCAATAACTTATGTTTTCTCGGATCTCAGTTAATTAAGCATTCTTTTGCTGACAGGTTTAAAATTAGTCAGCTCTCCATTGCAGCCTCCTTCATACCCCTCAATTCCCCGACCACCAACCACCTTTCCTGAGCTGATGCAATCTCAAGACGTTAGCTAAAGGCAATCACTAATCCTAGACTTGTGCTTACTTTAAAACATCTATTTCCCATTGTCTACTAACTATTTCACCTGCAGTATGTCCTTAGAGGAAGTATTTTAACTTCCAATGGGACAAGGACATCACTGACAAGGCCAGTATTCATGGCTCATCCATAATTGTCCTTGAGAAGGTGGGACTGAGCTATCTTCTTAAAGCTGTCACAAGTACCTGATTATATATTTCATGTATTGAGTTATAAGTTTTAATTTTAGAAATTGAATTTAAAATGTCAATAAGTGGAAATATCTGATTAACAAGCTGGTGAACCAACCTGAAAGTAGTTCAATTAAAACAGACCATGGCAATCACAGCTTTGAAGGGAAGATGTGTATTGCTGGTATGGTTATAAAAGGTGTTCACAGGTAGGACTACAATAGTCATTTTGACTTTGTTTGGAATATCTCAAAATATGTCACCGAGCTAAAGAGATAAGATTACGATGGGTGGGTAGTATTTTTTTGCTAGGCTTTATCTGAATGCTCTCTTACAGAAAGCAAGCTGCTTAACTTGGAGATAAGAAGAGAGAAGGTCTATAGCAGCTGCAAAGTGAGTGAAGAGCTATCAGAAAAAAGTATGTTTGTTTTGAATGTCACTAAACAAAAAGGTGTGATGTGCAACTTGAAGAGTTGCAGGTTGCTGTGCCGAACACTACTGGAAGGATTTCAAAGTAACTTGTACCCAGGAGATAACTGGAACATTGAGGAACAATGCAGTGAATAATAAGGAGCTGTGGCATACTTGGTTTTGAGTCAAAAAAAAGGAAACAGAATATAAATCCAGATCCCCTTGTAGTAATTCTTAGTAAACTATAGTGTTAAGAATTAAAGCAAACACTGAAAAATTATGTAAATAGTAAAATCTTTTAAACACATGAAATCTAGTGTAGTTCTTTTAGTTATCATTCAAATATTTAACTTTCACTTTAAACATGTACAGTCTCTAGAGACTATTGCATTTTGTTATGATCTATCTGGTACAGTTGATTTCAAAGAAGTCATAACGTTAAGACATTGAGATAGGGCCCTTAAATTAAATTGCTAGTTGCTGGTAATCAAATAGGATTGCTTGCTTACTCTCACCTATGTTAGGATCAACAATGCATCCAAAAACTGGATTCACCCTCCAATATCTTTGCAAACTAGTTCAAAGTATCCTCACCCCGAGACCAGATAGGGTTTTCAATCTGCTTAGAAGATTTGTGTGAGTCCATTGTTGTTAAATTCCCTACAATTATATTAAAGCTACCCAATCTCCTTCTAACCACCATCTTGTATAGCATCCTGCTCTAAGCTGCTAACGACAACATTCTGGCTGGTGCAGTCTCCCATTATTGCTTAGTCACCAATCACCAATTATCATGTACCTCTTTACCAAAAACAATTCTAAAGCAAACTGAGACACTGATTCCCCTCTCTTCTATGTTGAGGAATCTCGAACTTTCACTGAGTCAGTAAGTCTAAGCTAGAGGGTGATAGGTCTACTGTAGCCACATTCGCAGAGGGCAATATACCATTTATCTCCCACACTGTAATTCAAACATAGCATGCTTTACCATATTTTGGTCTATATTATCCATACCTACTAATTAGATAGGGTTGACATGGTATTTTTAAAAGACAAACAGCCACTAGGCTCTGTACTCCAACAAAGGAGGGGGAAAAAAACTGGAGGCTCAAATATTGGCATGTGTCAAACATCTTCAACAAAGGAGGGGGAAAAAAACTGGAGGCTCAAATATTGGCATGTGTCAAACATCTTCCAGTAGATAGCATAAAGAAAGCGAATCCAAGAAATGGATGATCAGAAATATTTACTTGACCAAGGGCAGACAGAGGAACAGGCAACAAGGGAGATAGTGTGCTCACAATTTCAGGGTGGCTTTTCTAATCCATAACTATTTAAATGTGCACTGCTACAATAACATAAGATAGAAGTAGATGATATTGGGCTTGACCACTGATCTGTCATTCAATACCATCATGGTCAATCTTGGGCTTTAAATTCACTTTCCTACCCCATCTCATATAGGCTATTACCTTAGAGATTAAAAATGTCAGTAATGGAGTGTTCACAACCATCTTGGTTAGAAAACTCCAAAGATTTACAGCTCTTGCAATTAAAAATTGCTCATCTTAGTCATGAACTCTTTATCCTGAGACAATACTCTACTGCTCTCTAAAATTAAGCAATCTTTGTTGGCTGTCATAGACAAAAGGCATTACAAGTGATAGCACCGCAAGCAGGACAATATTCAGCATTACTGTAGAAGGAAACAAAACAGGACAAAAAGTCTGTGCTGCCTGAACAACTGGCAAAGGTTCTGACCTCTGGTCAATATTAGATGACTTTTCTTCAAAACATAAACGTAGTTACCAGATGAGAAATAATCACACAAATGAAATTTGAACACAGTCACCAAAACCTAGCTATAGTCAATTTGTTTGGACACACCACTGCAAACAAAACATCCAGTAGTCTTCATTCCCAATGACTGCCTAGACTGTTGGTATACTTTGTGAAAGGTCTTAGGAACATACATGGATGCCTTCCAGAAACATTAACCATGCAGATTCACTTGAAGATGTATATCACAAAAGCAGTGGAGTGTGTTTCAATAGAAGTTATTTCAGATGGAAAAGTATTTTCTTGTAAATACGCTGGGAATTACCCTTAAACCAATGTTATAGAAATATTATTCATTTTAACTAAATAGGTAACTTTAGGCAGGTGGAGAAATTGGAATGATAATACAAAAAATTCAAATATAACCTCAATCAACCTTCATAAACTACCATCTTCTCTGAAGCAGACATGAAGTAGAAAACCTGACCATTTTAATTGAAGTCAATGAGAAAGTGGATAACAGAAAAGAATAACTTTCAAATGGTACATTTGTGCAGTGTATTCTGGTGCCAGATTTTATTTGAAGGTCATTTCGCTGCAATATGTTCACAGAATTCCTTCAAACTTTTGAAGTAAGTTGCATGATCTGGGATGAAATTTTACCAAAAACTTCACCCAATGGCCCATCTTTTCATTGACTGAACAAGAACTTTGCTCTCTGATAATACTTTCGAGACTAGTCCGTTGCTAGCTCAGTGAAGCATAATTTCCTTGGTCTTTGCAACCTTTGGCAGGTCAAGTACCTAGAGTCTCAAATACAGTCAGATCAGTTTCCAATATATAGTAATATGGCGTTGAACATCCATTAACTGAATAGCTCCTAAAGATACTCCTCTATTTTGTTGGCATAATCAGTTTTTCTTGAGCATTTCTCATGTAACCAAAATTTTTTTTTTCGCATTCTAACATGCCTGTTACATTGGGCATTTTATTATGTTAATGACACTATGCAAATACATATTGTCATCATCCATACCTGCCACAATGAAGTGGTAAGCCAACTTCTTAAAACATCATAGTTTATGTAGGAAAGGTATTTGGACAATGCATTAGGTGGAAAGTTTGGAATTGTTTATTCCGTGATGTTGAACGATTGTTCTCGTCCATCCAAGCACAAGTTCTAATTTGGGATGCTTGCATAACAGTCAAAGATTGGGGTGCTGGAAAAGCACAGCTGGTCAGGCAACATCACAGGAGCAGGTGAATCAACGTTTCAGACACAAGCCCTTCATGAGGAATCCTGATGAAGGGCTTATGCCTGAAACATTGACTCTCCTGTTCCTTGGATGCTGTCTGACCGGCTGTGCTTTTCTAGCACCACACTCTTCGACTCTGATCTCCAGCATCTGCAGTCCTCATTTTTTCCACGCTTACATAGCCTCGAGGTACACAATGCTGATATGGAATGCCTGCTGGTGAAGGCAGTGAATGTTCAATGATGGGGTGCCAATCAAGTACAGCTATAATAACATTCAAAGAAGGGATCATTTCCAACTCCTGCCTCATAAATAGTGAAAAGGCTTCAGGTAGTCAGGAGTTGAGTTACTCCCCACAATATTCTCAGCCTTTGACCTGCCATAATATCTACTTGGTTAGTATCTTGTGGCCATAATATCTACTTGGTTGGTCGAGTTAAATTTTTGGTCAGAATGTCAGCAACTGCAAACTAATATGGGAAGATGGTCAGACTACCCCTTTTGGAGAAAGTAGTTGACTGGTAATGGTACAACAAATTTATAATGCGGTATACTTGGTGAAAGTGAGGATGACCAAAGAAAATCAACGGTTATGGTACTATAAATGTAATAACAGCACATACAAATTTAAAACTTTTTTTAATACAAATTTGGAAATGCAAGGATTTGAATCAAACACATCTAAGCTTTTGGTCTGAAGTAATCAATTTAGACCATGTGGATCAAAAAATACAATATAATTATTGTTCATATTTAGTTTGTAATTTTAAAACATGTTTGAAGCTTTATTCACTATTAATAACACTTTTTGAATGCAAAGACAAAAGAACATACTGGCAATACGCCTTGCTGCAGTAATTAAGCCGCTCTACAGAATTCTCAGTGGAAAATATAAACCCCAATTCCTGTAAAACGATCAATACCAAAACTGATATAACCCAATGACAATTTCCCTTCATCTACTTTGAAAGTAGAAAGCCAAATACTAGACGTCCAACACAATGACTCAAAAATAACCATCTTCAAAAGAAATTTGGATCATCAGTGGGATCAACGTTACCGCAAGAAAATGAACAAGGAAATACATTACCTCTCCTGCCCCTACAAAAGTTTCGTCAGAGCTTACAAGTGTCCAGAAAAATAAATCGCTGGTGTGGCTTGAAGAACTTGTCACAATTAAACCAAGTAATTAAATACAACTCCACAACACAGTACGACTTTTCACTAGAACCACGAAATAGTTTTAGAGGCTTAAATCAAACGTGGCGGACATTTCGAAGCATACTGTCCCCCCAGGAAGGGTATTCCAATTAACATAATGTAAAATGAAAAAAAAACATAATTACATTAAAATCCGAACAAATAAGCAGAGACTCTCGTAAATGCCTCCTGAAGCTCCAGACCAGTTCCAGGTAAAGACACTCATCACCCACTCGTCCTTATGGAGCCCTATCCCGACAACAGACAAATCCCGACACATCAGCTTGATGCCGGGGGTCCCTTAAACAAAGCGGCCCAAGGTCACCCGGAGAGAGGGAGGCCAGCCTCCCGCCAGCAGGCAGCAGCCTTTCCCCAGGACTGAGTGTCCAGGCCGAGTTCCAGCTCCACAAAATGGCGACGTGGATCCCGGAGCGAGAGTCCCGGGAGCTGCAGCCATTCTCCACAAAACCCAACACTACCCCCTCCCTCGGCTCTGGGCGATCGAAAACAGACATCGGCCTCCTCCACGACAACAGGGTTCGAGCAGGACCCGCCCCCTTCCCTACCGAAAGCGGCCGCACTCACTCACCACTTCTTCTCGGTACCGGGCGCCTGCATCTCGGCTTATTGTCCTCGCCGGGGGCTCGATCCCTATAAAACTCGCAGCCACCGGGCTCTCGCTGTCTCTTGTTGGGAGGCTCGGGTCAGGCAGCCGCTTGGATCGTCACATCCGAGTCATAACTCTACGATCCCACCAAAACACAAGAATGGCGCCCGCTAACTTGCACTTACACCTCCGCGAACACCAACTTTCTGTCGGCCGCTTGTCGTCTCCCCTCCAACCCCCAAAGCTCTCCTTGCGTCAGCCTCACGCGCGCCTGACGTGATTGCGTCATGTGCGCGCATGTTCCCCCCACGTCCCGCCCCCTATCCCGGCCCCGCCCCCCTGGCTGGAGGCTCCACGTGCCCAAGGCATCAGCTGTGCGGCAATGCCACGCTGGACAGACAATTTGCCAGCGATGCAAAGGGGTTAATGAATTGGGTCACTGGGCCCGAAGCGTTAACTCCGTTTGCCTCTCTACGAATGATGTCAGACCTGCTGAGATTCTCCAGCAATTTATGCTTTCGTTTAATGCGGTTCAGCGAACCCAAACACGAACGCAGGAAATAAACCAACATACCCAACATCTAGGGATGGGGAGACATAATTAGGAAATGGGGTCAAATAAAATAATTTTGTGATCATTTACATTTGCTTGATCGCATTGGCTTGCTTGTGGCTACTCAACATAGAACATGGAAAAAATTGCCCTTCAGCCCATCATATTCACACCGTCATGAAGAATCAATCAATTCCACAGCATATAGCTTGTAATAGTGCATGTTATGGTGTCTCAGATGCTCGTCTACTTTTAAATGACGTCAGGGTGTTCACCACCTCAAATCTTTTAAATCACACAATACCAGGTTTTTTAAACTTTGTCCACCCAAGTCCAACACCAGCACCTCCCAGTCAAGACAAACCTTTTTGGTAGTGAGTTCCAGATATCCATCAATTTTCATGTCATCTGCAAACTTACTGATCATGCCTCCTACATTCATGTCTAAATCATTACTGTATAATAATTAGTTTTCTTACAACTGGAAACATCTTCACCACATCCACTCTGTCTTGGTCTCTCAGTATTTGTAAGTTTCAGTGACATTTCCCCACCTCATCCTTCTGAACCCAGAGTCCTCAACTACTATTCGTATGACAAGCCCTTCATTGCCGGGATCATTCTTGTAAACCTCATCTGGACCTCTTCCAATGGCAGCACTTCCTTCCTTAGATATGTGGCCTAAAACAGCTCAAAATATTCCAAATATGTCATCCACACTTGTGTTCTAGCCCTCTCAAAACAAATGCTAGCATTGTTTTTGCATTCCTAACTGCCTACTGTTAATCTTAAGAGAATTCTGAACTGGGTCTCCTAAATGCTTTGGTGCTACAAATTTTCAAAGTTTTTTCCCATTTAGAAAATAGTCTTTTTCAGGATGGCAGCCAGTGACTAATGGAGTTTCACATAGTTCAGTGTTGGGACCACAACTCCTTATGTTATCCATCAACAAACATTAAGCAAAAAGGAAATGAGGGCATTGTCGCTAAGCGCCAGGTAATGTTGAGAAAGTGGGAAGGCTGCAGAAAGAGTGGGAGAGTGGGAAAAGTAGTGGCAGATGGAATACAATATGGAAAAATGTGCAGTTATCTGTTTTGGTAGCAAGAAGAGAAGCATATATTATTTTATAAACTGAAATGAATGCTAACATTGCATTTGATTTCCTAACTACCAACTGAAGCTGCACATTGCTGTAGGTCTGGAGTCACATGAAGGCCAGACAGGTGAGGGTGGGAGAATGACGTGAGTGAGCCAGATGCAACTTGGACCTTATTCAAAAGCTACTTTTGTTAAAACAAAGAAGTTCTTTTTGTCCTTTGTTTACTTTAAACATGTTGGTGCATGATATATGCTTAAATCAGTGATGATTCTCTGGTGGGATGACAATTCAAGTTATAATATGACAAAGAGCCAGTTGCTCTACAACACAATTTCTGACATGAAACAACAATAATTGTAAGGCAAAGGTGTGGACTGCAGATGCTAGAAACCAGAGTCTAGATTAGAGTAGTGCTGGAAAAGCACAGCAGATCAGGCAGCATCCTGACCTGATTTTCCTACTCCTCGGATGCTGCCTGACCTGCTGTGCTTTTCCAGCACCACCCTAATCTAAACAATAATTGTAAAACAATCTAGAGGAATTTGTATTCAAGGACTTATACACTTAATGGTAAGGTCCTGAACAAAGAGACCTTGGAGTGCAGGTTCATAGCTCTTTGAAAGTGGAGTCGCAAGTAGATAGAATAGTGAAGAAGGCATTTGGTATGCTTTCCTTTATTGGTCAGAGTATTGAGTACAGGAATTGAGAGGTCATGTTGCGGCTGTACAGGACATTGGTTAGGCTGCTGTTGCAATTCTGGTCTTCCTATCAAAAAGATGTTGTGAAACTTGAAAGGGTTCAGAAAAAATTTGCAAAGATGTTGCCAGGGTTGGAGGATTTGAGCTATAGGGAAAGGCTGAACAGGCTGGGGCTGTTTTCCCTGGACCATCGGAGGTTGAGGGGTCACCTTATAGAGGTTTACAAAATCATGAGGAGCATGGATAGGATAAATAGACAAAGTCTTTTCCCTGGGGTCGGGGAGTCCAGAACTAGAGGGCATAGGTTTAGGGTGAGAGGGGAAAGAAATAAAAGAGACCTAAGAGCAACTTTTTCACACAGAGGCTGGTACATGTATGGAATGAGCTGCCAGAGAAAGTGGTGGAGACTAGTACAACTGCAACATTTAATAGGCATTTGGATGGGTATATGAATAGGAAGGATTTGGAGGGACGTGGGTCGGGTGCTGGCAGGTGGGACTAGATTGGATTGGGATATCTGGTCGGCATGGATGGGTTGGACCGAAGGGTCTTTTTCCATGCTGTACATCTCTATGACTCTATGACTCTGTATTGAATAAAATGTAAAATAAAGTCTTGCTTTTTGTGAACTTCCATCAGATATCACTCAAATATTAGAAAATAAAGATTAGCACTTTATAGTGTATAGTGTATGAGAGCTAGTTAGTTATCAAATCTACATACTGCATGTCATGAAATGCCATGTATGTTTGATTTAGATCTTTTTAGTTTCGGGTCTCATCCAAGAGCTGGCACCTTCAAAAATACAGTATTTCTAGAGTTTTTTTAAAAGAAGAGAATAGCATAGAATAAAACAGAATATCCACAATGTGGAAACAGGCCATTTGCCCCAATAAGTCTACACCAACGCTCCAAAGAGTATCCCACCCAGATCCATTCCCCTACCCTATTACTCTACATTTACCCTTGACTAATGCACACTAGCCGACACATCCCTGATTGCTATGGGCAATTTGCTATGGGCAATTTAACATGGCCAATTCACCTAACCTGCAGATCTTTGGACACAGGTGCCTTCAATCAATGAAATAAATGATGGTATTGATAAAACATAAATATGATACTTCAATTTGAGCATGAGATGCTTGTATAATGCCAGAAGCTCAAATGTATGTATAACTAAAAAGATGAGAACCGTAATAATTTTAAATTACTGAATCGATTTTCAATAAATCCCCTGCATATAACACAATGATAAAAATAGAAATGCATTTTAAACAATAATTCAGTGGAATGAATATATTGCAATAAGTGAACTGAAACTGTGCTCTCTAAATCAGTGGTAAACCAAGCAACTATTGTATTCTTTGGAAAGCCAAAAAAAGGTTCTGGCTTCCTCAGTGCTTTAATATATGCTATGTTAATATATTCTGTGATATGATAATAAATTCTGTGAGCATGATCTTAATCTCCACAACCACCTGATGAAGGAGCGACACTCCGAAAGCTAGTGCTTCCAAATAAACCTATTGGACTATAAACTGGTGTTGTGTGATTTTAACTATGTTAACAAAGTAATATATTAATACCAACTAATGCAGATGTGAAAGATCACAAGTTTCATGCCTTGGTCTTTGACTTTGATGCACCATACATGCTCATCTGTCTCGGTCTGTCTGCACCCTTTGATTCAACCGACCATAGCATTCCCCTTCAATACTTGTCCCAGTCCAGGAGAGTGGAACTGCCCTCAACCAATTCCACATTAACTTATCCAATCATACTCAAGAAGTCCACTGCCTGTCTTCCCCTTCATGTAATCAGCTGAAATAATCCCACATTTTGTAATTTGCTTACTACACTTTTCTGACTCTCCATCTCTTTCCTTCTGCTTTACAATCCTCCATAAAATTCATCAAACATTTTGTCACGCTTTTAATCTCACCATATTTGCTTTAGTGTCAGTTTTTTGGATGATGGTATGCTTGTGAAATATCTTTGAACATTTCAATTCATTAAATATGCCATATACATGCAAATTAACGCCATTATGCCAAGTTTATTACTAATAAGATACTACAATTGGTTCCAGCACTCCTAAACTGAAGGGAAGTCTAGGATTAATGACAATCTTTTATTACACTGTCATGTCTTATTGAGTAGCACACTGGAAATCAAACCTTGCTATTCCCAGAGTTGTTACAAAAGTTATAAATTTTAATATAAGTACCAAAGTTCCCCAACATACCTGATTTTCTGACCCAGGTTGATAGAAAGCGTGAACCAAATTTCTGTACTAAACAATACTTACTATTTATTACAAGTAACTGGACTCTAGCCACAAGTAAATAGTTATAAACTGGTATATAACACAACAAATTAAAACTTTAATTCTCTTTTAAATTTCCCTCACGCACAGACAAACAAAGACGGAAAAATAGGAGTGGTTCAGTGGTTCTATTTGTATGTTATTGAAATGATCCTTATGATCTTTACTTTGTAAGAATGCTACTTTCTGTTGCCCTACTCTGGATGCTTCCATTGATTCACAACAGACACTGCATGATTGCTTCACTTATAAAAGGTCTGTGACTTGACAGGCAAAACTCTCAGCTAACAGCAGCTGATATGTGAAAAATGAAGTGGTTTTCTTCAGGTTTAAAATAGGTTTTGACTGCAGAAAACAACTTCAATGCTGATGGAGATCAAATCTTTTCTCTGTATGTTGTTCTCATCCCCAAGTTGTTTAGTTACCTGAAAGCACAGGCAAACATTTTTGTCATCAACAATTGGTCACTAGTTCATAGACCAACACTTTTTTTGCCACCCAGCTGTATCTGTACCCAGAACCCCTCAGCTCCGATTTGTCTGTGCCCATTTCAATTACTGCTTAGTTACAAACAGATATTTAAATAATGCTTGCAAGAAGTATCAGGTTGCTTGCTTTTAAAATATGCATCAATCTTTAAAAACGCTTGTTTTAGAACAGGTATTTCTCATTTCAGTTCATGATTTTAAAAAGAGCAAAGCTAACAAGACATAATCTTTACAACAACATACCCCCAAGTTCCTAACTTCAGAGTTTATTGTTGATTGCTTTCTTGAGATCCCTCCTTTAAAATTGTCTATCTGGGCAAGGAGGGGTGAGGAAGAACAGAAGACATTTTCCTTGGTTTGTTTCTTGGCCTGGCCATGGTGGCCATTAATAAATCCTGGCAGTATGTTGTAGAGAGGGTTCTCAACTGCATTATGTCTGCTAGGAGAAAGTGAGGACTGCAGATGCTGGAGATCAGAGCTGAAAAAGTGTTGCTGGAAAAGCGCAGCAGGTCAGGCAGCATCCAAGGAGCAGGAGAATTGACATTTCGGGCATGAGCCCTTCTTCAGGAATGAGGAAAGTGTGCCAAGCAGGCTAAGATAAAAGGTAGAGAGGAGGGACTTGGGGGAGAGGCGTTCGAAATGCGATAGGTGGAAGAAGGTTAAGGTGAGGGTGATAAGGTGAGGGTGATAAGCCAGAGTGGGGGTGGGGGCGGAGAGGTCAGGAAGAAGATTGCAGGTTAGGAAGGTGGTGCTGAGTTCAAGGGTTGGGACTGTGACAAGGTGGGGGGAGGGGAAATGAGGAAACTGGAGAAATCTGAGTTCATCCCTTGTGGTTGGAGGGTTCCTAGGCGGAAGATGAGGCGCTCTTCCTCCAGCCGTCATGTTGCTGTGGTCTGGCAATGGAGGAGTCCAAGGACCTGCATGTCCTTGGTGGAGTGGGAGGGAGAGTTGAAGTGTTGAGCCACGGGGTGGTTGGGTTGGTTGGTCCGGGTGTCCCAGAGGTGTTCTCTGAAACGTTCCGCAAGTAGGCGGCCTGTCTCCCCAATATAGAGGAGGCCACATCGGGTGCAGTGGATGCAGTAAATGATGTGTGTGGAGGTGCAGGTGAATTTGTGGTGGATATGGAAGGATCCCTTGTGGCCTTTGAGGGAAGTAAGGGGGGAGGTGTGGGCGCAAGTTTTGTATTTCTTGCGGTTGCGGGGGAAGGTGCCAGGAGTGGAGGTTGTGTTGGTGGGGGGTGTGGACCTGACGAGGAAGTCACAGAGGGAGTGGTCTTTTCGGAACGCTGATAGGGGAGGGGAGGGAAATATATCCCTGTTGGTGGGGTCCGTTTGGAGGTGGCGGAAATGACGACAGATGATACGATGTATATGGAAGTTGGTGGGGTGGTAGGTGAGGACCAGTGGGTTCTGTCCTAGTGGCGATTGGAGGGACAGGGCTCAAGGACGGAGGAGCGGGAAGTGGAGGAGATGCGGTGGAGAGCATCGTTGGCCATGTCTGGGGGGAAATTGCGGTCTTTGAAGAAGGAGGCCATCTGGGTTGTTTGGTATTGGAACTGGTCCTCCTGGGAGCAGATGCGGCGGAGACGAAGGAATTGGGAATATGGGATGGCGCTTTTACAGGGGGCAGGGTGGGAGGAGGTGTAGTCTAGGTAGCTGTGGGAGTCGGTCGGTTTATAGTAAATGTTCGTGTTGATTCGGTCGCCCGAGATAGAAATGGAGAGGTCGAGGAAGGGGAGGGAGGAGTCTGAGACAGTCCAGGTAAATTTGAGGTCGGGGTGAAAGGTGTTAGTAAAGTGGATGAACTGTTCAACCTCCTCGTGGGAGCACGAGGCAGCGCCAATTCAGTCATCGATGTAGCGGAGGAAAAGGTGGGGGGTGGTGCCAGTGTAGCTGCGGAAGATGGACTGTTCCACATATCCTATGAAGAAGCAGGCATAGCTGGGGCCCATGCGGGTGCCCATGGCTACTCCTTTGGTTTGGAGGAAGTGGGAGGATTGGAAAGAGAAGTTGTTCAGAGAGCAACTTCTGAACAACTTCTGAACAACTTCTCTTTCCAATCCTCCCACTTCCATCCCATATTCCCAATTCCTTCGTCTCCGCCGCATCTGCTCCCAGGAGGACCAGTTCCAATACCGTACAACCCAGATGGCCTCCTTCTTCAAAGACCGCAATTTCCCCCCTGACATGGTCGACGATGCTCTCCACCGCATCTCCTCCACTTCCCGCTCCTCCGTCCTTAAGCCCCGCTCCTCCAATCGCCACCAGGACAGAACCCACTGGTCCACATCTACCATCCCACCAACCTCCATATACAGCGTATCATCCGTCGTCATTTCCGCCACCTCCAAACGGACCCCACCACCAGGGATATATTTCCCTCCCCTACCCTATCAGCATTCCGAAAAGACCACTCCCTCCGTGACTCCCTCGTCAGGTCCACACCCCCCCACCAACCCAACCTCCACTCCCGGCACCTTCCCCTGCAACCGCAAGAAATGCAAAACTTGGGCCCACACCTCCCCCCTTACTTCCCTCCAAGGCCACAAGGGATCCTTCCATATCCGCCACAAATTCACCTGCACCTCCACACACATCATTTACTGCATCTGCTGCACCCGATGTGGCCTCTTCTATATTGGGGAGACAGGCCGCCTACTTGCGGAACGTTTCAGAGAACACCTCTGGGACACCCGGACCAACCAACCCAACCACCCCGTGGCTCAACACTTCAACTCCCCCTCCCACTCCACCAAGGACATGCAGGTCCTTGGACTCCTCCATCGCCAGGCCATAGCAACACGATGGCTGGAGGAAGAGCGCATCATCTTCCGCTTAGGAACCTTCCAACCACAAGGGATGAACTCAGATTTCTCCAGTTTCCTCATTTCCCCTCCCCCCACCTTGTATCAGTCCCAACCGTCGAACTCAGCACCACCTTCCTAACCTGCAATCTTCTTCCTGACCTCTCCGCCCCCACCCCCACTCCGGCCTATCACCCTCACCTTATCACCCTCACCTTAACCTCCTTCCACCTATCGCATTTCCAATGCCCCTCCCCCAAGTCCCTCCTCCCTACCTTTTATCTTAGCCTGCTTGGCACACTTTCCTCATTCCTGAAGAAGGGCTCATGCCCGAAACATCGATTCTCCTGCTCCTTGGATGCTGCCTGACCTGCTGCGCTTTTCCAGCAACACATTTTCAGCTCTGCATTATGTCTGCACCCAGATGTCATTGAACAGAGAATACATAGTTTTCATGAGTATGCTTATAGCTTTCCATGACCAGTGAGCGCCACAAGAGCTGAGGACATTATCATCCCTCAAAATTAATTTACACGATTTCTTTCATAAGTTTTATTATTGTTCCAATAAATTGACAGTGACATTTTTAAAGGGTTGTTCATTTGTTAACTTGGTTATTGATTAACCAAAACATTAGAGAGCTTATCAACACTACTGTTTTGTTGTGATTTAGAAGCCTTAGACTTGTACTGTTTCACTTTGTGAATAAATCTAAAACTGAGTAAAAATTGTTTTCTGGTCTCCTCAATCACAAACTGGCTATCAGGAAAATGACATATTGGACTAGTCGTTCTCGAGGTAATTAGATTAGATTTCCTACAGTTTGGAAACAGGCCCTTCGGCCCAACCAGTCCACACTGACCCTCCGAAGCGGAAGGGCTAATGCCTGAAATGTCGATTCTCCTGTTCCCTGGATGCTGCCTGACCTGCTGCGCTTTTCCAGCAACACATTTTCACCTCTGAAGAGTAACCCACCCAGACCCATTTCCCTCTGACTAATGCACCTAACACAATGTGCAATTTAACATGGCCAATTCATCTGACCTGCACGTGTTTAGACTGTGGGAGGAAACCCACGCAGACACGAGAATGTGCAAATTCCACACAGACAGTTCCCCCGAGGCTGGAATCAAACGTGGGACCCTGGCACTATGAGGCAGTAGTGCTAGCCACTGTGCCACCGCACCACCCTAATGAAGGCTTAGATGAGAGTTTCAGCAATAGGTGAGTTGAGGAAGGGCAGATTTGAGGGGCGTTACAAAAGTGGTCTTGGATATGGCATGGGCATGTGATCACAAGTTCATTTCTGGGTCTAATGTGATACGCAGGTTGCAAACAGTTCAATTTAACCTCTGACAGTGCCAGGGAAAATGATAAAGTTAGTAGATAAGTTGGTAGTTGTATCTACCAGTACTTACAACTACGTCTGGCTCCAAATGAAGTTCCCCAAGCTATTATGGTTCCAGGTGGGATACTCTAAATTGTCAACCTCCTAGGTAAGGAGGCATGAACTAGCTCCCCTTCTTTATAGACCTGACCATTCGGTCAGTCACAACAAAGTTAATTTTAAAAAGAACTATTCCCTTGTGGATGTCTTTCTCCCAGACCAAAAGGGTGCCAAATTAACTATGATTTGAAGCCGCCAGTGTTGGACTAGGTGTACAAAGTTAAAAATCACACAACACCAGATTATAGTCCAACAGGTATATTTGGAAACACTAGCTTTTGAGGCACTGTCTCTTCATCAGGTGTTTGTCCCGATAAAGAGGCAGCTCCTTGAAAGCTAGTGCTTCCAAATAAGCCTGTTGGACTATAACCTGGTGTCGTGTGATTTTTAACCAAATGAACTAGCTTTCTTGAATGAAAGAATGAGTATATTAGTTACTAAACACCTCCAAATCATGACAGAAAGAAATAATAATGCAACATATGTAAAAAAGATTAAAAATAAGAGGGCAGCTTAAAAAGATAAAAGTTTAAAAAACTATACATATCAGCCTCTGGGTTCTGTGAAGAGTAGATAATGGGACACTGTGGATGTTACGTTGGGTAAAACCAGTAGCAGTGATCTCAGTAGTTGACTTGGCTTTACAGGTCAAGCGAAAGGCCTTTATCTTGTTTCGTCTTAATGGGGTTTTACTTCTTTTCTGGCTTCCGGCAAAGAGGGAGAAATTTTCTCTCTTTTTTTAAACCAACAACACAGGGATAATTAGGCATTTTTTCAGCTGCTACCAGCTTTGAAATTGGATTCAAACTCTTGTCCTTGAGTATTCTTAAAAGGGGAAAACACAAAGATGCCTCTTGTATAAACTAGTATTGTTTTTTTCAATCCCATTCACAGCAGGAGGTAACTCACAGGAAGTTACTGTTCAGTTTGCAGTGCATTTACTATTTACACCCTGTCTCTTTGAAACTTCTTTAACATCCTATGGCGTGAAATTCGAGGTAGTCCCCCAAGGACAAGGATAATTCCAGAGTCACTGAATCACATTGAAAATATAAGTTCCACACAGTCATTTTTTTGGTCTTCATCTTTTCAAAAACTTGTCATAATTAAAGCTCAAAATGTCCATCGGAAATATACAGTTATGATGTCTTCATGGCACAAACACATAGTCATTATTTCATAAGTGCTGTGCCTTACACTCAGGCTGGATTTTGTGCTCCCCCTCCAGTGAGTTTGAAGGTGTGGGGAGGCCGGGAAACAAAACCTAATGAGCAGGCTAGTCACGGCTCTCTCCCTGTTGTAATTTTACCAGGGGAAATGGTAGAGCCAGGCAGCCCACCTGCCAGTGGGCCAGTTGAAACTCTTAAGTGGGCAATTAACATCCACACAAGAGCCTCATATCAAAATCTTTAGGATTTAGCCAGTGGAGAGAGCAAGACACAGAGAGGGAGAGAGAGGGAGAGAGAGAGAGAGAGAGATATCAACTGACAGGTTGACTTTGGAGGACTTATATTACATTGGAGCCCTTCATGACCCCTATGGCTTCTCATTCTCTGGCCTCCCATCTCTACCTAACAGGGTCTGACATATCTCTCTTTATCCCTCTCTCCTTTCTCCACCCACAACAAATATTTCCCAGGTTTCAATACAATGCTTAATGCATCTCCAAGTCACAGGTGCAGAACCTTATTCATAGACCTGACCCTTCTTTGGTCACAACAAGGTTAATTTAAAATAGAAATAGCTCCCAATGATGCTTTTGGGCATTGGAGAACTGCTGACATCTGATTGGCTAGTAGCTCTGAGCTGGTGCTGCTGCAAATGAGGCCAAGATGTCCTGTTTACATTCTATTAATAAGATTAAATGGCTGTGAGCAACCATTACTTTACTGTGTGCAGACTCCCTCCAGCTTTTAGCAGAAGATGGTGGGGACCGTGGGCCCTTTCAGATCAAGTGCTTATTATCTGAAATGCCTGCAACTCAAATCGATGACTCAATAAATTCAAATATGCATAACATGATGCTAAAGAGTTTGATCCATCATGTACCTGTCAGCACTTTTATACATTGATCTGATTAGTTCCACTCCTCTGTTGTTTCCTCATAGCTCTGCACTTGTCAAACATTTCTCCAAAGTATTTTTAAACGTTTTTGTTGAACTTACTTCTATTGTCTCTTTAAACAAAGTTTTAGAACATAGAACGAAGAACAACGCAGCACTGTATAGGCCCTTTGGCCCTCGCCGTTGTGCCTACCTTTTAGCCTATTCTAAGATCAAGCTAACCTACATACCCATGTGCCTATCTTCCATGTGCCTATTCAAGAGTCACTTAAATGTCCTTCAAGTATCTGACTCTACTACCACTGCTGGTAGTGCATTCCACACACCTACCTGTTACAACACGGGGTAAGCTCCCCTGCTTAAGTTAAAACCAGCAACACAGAAAAGATTTACCCCATGCAGCAATCTGTTAAAGTTCAAGGGGCCAAGAATTTTTTCATGCAGAGGGTGGTACGTGTATGGAATGAGCTGCCAGTAGAACTGGTGGAGGCTAGTACAATTGCAAAATTTAAAAGGCATCTGGATGGGTATATGAATAGGAAGGGTTTGGAGGGATCTGGGCCAGGTGCTGGCAGGTGGGAATAGATTGGGTTGGGATATCTGGTCAGCATGGATGAGTTGGATTGAAGGGTCTGTTTCCGTGCTGTACATCTCTATGACTCTAGAAGTAAAAATTAACAATTTTATTTCTTAAAATATAAGAGAGAATAATTAACTAATAACTATTTACAACTGCATCTTCTAACCTATCGTCTACCTTCCCCTTCCACAATACTAGTCTGATAAAATTCCCAATTAAGATTTACAAAACAAACTTCTTATCTCAAAACCAGATAGCTTTCAGTTCTTCTATTTGGATCTAGGTTTGCTTGCTGAGTGGAAGGTAGATTCTACTGTGACATCTAGGAATGGCAGTTTGTTGTTTTTTCCTCCTTTTTAGTGAATCTTATGTCAGTAACGGTATTATTAATGGTTTTGGAGGTTTCCTCTAATTTGTTTCATTTAATGATGACAAAGGTGGCATCCATGTAGCGGACCCAAAGTTTGGGTTGGATGGTTGGACTGGCATAAAATTCACTAAAGCGGAGGAAAATAACAACAAACTGCCATTCCTAGATGTCACAGTCGAGTGAACAGCCAATGGGCAACTTCAACCCAGCGTCTACAGAAAAACAACACATACAGACCAAATATTGAATTACAGAAGCAATCATTCCAACACCCACAAATGAATCTGCATCAGAACATTATTTCAATGAGCCACCACTCACTGCAGCACAGAGGAACTGCGCAGAGCAGAGGAAAATCACCTGTGCGGTGTATTAAAAAAGAATGCATACCCAATGAACACAGACAACGATTTCTCAGCAACAAACCCAAACAAACAGAAAACACATCCAGAAACTTTAGCCACTCTCCCCTCCATCAAAGACATCTCGGAAATGGCTGCCAGATTACTTAGACCTCTTGGCATTATGGTAGCCCACAAACCCACCAACTCACTAAAACAGCAGCTAATGAACTTGAAGGACCCTATACAGACAACAATGTCATTTACACAATACTGTGCAAGAACTGTAAAAACACTACATTGGACAAACAGACAGAAAACGAGCCATCAGGATACATGAACACCAACTAGCCACAAAAACACATGACCCTCTCTCACTATTATCCTTACATACAGACAAGGAAGGACACCACTTCGACTGGGCCAACACATCCATCCTCGAACAAGCCAAACAGAGACACACACGAAAATTCCTAGAAACATGGCATTCCAACCAAAATTCTATCAATAAACACATTGAGTTGGACTCCATTTGCCATCTGCTGAGAAAAAGTACTGGAAATGACATCACCATAAGAAATGACATCATCACCGGAAATGACATCACTAACCAAAGAAACCCAAACATATAAATAGAAAGCAGGAATCATTAGCAGTGCTTCGTCCAGAGGCTGACTGAAGATGTTATGTAGTATGGTGATGCAACAAGTGAAGATGAACCTCCCAGCTCAGCGAGCAAACCTACATCCAGAATCTCAACATGAGCTACAAATCTTCTCAAATTTAGATTTTCCTATGTCTTCTTCTTAGGGATTCTGGTTCACAGGTTACTGATCAATAACGGTACTTTTAAGAGAGCTATTTTTCAGGCAGTCTTTTTACATGCTGTAGCTGAGCAGTTCTCCTTCCAACTGTTCAATTTTCCCTGGTCTTATACTCCCAGCATCAGATTGCGTCATTGGCTTCTAAGATTGCCAATATACTCAATTCAAACTTGATTAGAATTTGGTATTTTTCGGGGTAAAATTTAAACTGATTGGTTAATTCTAATTTGTTTTGTCGTTTCCAGCCAACCAACTAATTTAGCTTTTGACCAAGTATTATATTGATACCTTATTGAGAACACTTGGTGCTGTCAGGTAGCTCTACCAGCTTTTAACTCTCTTAAAGGTGCAGTACACCCACATCTTCATAACACCTCCCCCCTTAAGAAAAAAAGAACAATCACAATGAAAAGATGGCTTCATTTTTTTCTCTACTTTTTAAACACATTACCCTAACGTACAGATAACTTTCATATAAGTTCACCCTAACTTCTTTCCATATACCTGAATAGATATGACATTAAATAAAGACAAATCTCATCTAAAGTCTATCAGTTAAATCCACGATAACGCATCGGCGATTATATTCTTCTGACTCGCAACATATGTGATTTTTAAATTAAAAGTCTGTAACATGAGACTCCAATGAAATAGTCATATATTCTTGGCTTTAAAGCATTCTAAGAATGTAAGAGGATTGTGACCTGCGTGCACAACCGTCTCCGACACATTGTTCGTGACATACACATTAAAATGTTATAAGGCCAGTACCAAACTCAACAGTTCCTTTTAGCTTGTGGAGCATTTCCTCTTGTGGATGTTGATCTTCTTTGAAAAGTAACCAGCTGGCAGTCCAATCCCATCCTCATCTTCCTGTAGGAGTACAGCTCCAACTCCTATATCACTAGCATCGATGGTGACTTTATAAAGTTTTAAAAAGTTTAGTGTAGCTAAAACTGGTTTGGTGGTTAATATGGCTTTCAAATGATCGAATGCTGCCCAGCATTGTTCTGTCCACTGAAACTTTTGTGTTCTTCTTCACCAAATCAGATAACAGTGCCACTACACTGCTGAAGTTTGGAACAAACTTCCGATAGAATCCATTGAGTCCTAACAATCGAAGTACCTCTTTCTTCGAGGTTGGTCATGGAAATTCCTCAATGGCCTTTGTCTTTGTGTTCCGTGGGGTCAACATTCCATGACCGATGTTATGTCCCAAGGATGTCACCTCTGCTTTTGTGAGTTGAGTTTCATTTAAGTTTATCGGCAGTTTTGCTTCTTGCAGTCATTCAAAAAGCTCTGTCGACTGTACCATGTGATCTGTCCAGGACTTACTAAAGATCACTACATTGTCCAAATGGATTGCACAGTTTGTTAACCCAGCCACAACTCTGTTCAAGAGTCTTTGGAATGTGGCAGTTGCATTCTTCATTCCAAAGGGCATCACTTTCAACTGATATCGCCCATTTGGGGTTGCAAACGCAGAAATTTCTTTCACTGACTTTGATCAAGGTACCTGCCAGTAACCACGCATTAAGTCCAACTTGGTAATGTAATTGGCTTGTCCAACTCTCTCGATGCAGTCCTCCAATCTAGGAATTGGATCTGAGTCTGATTTTGTAATGGCATTGACTTTCCAATAATACATGCAGAATCGTTGAGTCCCATCTGGTTTGGGAACTAAGACGATCGGTGAACTCTACTTGCTCTGGCTTGGTTCGATGATGTTCTTGTCAGGCATGACCTCGACCTCCATCTGGACCTGTCTGGCTTTGAAAGAATTAAGCCGATAGGGATGTTCTTTTATCGGAGCGTATTCCCTATATCTACTTCATGTACAACAGCATTAGTCGCCCCCATTTGATTCTTACGTATGTCCTTGCACTGCAGTAACTATGCTCCTGAGACAGATAGCTTACTAGCCTATCCAACTCATCAAGGACTTCTTCATTTTTTAATCTATTTTGAGGCAGATCAAAATCCACATCATCTGGATTTGATTCCTCACCCTGCGGGGCAGTAACTAATACCAGTTTCTCCAGTTCTTTCTCTCTAGTATAATACGTTTTCAACACGTTCACATGACATACTCGATACCTTTTTGTTCTATCTGGGATTTTTACCAGATAGTTCACTTGACTCAAGTTTTTCTCAATTTGATAGGGATCGATAAACCTGGCTTTGAAGGGATCTCCTATCACTGGTAACAGTACTAACAAGTTATCCCCTTGGGAAGATGTCAGAGTCTCAGAGCTTTTATCTGCCACCTGCTTCATTCTACACTGTTCCCTGTTTAGATGTAGCTTAGCTAACTCACTGACTCTGTTTAATCTCTCCCTCATCTCCGATACATAGTCCAAGTGTGAGATCTCCAACTTTGGTCCTGTCAATTTTTCTTTAGTTAATTTCAAAGGGCCTCTCACTTCATGCCTGAATATTAACTCAAAGGGAGTGAACTGAGTAGATTCATTTGGGGCATCTTAAATGGCATACTTTTAACCCAGTCATTGAGGTAGTCCTGACAGAATGCTGTCAACATGGTCTTCAAGGTCTGATGTCACCTTTCTAAAGCTCCCTGGAATTCAGGATGATATGCATTGGATTTAACATGCTGTATCCCTAAGATAACCATAAGCTCCTTAAACAGCCTCGCAGTAAAATTTGACCCTTTATCCGACTGAATCTCTCTGGGTAGCCCATACCATGTGAAGAGAGCTATTAATTTGTCTACCATCTTTTTTGCCTTGATACTCTGTAATAGAATTGCCTCCAGAAATCTGCTAGACACATTCATTATGATTAACAAGTACCCGATCCCACTTTTAGTTCTCGGGAGGGCACCTACACAGTCAATTATAACCCATGTGAAAGGTTCTTCAAATGTGGGAATTGGCAACAAAGGTGCTGGTTTTATTACCGCCTGTGGCTTACCTACCATTTGGCATGTATGACACATTCGGCAAAGGTTAACCACATTCTTGTGAATTCCAGGCCAATAAAAATGTTTTTGTACCTTAGACTGAGTCTTTCATACCCCTAGGTGACCTCCCTCAGGTAGTTCATGTGCTACCTGTAATGTCTCCTGTGTGTATGCTACCGACAACACAATCTGGTGCACTTCAGCCCATTTCTCCTCTGCACTAACCTGCAATGGTCTCCATTTCCATCTTAGGATTCTATCTTTCAGATAGTAATCCTCCAGGATATTCTCTGCCTCCTTTTTGGAGTATGCATCCACATATATATCGTTTATTGTCTTGTCTTGCTGTCGCAAGTCTCTTAGCCTTTCAGGAGTAAACACTTCTGTCTGACTCTCTGCCTGTTCAGATTTTTCCTGTACCATTACATCAAACAGGATATCCACTAACTGAATCTCAACTCCTTCATCTTTCTCTTTACTTTTCACTTTGTGCTGTCACTTATGATAGTGGGATCTGGTTACCACACAGTCTGCGAAAATACCAGGATATTTCTGTTTTAACTCCTCTGTTTCTGATCTTCCTTGGGCTTCTCCACAACAAGGGGTGTCACTCCCACCTTGGATCCTGCCAAATCATTCCAAAAACAAACTGAATTCCTAGAACTGACAGTCTGTCAATCATGCCCCCTGCAACTTCCCCAGTCTTGAGTTGGCTCTCCAACATGATCTTACATAGGGGAACGCTAAATTTCTGTCCATCTATCCCACAAGTTAGGTAAAAACAATGACTGCAGATACTGGAAACCAGAGTCTAGATTAGAATGGTGCTGGAAAAGCACAGCAGTGCAGGCAGCATCCGAGGAGCAGTAAAAGCGACGTTTTGGGCAAAAGCCCTTCATCAGGAATTCTGTGCTGCTGTGCTTTTCCAGCACCATTCTAATCTGTCCCACAAGTTACCACACTCTTGGGTAACAGATCAGAAAGAGTGCATATTCGCTCATCTCTTACTATCAGCGACTGGTTAGATCCTGTATCTCTCAAAATTATAACTTCTTGTCCTTCTCCCCCTGTTCTTTCTGAATAAACTTTACCCACAGAGGCCAATTCTTTTTAGAGATCAGGTACTAACTCCATACTCAGCCCCTTCCTAGGCTGTGCACTCTGCTGCAGCTCCTTGGCGCTTCTTGGGATCTCCTCTACCACCTTCACTAATACCACTGGCTTAGCGTCTTTTACCACATCTTCTCCCACAGTTCCTTTTTTTAACCACAAGTGCTGTGACATCATGTGTCCCAATTTAGCACAGTGAAAACACCCGAGGTCTTTCATCTCCTTTCCACCCTCTTGGGCTTCTTTTTTATCCTGTGGCTAATTCTTACCAGTGTTCTCTACTCTTGGTTTCATAGTGTAGCATCTCCCCTTCTCCCAACTTCTATCTCTCACAGGACAAAATTCTGGCCGGAGGCTTGTCTTATGCACCAACATGTACACATTTGCAAATTCTGCTGCCCTTCTCACTTCCTGAACTTTCTGTTCCTCCACGTGAATTCTTATCATCTCTGGAAGTGAATTTTTAAACTTCTCCAGCAGAATAATCTCTCTTGGAGCCTCAAAAGACCTCAAAGCTATCTATTTTCAAAGCATGGACCCATGGATCAAAATTAATATGTTTAATTCTTTCGAACTCAGCATAATTCTGACTGCGAATCCTCTTGCAAGGATGCCTGCCTTGAAGAAGTTTTCCTCCTCTCTCTACAAGAATCTCAGGGAGTCTCTCTCTCACTGCAACTCCCAGGTCATTTCCTCAGCCCTGAAGCTCTTCAACCATGTCCTGCTCTATGCTACTCTCTCCCCACCCCCACCCTCCTCTAGCTTATCTCTCCATGCTTCAGGCTCTCTGCCTTTATTCCTGATGAAGGGCTTTTGCCCGAAACGTCGATTTTGCCTGTCCTCGGATGCTGCCTGAATTGCTATGCTCTTCCAGCACCACTAATCCAGAATCTGGTTTCCAGCATCTGCAGTCATTGTTTTTACCTCGTTGATTTTAACCCTACTGCGAATCCTCTTGCAAGGATGCCTGCCTTGAAGAAGTTTTCCTCCTCTCTCTACAAGAATCTCAGGGAGTCTCTCTCTCACTGCAACTCCCAGGTCATTTCCTCAGCCCTGAAGCTCTTCAACCATGTCCTGCTCTATGCTACTCTCTACCCACCCCCACCCTCCTCTAGCTTATCTCTCCATGCTTCAGGCTCTCTGCCTTTATTCCTGATGAAGGGCTTTTGCCCGAAACGTCGATTTTGCCTGTCCTCGGATGCTGCCTGAATTGCTATGCTCTTCCAGCACCACTAATCCAGAATCTGGTTTCCAGCATCTGCAGTCATTGTTTTTACCTCGTTGATTTTAACCCTACTGCGAATCCTCTTGCAAGGATGCCTGCCTTGAAGAAGTTTTCCTCCTCTCTCTACAAGAATCTCAGGGAGTCTCTCTCTCACTGCAACTCCCAGGTCATTTCCTCAGCCCTGAAGCTCTTCAACCATGTCCTGCTCTATGCTACTCTCTCCCCACCCCCACCCTCCTCTAGCTTATCTCTCCATGCTTCAGGCTCTCTGCCTTTATTCCTGATGAAGGGCTTTTGCCCGAAACGTCGATTTTGCCTGTCCTCGGATGCTGCCTGAATTGCTGTGCTCTTCCAGCACCACTAATCCATAATTCTGACATGGTTCCTTCTTTGTTATTCTAAACCACTGTCTATATGCTTCTGGTACCAGTTCATAAACACTTAAAATAGCCTGTTTAAACTTTTCATAATCTCTTGACACCTCATCTGACAGCGTGGCAAATACTTCACTAGCTCTGCCTACCCGTTTAGTCTGAACTGGCATTACCCTTGGACCACTCCATCTGCCCAGCCAATTTTTCAAATGAAATAAAGAAGGTTTTAACATCTTTCTCATCAAAATTTGGCACAGTTTTGACATATTTATATATATCACTACCTTCTCTTTTAATGTCCATCCTGTTAACTTGACTTTGCTGACTAAGTCGCAACTTCTCAAGTTCAAATTCTCTCTCTTTTTGCTCAACTAACAACTCTCTCTCTCTTTGTTTATCCACTCTCTCTCTCTTTCTTCTCTCTCTCTTTGCTCAGCCAAGAACCTTCTCTCTCTCTCTCTCTCTTTTTCCTCTCTTTCCCTCTCTTCTCTCTCTCTCTCTTTCCCTCTCTCTTTGTTTATCTTCTCACTCCATTTTCCATAATTGTAATTTAAAGTTTTTCTATCTCTACTGCACTTATTTGTTTCTCTGACACACCTAAGTATTTGAGAAATTCCCTTACAATTTCAGCTTGACTTTGTCCTTGGTTAAACCCAAATCAAACTTATTTGTGAATTCTAGAAGTATGGCCTTTTTATTTCCTTCTAAACTTTCTTGGCAAATTTGAGAATCATCTTCAAATCCCAGAACCTCTTTAGCAACTTTAAGAGCCATTTTTCTCATTGTTAATTTACTCAACCACAAATCACTGAAAGCAAACAAATTGCCTCACCTATATTCTATTTAAAGATCTAGGACACTAACCTACAAGTGTTTAAATCTGCTGGGATGTTTCGTACTCCAAATCTATTCAAATCTGTCTTAACCAGTTCAAATCACGGACCCAAGCCCCCAAACTCTCCTGCTTAATTTAAAACCAGCAACACAGAAAAGATTTATCCCGTGCAGCAATCTGTAAAGGTTTGAGAGGCCAAGAATTATTTAAAGTAAAAAGGAACAACTTTATTTCTTAAAGTATAAGAATGAATAATTAACTAACAACTATTAACAAATCCGTCCTCTAATCTATTGTTTACCTTCTCCTTCCACCATGCTAGTGGGGAGTCAATGGCCTAGTGGTATTGTTGCTGGACTATTAATCCAGATTAACATTCTGGGGATTTGAGTTCAAATCCCACCATAGCCTATGATGGAATTTGAATTCAATAAATATTAAGAATTGAATGACTACTATAAATCTGGGCGGCACGGTGGCTCAGTGATTAGCATTGCTGCCTCACAGCACCAGGGTCCCAGGTTCGATTCCAGTCTTGGGCGACTGTCTGTGTGGAGTTTGCACATTCTCCCAATGTCTGTGTGGGTTTCCTCCGGGTGCTCCGGTTTCCTCCCACAGTCCAAAGATGTGCAGGTCAGGTGAATTAGCCATGCTAAATTGCCCATAGTGTTAGGTACATTAGTCAGAGGGAAATGGGTCTGGGTGGGTTACTCTTTGGAAGTGGACTTGTTGGGCTGGAGGGCCTGTCCCCAAGCTCTAGAGAACCTAATCTAATCTAGTCTAATAAAACTCCTAATTAAGATTTACAAAACTTCTGATCTCAAAACCAGGCACCTTTCAGTTCTTCTATCTGAATCTTTCAGTGTCATCTTCTTAAGGATTCTGCTTCACTGTTTACTGATCAATAAAAATACTTTTAAGAGAGCTATTTTTCAGGCAGTCTTTTTACATGCTGGTAGCTGGGCAGCTCTCCTCCTAACTGTTCAATTTTCCCTGGTCTTATACTCCCAGCAACAGATTGTGTCATTGGCTTTTAAGATTGTCAATATACTCAATTCAAACTTGATTGGAATATGGTATTTTTCAGAGTATAATTTAAACTGAATGGCCTAATTCAAATCTGTTTTGTCATTTCCATGCAACCAGCTAATTTAGCTTTTGACCAAGTGTTACATTGTTACCTTATTGAGAACACTTGGTGCTGTCAGGTAGCTCTACCAGCTTTTAACTCTCTTAAAGGTACAGTACACGCACATCTTTATAACCTACCACTCGCTGCATAAAGAATCTACCTCTGACATTTCCCCAAAACCTTCCTCCAATCACCTTAGAATTATGTTGCCTCGTGTTAGCCAACTCTGCCCTGGGAAAGGCTACCTACTCTATCTATTCCTCTCAACATGTTGTACACCTCTATCAAGTCACCTCTCATCCTTCTTTGCTCCAATGAAAAAAGCCCTAGCTCCCTCAACATTACTTCATAAGACATACCCTCCAGTCCAGGAAGCATCCTGGTAAATCTCATCTGCAAAGCTTCCACATTCTTCCTGTAATGAGGTGGCCAGAACTGAACATAATTTCTACATTAAAATAATTCACTGTTTTAAAAAAAACATTTCTGCTCCAAATTATTTCCCATTATTTTGAACGTGTGTCCTCCAGTGACCAATTATCCGGGGTATTTGATAAACCTAACCTGCTGAGGCATCTGGAGCCTCCTACTCTCCTTTCAGTTTATTTTTGTATTCCAGGATGTAAATCCATCACACTGGATTCTCAGCCATATAATACAAGTATAAAGATATGGGTTTGCAAGTATGTTCAGCCATTAGATTTTGTACTTCAATTGTCTTTTGAGAGATGAATGGGAGCAAGTATTTGCAGACATAGAAAATAAATCACTGAATTGGAGGGATAATCATCTCAAGTCATTCTTGGACACATCCTTGTGGTTAGTTATCAGCAGAGCCTCAGGATAATTTGTTAGCTTTGGGGTATGCTTCACCTGAAGCTTGTATGTGGCATAAATAATATCCTGAAGAAGATCTCATGACATATTGTCTGCATTACATGTTTCAATGATTGCTTCATTTTATGCAAAGTAGTTGCAACTTGTGCTAATGAAAGAGCTAATTTGCATTGACCAAACAGATACTGCAACCTTTTGAACTCTAACAGCAAACAGGAGCATTACGGAAATAAGTAATGTAAAATAAATTAGAGCATTTGTCATAGAATGAGAACTCAAATTGGAAAGTTCCATTGTGAAAAATGGCCCTTCATTGTTGGTATTTTTTAAAAATCAGTTTCTTTAAACACATTGTTACATACAGCAGGAGCAGATGGGAATTGAACCAGGTGGGAGGGAGATTGTGACTGTGCCAAAAAGCATCTTACTTTTAATTGGACGGTATCAAAAATCATTATAATAGCAACAGGTAATGAAAACATTACCTCACCTTCTTCCGAAAAGTCAGCTGGCTTTAATGTTGTGCAGAACTAAATGGTACAAATGGAAAGATCCCAGCTTTGATCCTCAAAGTGGTCAGGATATTATTACAACTGGCCTCAGCGTTCTTGGATTAGGTTCAATTGGGCTTGGTTGGGCTGGAGAGATTTGTAACAGAAATAGAAGAATTCCTTTTCTTTCATATCTTCCAGCTAGAATGTGCATGTGTGTGGTGATCAGGTGACTGCCAGATACAGCTTGACCAACACTTAACTATCAATGCTCACACATGGATGTTACCTGCAGCACTGGGGTGAGTAGGCAGGTGACAGGTAAAGTGAACCTGACATGCCATTCTATTTTATGCCACCAACACTTCCCGCTGCTGACATCCTGGCCCTTGAGTGTAAAATCATGACCTCTGTGTTAGGTGTAAGATTGTGAGATTTACTTCATGCTGAATCACCATCAATCATTTGCGACCTTTCCTTGTAATGATATAATATGTGGCTTAATTATTTTGACACACTATTCTGTGTCATTATAATATATTAAAGATCTGAAAGACCAGCCTAGATTAATTTACAAAAGCTTAAGTTTTTTGAAAAAAGCCGAAAACAGTTAGTGGATTAACTTTTTTTTTAATCACATTTCTGTGCTAAGATGACCATTTGATTGCACTGCAGCTTGCATCATCTCCCCAGTCGATATATTCAGTGCACCATGTGTCTGACGTACGAGATAAAATTTCAGGGAAATTTCAATAGAAAAAAGCTATTTAAAATGAAAGGAAAGATGACTGGTGTAAAAACCACTTCCTGCCTCATTTGTTTAATTGTCTCATGTCAAAAGTTTACTCAATTCAGATCCCATCAGTTATGGCATTGTGTAACTTCTTTTCTTTCTTGGCACAGACTAAAGCTAGAATATTTACGGAGTATTTGCATTGCTCTGTCTCAGGATGCTGATAAAATAGCAGCAGATGCAAAGATGCTAGATCCTTTCTATTAGTGTTTTTAAAGATTTGATGCCAATTAGATTAAATACCATTGTTTCACCCACGAATCACCTTGCAGGACCATTAAGCTAATCATGTCAAGCCTACTCTTTAAGTGAGCAGTTCACTCAGCGCCATTCACCTGGCTTCTCCACATAACCCCATACATTCTTCTCAATTTTCAGTAGACGATATAATTCAATTTTGAATGCTTTGCTGGCACCACACTCTTACATTGTGCATTCACATGTTACATTAAGCTTTTTTTCTCATATCACCTCATCCCTGGGACCATTCTTGTGAATCTTTTCTGGATTCTGTCCTTCACCTTCATATATTTCCATACACATTGCACTGGAACTGGATGTAGTACTCCAGATCATGCTGAACTAGTGTCACGTGCAAGTTCAATATAACTTCCTTGCACTTGGACTTTATTTCACTACTAATACTGCTTAAGATACTGAACATCTGTCCTGCCAACTCGAATGATTTCTAGGCATATACACCCAGGTCCCTCTGTTCAAAGTCTGTGTAGAGAGCTGAAACCTTTATTTTTATACTGTCTGTCCATGTTCCTCCTACCAAAATGAATCACTTCCCATTTCTATGCATTGAACGTCATCTACCAAGCTTCTATTCTTTCCACCAATGTGTCTATGTCCTTCTGATGCTTCCTTAAAGTTCACAGGTTTCAGGTGCTGGAACCTCATGAAGCCAATCACTTTGTTAAACCTGGAGGCACCATTCATTCAAAGTGAAGATCTTCCTTACTCAGTGAAATTATTAACATGAACATATTCATAAACATATCTTAGAAGTCCATACATTTTCAAAACCACCAATACATGGAAACACATCCTGTACCATAGTCAACCCTTTGTTTTGAATGACAGTTTGAAAAAGAGAGAAAATGTTCTTTGTACTATGCTAGAAATTGCTTGTAGGTAAAGGCAAAACATTTTTTTTATACTGTTGCAACTATAGGTTTATATTTCAATATATGTCAATGCACAAATGAGTTAGAAATAGCTTTTGTTAAAACCACACTCCCCAACAGTCTGATGGGGCACTCCAGTTTCACCACCATCAACTGTGTTCAAACGTACGCCATCCAGTGGGCTAAATATGAAGTTACAATTCATACGGTATTTAGTTGAGACCATATCTATGATTGGGTGCGACGTAAAGATAAAGTCACCATAATCCCAGCAGACTGCTCTCTCATTAGAGATAAATGACAGGGAGTTGTTTAACCTGAAGGTCACCATGCCTCAGGCAAGGGGTGAAGTTAAGAAGGCAGGACCTTTGTAGTAACCACAGCCAGTACAGGAATTGAACCTATGCCGTTGGTGTTATTTAGCCAACCCCAGTTGGGTACAATGTTACATAGCAAGGAATGACTGTCTGACATACTTTCCTCTCAGGAAACCAGTTGACATGACTGAACCCAGCTTTGTGTTGCTTATAGAGCTTTGGCTTCCATTATGTTAACTTCTCTATTTGTACTTCAAATAAAGATGTGCATTAAGTAAAATTCCTCCCTACGTACCTCAATATTCAGTTCACTTTTTAAACATGAAAGATATTGAGAACATTTTGGGAATAATAATCAGATAAAAGAATTCATTTTAAAATACAACTGGAATCTGAAATAAAAATTGAAAGTTCTGAAAATACTCATCAATTAGCAGCATCTGGGATAAGTTTACATTTCACATCAATGCCCTGAACAATAACAGAGCTCTGATAAAAGGTCATCATTATGAAATGTTAACTCTTCTTCTTTCTCCTTTCATGCTACCTGACCTGCTGAGTGGACTCAGAGTCATAGAGCTATAGAATCATACCAGCATGGAAACAGACCCTTCGATCCAACTCGTTCATGCCAACTAGGTTTCCCAAGCATTACCAGTTGCATTTGCCTGTGTTTTACCCATATCCCTCTCAACCTTTCTTCTTCATGTATTTATCCAAATGTATTTTAAGTGTTGTAACTGTATCTGCATCTTTCACTTCCTCTGGCAGTTCATTCCACACGCAAACCACCCTCTGTGTGAAAATGTTGCCTCTCACATCCCTTTCTGGACACTTTCCAATTTGATAATATGGCAGAGCAAACAAAACTATACATAATACTTCAAAAGTGGCCTCACCAACATCATAGAGTCATAAAGTTACAGAGTTGTACAGCATGGAAACAGACCCTCTGGTCCAACTTGTCCATGCCAACCAGACAGCCTATATAAATCTAATCCCATTTGCCAGCGTTTGGCCCATAGCCCTCTAAACAGTTCCATTTCAAGTACCCATCCAGATGCCTCTTAAATGTTATAATTATACCAGTCTCCACTTCTTCTGGCAGCTCATTCCATACATGCATCTATCTGTGTGAAAATGTTTCCCTCTCACCTTAAACCTATGTCCTCCAGCTTTGGACTCCCCTATCCAGGGAAAAGACCTTTTCTATTTACCCTACCCATGCCCCTCATGATTTTATAAACCTGAATAAAGTAACCCCTAAACCTCCCATATTCCAGGAAAGTAACGTCAGCCTATCTCCCTATACCTCCAACACCTGCAACATGCTTGTATATCTTTTCTGCACTCTTTCAAGTTTCACAACATCTTTCCTATACCAGGGAGATCAGAATTGAATGCAGCATTCTCAAGTGGCCGAACCAATGTCCTGTACAGACACAAGATGACCTCCCAACTCCTATACTCAGTGCACAGACCAATAAAGGCAAGTGTACCAAACACCTTCTTCAACATGCCGTCTACCTGCGATTCCACGTTCAAGGAAATATGAACCTGCACCCAAGGGCTTTTTGTTCAGCAACACTCCTTTCAGCAACCTACCATTAAATGTGTAATTCCGGCCCTAGTTTGCCTTACCAAAATGCAACACTGCACATTTATCTAAATTAAATGCCATCTGCCACTTCTCAGTCCATTGGCCCATCTGATCAAGGTCCCATTGTACTCTGAGATAAGCTTCTTTACTCTCCACTACTCCACCAATTTTGGTGACATCCACAAAATTACTAACCATTCCTCCTATGTTCACATCCAAATCATTTATGTAAATGAAAAAAAAGCGGTGGACACAGCAAAAGCATGCCAAATGCAATTTTTACCACCTTGTCTACCTGTGAAACAAATTTCAATGAACTGTGTGCCTGAACTACTACGTCTCTCTATTTGACAGCACTTCCCAGGGGCCCTATCATTAAGTCCTGCCTTTGGTTGTCTTACCAAAATGCAACATTTCCAGTATCTTCTACTATGAAATGATTGGGTTGCAGCAGGTCAAATTCTTCTGGGACAATGATACAGTCAAAGAAAATTATATATCATTTCAGTCAGCAACAAAGAGTTTCTTTTCAGATGAAGAGCAAGTGAGAACAGAACTGAGTAAGAAAGTAACAGCAAAGAAAGAATCTTTCAAGTCATTATGTAAGTTCATTCAAATATAGCATTTGACTTTGCTGCACACAGCAATCAGCTGTCCATTCTATGAATGTGAGTATTCAAAAATATCCTGTTAAATAACCAATATCTTATTTTACTTATTTACTTAACATACTTGCAAATGTTTTAGATTGTGCTGTTTTAAAGCATTATAATCCACTGTGAGATTTGTGCAACTTGAAGATACTCACTGCATAAGGTGAGTTTCTGAGCACTCATACAGAACAGAGTGCTTCAAATGCTATGAACATACATGGGCGAACAAAGGGAATGTTATCCAATCATTTTCCATTGCAGAATTACGGCATTATAAATTTCATCATAACTTATGAGATCCCAAAATCTATCTTTACAAACAGAACAAGGGAAGGACAGTAGCCAGTTTGCACATAGTGAGATGCCATAAATGCCAATTAAATAAATGGCTCAATAGTTTGTTTTGCTAATGATGAATGGTGGCTAGACAATACCACCACTATTCTTCAGAATATGCCGTAAGGTATTCTATTTTCATCTGAGAAGACAGACAAGGCTTCAGTTTAATGTAGCTCCTCCCTTACTGTTATGGAAATATGACAGTTAGATTAATTATTCAAGTTGTGGCTTGAATTATAATCTTTTGCGTTAGAGGCAAGAGATCTACAGCTGAGCTAAAGTTAGCCTAGTAACACTAAGTTTTGTCATTGCCTGCAAGCCCTCTAACACAACTGACTGGGAACTAGACCTGGGATTTTATAGTCTGTAGTTTAAAATTTTCTTTTTTTTTATTAGATTTTATTGTCACGATACAAAAATACAGGAGTACAGTGAAAAGCATACATGTCGCCATTCTCTGGCACCATCTTAGAATACAAAGGACAGGATTTAAAAACAGAAGCAAAGATAAAAGAAGCAGCCAAAATAAAAGGAAGTGTCCCCTGTCTGTACCAGTGATTTGATACTTCCCTAATTATTCCTATCTTTATGTGCAATAGGCAGAATTTTTGTATCCAAAACCTTGCAGCCCATCTCCTAAATGGCACACAGTACCATTTACCTGTTGATCTTTGCCAATCTATGGTTTAAATTTCTAAACTCTCATGGTAGTTTTCCATTCCTCCATGGTTTAGCATTTTCCAATCTGTATACCCTCATTCAGCTCTCCAATCGTTCGAGATATCTGTCCTCCTCCAATTCTGGATTCTGTGCAGCTCTGAAAAATGCAGAAAAATGGTCGTCATTCTTTATTAATGATGGCCCAACCTAGGCCAGACCTCCTAGATGATTAACTTTTCATACTTAGTCTCTTATCAAAGTGTGACTATTCATGTGCAAAACCTGATTAATACAAGAAAAATACCTTGCCATTCAGCTATTTTGCCTCAATTCTACCTGCATCGCGATGTCTGAGATTTTACTAAGGCATCCATCTTCACATTCTCATGCTGCAGGCCATCTGTTTCCACGCTCTACTGGATTCTGCTATATTTACTTTTTGACCATTTGTTCATTTTAAACCTCTAAGGCCAATAAACCATTTGGTCAATGCAAGCCCAAACCATAGCTTTTCATTGTGCCAACAAGCAGGATTAAAAATATAGTTCAGTATAAGCTTAAGTACAAAACCTATATTCAGGAAGTGCACAGCCAGAAACATGCTACATCCTTGTAGAGTGTGGCAATATAAATAAGATGTTCCCCTGGCTAGTGAGACTGGAACGAGGGCACATAATCTCAGGTTAAAGGGAGGGTCATTTAAGAACGAGTTGAGGAGGAATTTCTAAACTCACAGGGTGGTAAATGTGTGGAATTCTGTAGCTTAGAAATCCATTTGTTTTCAATCATGAGCATGTTCAACACAGAAATAATGAGTTTTCTAAAGACCTGTGACATTAAAGGTTTTGGTGATAATGCAGGAAAATGGGATTGAGGTAGATGATCGGCCATGTTCTGCTGGAGCAGGCTTGATGGACTGAATGGCTGGCTCCTGTTTTTATGGGATGAATTAACTGTGTCAATTTTGCGTAGTTTCATGGAGGGTTTCTCTCTGTGAGCTCTAAGGATTTTCTCACACTGTTCTCCACAGTTCGCCTCATTAGCTACACACTTTGCCTCAATGGGGGCCTGATCACACTATCTTTGGTTCATTGGCAGTGACCATGCTCACTACTGCCAGAACTCCCAGAATTCCCAGACATGGTGCCATTATTAAAACGAAGCTGCCCACCAGGTCAGGTGCTGTCAGCTGGGAGCTGCTGTGTTTCAGGAATTGCTCCAAAGATGGCTGAAAAAGGGAAGTTAGCTCCTGCTTCACTGCCAGAGACCTGTAAGTCCTGGTGGAGGGGATGGTGCAAAGGCAGGTTGCCCTCTTTCCTCAGGACCACTGGGAGAGACTTTGATACCAGGTCCTGCCTGCTTAGCCTAAAGTTGCCACTTGAGTCAATACGGTCTCCCCAGTCTACAGAAATGTTTGGTGTTGGTGCAGGTAGGTTAATGACCACCTGCACTCCTTAGGGGTACGTGCTGACAATCCTCTGTCCAATATTTCACACTTTAACTGCTGCAGCACCCGGCTTCCACCAAGGTTCATGCTCTACCACTCTCATTGCTGTATATAACACCTTCCCACATTTGGTCTCACCCCACCTCCAACCCTCCAACGCTATTAGATCTGTGAGTCTTATGCACTGTATATTCATTTACTCAGGACAATCGCTCCTTATACCTCATCTCAGGAGAAAATGGGCCACAAATGGACATAGAAAGCCTATTGTTGGGTGTCTGACATTACTTTCTCTTTCCATATGACAACAGGATTCTTGCTTTAGCAGGGGATAATTGAGACCACACATATGATGTTGCTGAAACCTAGAAAGCATGACAACCAAGAAAGGTTCATTGTCAAGTGCTGGGTTTCTCTCCCATTATTGCTACAATGAATGTATTCTTAACATACTCGAATCTTTACCCCCTATTTCACAGGAGAAAGTGAAGACTGCAAATGCTGGAGATCAGAGTCGGAAAGTGTGGTGCTGGAAAAGCACAGCCAGTCAGGCAACATTCGAGGAACAGGAGAGTCGATGTTTTGAACATAAGCTCTTCATCAGGAATTTGGGGTGGGTCCAAAGGGACTGAATGATAACTGGGAGGGCAGTGGAGCTGGGGGAAGGTAGTTCAGAATGTGATAAGTAGATGAAGGTTGGGAGTGATGGTGATAGGTTGGAGAAGAGGGTGGAGCGGATAGGTGGGAATGAAGATGGACAGGTAGGACAGTTCAAGAGGGCAGTGCTGAGTTGGAGGGTTGGATCGGGGGAGGAGAGAGTTGAACAGTTCATCAACTTCACGAGCACCTTCCACCCTGATGTCAAGTTCACCAGGACCATCTTGGATACCGCCCTTCCCTTTCTGGATCTCTCCATCTCCATTTCTGGCAACTGACTCAACACGGACATCTACTTCAAACCCACTAACTCCTACAGTTACCTGGACTGCACCTCCTCCCAGCCTGCTTCCTGTAAAAACACTATCCCTTACACCCAATTCCTCTGCCTCTGCCGCATCTGCTCCCAGGAGGGCCAATTCCACCATAGAATATCCCAGATGGCCTCCTTCTTCAAGGACCACAATTTCCCTCCCACGTAGTCAACGATGCCCTCTAGTGCATCTCCTCCACCTCCTGCATCTCTGCCCTTGTACCCCATCCCTCCAATCCCAACAAAGACAGAACCCCCCCCCCCCCCCCTCCACCCGCCCCCACCCCGGTCCTCATCTTCCAGCCCAACAACCTCTAGATACAGCGCACCATCCTCCGCCATTTCCGCCATTTGCAAACAGACCCCACCACCAGAAATATGTTTCCCTCCCCACCACTATCTGTGTTCTGCAGAGGCCGTTACCTCCGCGACTCCCTTGTTAGGTCCATGACCTCCACCAACCTACTCTCCACTCCCAGCACCTTCCCTTGCTACTGCAAGAGGTGTAAAACCTGCACCCACACCTTCCCACTTACCTCCATCCCAGGCTCCAAAGGATCCTTCCACATCCGGCAGAGATATTCCTGCACCTCCACACTGCTGTGTCCAATGCTCTTGATGTGGTCTCCTCTACATTGGGGAGACAGGATACCAACTTGCGGAAAGTTTCACGGAACATCTCTGGGACACACGAACTAAACAACCCCACTGCTCTGTGGCTGAACACTTCAATTCGCACTCCCACTCCGCCAAGGACATGCAAGTCCTGGGCCTCCTCCATCGCTACATTCTAGCCACCTTACGCAAGGAGGAAGAACGCCTCATCTTCCGCCTTACCACCCTCCAACAATACAAGATCAACGTCGATTTCACCAGTTTCTTCACCTTCCCTCCCCCCATTTCATCCCAGATCCAACCCTCCAACTCGGCACTGCCCTTTTGAACTGTCCTACCTGTCCATCTTCATTCCCACCTATCCGCTCCAACCTCTGCTCTGACCTATCACCATCATCCCCCCACCTGCATCTACCTATTGCATTCTCAGCGACTTTACCCCCAGCCCCAAACCCTCCCATTTATCTCTCAGCCCCTGATGAAGAGCTTATGCATGAACATCGACTTTTCTGCTCCTCGGATGCAGCCTGACCAACTGTGCTTTTCCAGTACCACACTTTTTGCCCATATTCACAGCTCATCCTTTCCTGCAGGTACTAATAGCATCTGCACAGTCTCAGCCCTGAACAGATCTGCCAGTCAAGACATCACCTCCTCCTCCAGCTCTGAGGAGAAGGTCACAGATCCCTCTGAGGATGCACTAGCAAGACTAGCGTATCATTTCATTCCGAAACTTCCGCCAGCTCAAATACTGACACCCTGATGGGTACTTTGGTGAGATTAGAGTGGGGAGCACATTCTGGTGAACACATCACTGCTACATCTCTTCAGCTGGTCAAGGAAAAAATGCTCCAGGCCATGGCACTCACAGAGCAAAAGTGAGGATATCTGCTCAGCCATTAAATATTTTATCCAAGTGCACAGAGAGACACAGGAACAGCAGGCAGGTTTCTCAGAGGCATTGGGTAAACTGATTTGCAGGCTGGAGGATTCCACCAATGTTATTTCTGAAGGATAGTCATATTCGACCTAAAACATTTACTCTGTTTCTCTTCCCACAGATGTAGGCAGACTTGTTGAGTTTCTTCAATGCTCCTTGTGTTTATTGCATATAAGGTGTGAACGTTTTCTGATCCAGCATGTGTAGTGAACAGCTCCTAAAGTCATAGAGGCATACAGCACAGAAACAGACCCTTCAGTCCAACTTGTTCATGCCGACCTGCACCCTTATTGCTACTTTGACAACTCAGGTGAGTCTTTCCAGCTGACGAGGCATTGCTTGTGTTTCGCAACTATTAGGTAGATTGACTTTTAGTTTTAAGTGATGTAGTCAAGCAAGTTTGGGGCCAAGAAGTGTAGTCAACACGATAGGTTTGATGCCTAAGATCTACACCTTTTCAGAGCCTTGCCCTTCTTATCTTTGTAATCACCTCCACTATACAACACTGTTCAAAATCTGTGCTTCTCTAATTATTTCTCCTTAGCATTCCTGATTTTTATCGCTCCACATTTGATGGGCGTGCCTTAAGGTGCATGATCTGGAATCCCCAACTTACACCTCTCTATTATTTCTTTTCCCTTTAAGATACTCCTTAAAACCTACATCTTTGAGCAAATATTTCAGCATCTGCCCTAATTTCTGCTAATGTGTCTTGATGCCTTATTTTATGATATGAAACTCCTGTAAAATGCTTTGAGATGTTTTATTAATTAAAATACAAATTATACTTGTTGAGGTATTAAATCTTTCTGTTAAAAAAAGTCATGTGGTAAAACAACAATTGTAAGCGATCCTTATCTATGTGATCCTGCTACGCCTAATAACATCTTTAGCCATTATCCACCAGGCCACACTTCCAAATATAAGTTTAAATGCTTTGGGACAATGTTGTAAGGTGCTTTGTAAATGCAAGTTTTCTCTGTACTCTTTCTGTCTTGGCACACCATCTTCAATCAGTTGAATTTGTTACAATGATGAGTCAGTGCCCTGAAGTACTGTGGATATTCTTTAACCTTTAATTCCAAAACAGATTGCTACAATGACAATAACTCCAGGTGTAAACAACACTTATGTGGGCCCAATAGGATGTAACACCAAAAGGTTTCAAAGTAACTTCAAACAGACTGGGCTGTGATCTCTTGTGACTGCAAAAATGATGAGGGCCTGGTGACTCCTTGCACAACAGCAATCACGCCCCAAACTGCAGACACATTTTATAGCTTTTGCTTTGAAGAATACTCAAGGACAGGAGTTATAAAACCAGTTTCAACTCTATTGGAGCAGACTAGTGGGAGTGAACGCTCTTATGTGCACTGTCCTGGATTCACATGTTAGCATGCTGTGAAGGCCACTGTCAAAGAGCAGTTCCCTGGTTAACTTTGTGTTGACTGTAAAGAAAAATTCTCTCTCCTTCTGAGTACTATAAACCAGCAAAAAAAATCAGGACAAAGGAATTTCCATCAGTCTGCAAAACCAAGAATCTCAAAAGTCATCAGTTAAACTGCCAACTTCAGCACCATGACTGCAACCTAACAATTGCTGCAGAATCACCTTATCTGCTCTTCATGAACAATTCACAGATTGATCCATATTTAGATTTTTTCAAAACTTTGATCGTTATGGACTCACATCTCATTTCTAATTGGTGTTAATGTATGTTGAATTGCTAATTTTGTCATTTTTGTTAATTCAAGAAAACCTGGTTAAATTGGTTCCTTTGAAAACAAACTGTCAGAAAGGAAAGGAAAAGGGCTTTTTTAAAAAAAAGAACGAGCCTTGTTGCTATCAACTGAGGGGTCTGGGTGAATAAAGAAGGTGCCTGCTCATCTTTCCTCAACATAGAACTTAACATTTTGGGCTATCCCATCTGGCACAGTAACAAATTGGGGAACTGTGTCTAGGGTCTTGATGTGACAAATTCAGTACAATATCTGCAAATAAATCTTACTCCCTTGTATAATTTAGATAATCACCATGTAAACCTGTGCAGGGACCACTGGGAAACCCAATGCTATTTTTATTGCATTTTTAGCCCCACAGTTTGCAAGATCCATACAACAAATGAGACTGTGAAACTCTACTAACATCACTTTTACACTGGCCATAAGTTTCTTCACCTTTTGGGTTATCACTTAGCATCCAAAATAGCACATGAAATAAGTGAGTGACTGCAGAAATAATCTGTAATTGTGGCATTGAACCAGAATACGCTGTCACAACATCTACATAAATCACTCATGACCCCAGACAATTTAAAACTGTATCATAATTTAAAAATGCAAATGCTGGTTCAGAACAAATCCATTAATTCTGAAAAGTTAATATATCAAGTGTTGCACCTTCAGTAGAACTGAAATCAGGAAAGTAAGGCATTAACAAATAGGTTACAAACATGGATGATGGGTGCAGGTTCACAAAAGGCTTTCAAAGGAAGTTAGATGTCTGGTTCAGGTGGGTGTCAATGACTTATCTTTCAGATACTGTTGCCTCCTGAAAAATATGTGATTGCATTGGAGGTAATTGGAGATGAATTTTCAGAGTTTTTTTCTTAAATTGACCCATGGTCTATTTCACGTTTTTTTTCTGCCTCTCTCAGGAGACTACATAACTAATGGAGATATGAAGAGACTGAGGGGATTATCACATTTGTCAATAGTGGAGAACAGGCTCAATAGACTGTCTCGTCACTTTCTGTCCAATGTTTTGTCTGTAATGATAATCTGTCGAATCTCTTCACAATCATATAATTCTGCAGCAGTGAAACAGTTCATTGAGTTGATGTTTTCTTAGCAGGAGCCACCTAGTCTACTTTACTCTCGTGCTTTTTCTCTATGTAAACCATCGATTTTCTTGTGAATGCTTAATGCTTGAGTAACTTCTTTGATACCAAAACATATAATTGCTATTTAACACCAATCCTCACTGGTTCTAGAATTTCATCATCCACTGTCTCTGAAAACTCAGCCAAAGTATCAATTTTCTCCGTTATTACCTCACTATTTACTGCAAGCTTTTTCACATATCCTTCCCGTACATTTATCATGCTGTGTTACTCAGATGCCCATATAAATCTTTGATACTGTCTTATTTTGCTCCTAATTTTCTTTCACATTCTCTGTTAGCAACATAGGAGCAGGTATAGGTCGGTCCCCCCTAATGCCTGTTGTAGGTCATAGCCGATCATCTGTATCATTGTTATTTTCCTGTCCTGTCTCCAGTGTCTCCTCCCCCTACTCACTGGGGCAGTGTGCTGGGAAATCAAGCCCCACTATTACCCAGAGTCATTGCAAGTGTAAAAGAATTTAATCAAACTACCCAAAGCCCACAATTTACCTGGCTGATGAACTCAGGTTAAAATAATATTCATCAGATTTCTATACTTAACAAGAAAATAATTGTTTATTTGTCAACAAATTGTCTTTAACCAATGGCAATTAGGAAAGAAAAATTGCTAAATTATAACTCTACAAATTAAATTCTATTCCTTTTTAAATTACCCCCTTCACAAACAGACACATGGATATTAAAGGTTGGGGAAAAAAAAGAAAAAAAATCAGGGAAACGCAGTTAAGTAGCACCAGTCTGGAGCACAGGAGTTGTTGAGTTGTTTCTTTCTTTTATTTTCTAGTTTCATTTAATTACTTCCGGTTAATGCAGGATTATTTGAAGATATTTTATACATCCTTCAAAAGAGGATTTGCAGAGAAATGTGAATGGAAGACACTTAGCTGTTACTGTTAACCTTCTATTACAACTAAACAAAAGAGAGGCAAACAGAGAGGCACTTTTTGATATTTGCTCATTGCCAGCTAGTCATTGATACATTGGTCCCACACAAGGTATTGGCACTAAGTCAAAGAGCCAATCAAAATGTGTTGTTACATGGTTTTCCCTTTGTTCAGAAACGATCAGTCACATGGTGTCCGCTTCTGTTCTTACTGTTTGAGGAACATGTAATATTGCATAAAACTCATGGTGTGCTCCAATAAATATGATTCTAAAGCTGCAGCCAGCTCTTTGCCAATCTCTTTGGTTTAAAACAGCATCTTCCTCTTTTTAGCCTAATTTCAACAATAAAGGGAATTAAAGATGTGGTCTTCGCACTATATTTTTTTGATGTTATTAGCATCTAGAAATCTATTGATCCCTGTCTTGAATATACCCAAAAACTGAACTTCTACAAACATCCAATAGGAAATTGTATACATTCACTACCTTTTCAGTGATGAAATGTCCCTTCAATGTCATCCTAAATAGCCTACTCCTTTCTTCCTTGGTTCACCAGGCGAAGCATACTTTTTGCATCCATCCTGTTTAGCCCTTTAAGAATTTTGTAAATTTCTAGTTGATCACTCCTCATTCTCTAAACTCTAGAGAATACAGGCACAATCTCTTCAATCTCTCTTTAGAGGAAAGTCCTGCCAATGAATGAATTATTCTGTGCTCCATCAATGGCAAATATATCCTTCCTTAGTTAGCCTCTAGCTGCAGCCTCACCAAGGTTCTATGCATTTGAAGCAAGACATCTATAATCCTATTAGGAGAAAGTGAGGACTGCAAATGCTGGAGATCAGAGTCGAGCGTGTGGTGCTGGAAAAGCACAGCAGGTCAGGCAGGAGCATCGATATTTTGGGCCCTCCTGATGAAGGGTTTTTGCCCAAAATGTCGATTCACCTGCTCCTTGGTTGCAGTCTGACCTGCTGTGCTTTTCCAGCACCAAACTCTCGACACTGATCTATAATCCTCTATTCAAATCATCTAATGATAAAGGCCAACATGCCTTTCTAATTCTAGCTGTATCTGCATGTCAGCTTTCAGTGACTTATAAACAAGGACACCAAGATCCCTTTAGATATCAATCTCTCATTGTTGAGAAATATTCTGCACATCCCTTCCTTTACGAAAGTGTTAGCCTCTCTTCTGCTTCAAACCCCACAACAGAGATCTGAGAACATAATCTCGGCTGACAGTACATTGCCATGACAGATGTATGCTTTCTCAGGCCAACTTAAAAGATCCAGTGGTGTTTTTCAAAGGAGCAAAGTTCTGCCAATGTCTGAACAAACATCAGGAGAGTAAAACCAACCTTCCTTCATCTCTCCAGTGTTAAAAGCCCTAACACACCCAACCCCCTCTTCTTAAGACAAGCCCTCCAATCCAGGCAGCATCCTGTTAAATCTCTTCTGCACCCTCTCTAAAGCATCTACACCCTTCCTATAATGAGGTGACCAGAACTGGACCCAATATTCCAAGTGTAGTCTAACCAGGGTTTTATAAAGCTGCAGCAAAATCTTGCAGCTCTTAAACTCAATCACCTGTTAATGAAAGCCAAAACACCATACACCTTCTTAACAACCTATCACCTTGGGTGGCAACTTTGACGGATCTATGTACATGGACCCCAAGATCCCCTTGTTCCTCCACACTGCCAAGAATCCTGTCTTTCCCTCTGTATTCAGCCTTCAAATTTAACCTTCCAAAGTGTATCACTTCACATTTATCCAGGTTGAACTCCATCTGCCACTTCTCAGCCCAGTTCAGCATCCTGTCAATGTCCTGTTGTAACCTCAAAAGCCCTCGACACTATCTACAACACCACTGACCTATGTGTCATCGGCAAACTTACTAAACCACACTTCCACTTCTTCATCCAAGCCATTTATGAAAACTGCAAAGATCGGAGGCCCAAGAACAAATCCCTGCGGGACACCCCTGGTCACCAACCTCCAGTCGCCTAATATTCTGTTGCTTTGCAGCCAGTGTAAATGGATAAATGGGCAAAAACAAAGCAAAGAACTATGAATGCTGGAAATCAGAAACAAAAACAGAAATTACTGGAAAAAACTCAGCAGTCTGACAGCATCTGTGGAGAGAAACAGAGTTAATGTCTCGAGTCCAGTGAGTCTTCTTGAGAACCAAGTGTAGCTAGGGAAACGGTGATATATATGCTGAGGATGGGGTGGGAAGAGACAGCAGAGAGCGGCGCGAGCTGGGCGGAAGTGAAGTTGGAGCGCAGAGCTAGTCGGGAAGGTAAGTGATTGATATTTGAGTGGGTGTGTTCTAGACCCCAGGCCCTACATAGTAGGGCCTCCCTCCCATCCTCCTCTTCTAACCTAACTTTAAAGTCCACAGGTAAGCTACTCAGTGTTCTTGTTTTGGAGATGAAGTGTAGAGTAATGGCAGCGCAGGCAGTGGAATGTTCCTCCTGCAGGATGTTTGAGGTAGGGATGACCACCGATACTCCTGCCGACTTCATCTGCAGGAAATGCAGTCAGATCCTGCTCCTCACAGAACGAGTTAGGGAACTGGAACTGGAGTTCGATGAACTGAGGATTATTCGAGAGGCTGAGAGGGTGATAGATAGAAGCTACAGGGACATGGTTATGCCAGAGAACAAAGGTAGCTGGGTAACAGTTAGAGGTAGGAAGGGGAGGAAGCAGGCAGTGCAGGGATCCCCTGTGGTCGTTCCCCTCAACAATAATATACCGCTTTGGATACTGTTGGGGGGGATGGCCTACCAGGGGTAAGCTGCAGTGACCAGGTCTCTGGCATGAGGTCCGTCTCTGAGGCTCAGAAGGGAAAGGGGGAGAGGAGGAGAGCGCTAGTTATAGGAGACTCTTTAGTTAGAGGGACGGACAGGTGGTTCTGTGGACATGGGCGAGACTCTCGGATGGTTTGTTGCCTCCCGGGTGCCAGGGTCCGAGACGTCTCGGACCGTGTCTTCAGAATCCTTAAGGGGGAGGGTGTGCAGCCAGAAGTCGTGGTGCACGTTGGCACCAACGACATAGTTAGGAAGAGGGGTGGGGAGGTCATTCAGGAGCTCAGGGAGTTAGGCTGGAAGCTAAAAGCTAGGACGGACAGAGTCGCCATCTCTGGGTTGTTACCGGTGCCACGTGACAGTGAGGCAAGGAATAGGGAGAGAGTGCAGTTGAACACGTGGCTGCAAGGATGGTGTAGGAGGGAGGGCTTCAGGTATTTGGACAATTGGACTGCATTCTGGGGAAGGTGGGACCTGTACAAGCAGGACGGGCTGCACCTGAACCAGAAGGTCACCAATATCCTGGGGGGTAGGTTTGCTAGCACTCTTCGGGGGGAGGTTTAAACTAATTTGGCAGGGGGATGGGATCCGGACTTGTAGTCCAACAAGTAGGCTAGCTGTTTGTCAGGATGTCCGAGAATGTAGGGAGGCTGTGGAGAAGGTAGCACTGACAGGGAGTACTTGCGGACACAGAGATGGGCTCAAGTGTGTATACTTCAATGCAAGGAGTATCAGAAATAAGGTGGGTGAACTTGAGGCATGGATTGGTACCTGGGACTACGATGTTGTGGCCACCACGGAAACGTGGATAGAAGAGGGACAGGAATGGTTGTTGGAGGTTCCTGGTTACAGATGTTTCAGTAAGATTAGGGAGGGTGGTAAAAAAGGAGGGGGGGTGGCGTTGCTAATTAGAAATGGTATAACGGCTGCAGAAAGGCAGTTCGAGGGGGATCTGCCTTTGGAGGTAGTATGGGCTGAAGTCAGAAATAGGAAAGGTGCAGTCACCTTGTTGGGTGTTTACTATAGGCCCCCCAATAGCAGCAGAGATGTGGAGAAACAGATTGGGAAACAGATTTTGGAAAGGTGCAGAAGCCACAGGGTAGTAGTCATGGGTGATTTCAACTTCCCAAACATTGATTGGAAGCTCTTTAGATCAAGTAGATTGGATGGGGCGGTGTTTGTGCAGTGTGTACAGGAAGTTTTCTAACTCAGTATGTAGATTGTCCGACCAGAGGGGAGGCCATATTGGATTTGGTACTTGGTAACGAACCGGGACAAGTGATGGGCTTGTTAGTGGGTGAACATTTTGGTGATGGTGACCACAATTCTGTGACTTTCACCTTGGTTATGGAGAGAGATAGGTGCGTGCAACAGGGTAGGTTTTACAATTGAGGGAAGGGTAAATACGATGCTGTAAGACAGGACCTGAGGAGCATAAGTTGGGAGCATAGGCTGTCAGGGAAGGATGTCGTGGAAATGTGGAACTTTTTCAAGGAACAGATATGACGTGTCCTTGATATGTATGTATCTGTCAGGCAGGAAAGAGATGGTCGTGTGAGGGAACCTTGGTTGACGAGGGAGGTTGAATGTCTTGTAAAGAGGAAGAATGGGGCTTACATAAGGTTGAGGAAACAAGGTTCAGACAGAGCATTGGAGGGATACAGGATAGCCAGAAGGGAGCTGAAGAAAAGGATTAGGAGAGCTAAGAGAGGGCATGAAAAATCTTTGGCGGATAGGATCAAGGATAACCCCAAGGCATTTTATGTGTATGTGAGAAACATGAGAATGACAAGAATGAGGGTAGGTCCGATCAAGGACAGTAGTGGGAGACTGTGTATTGAGTCGGAAGAGATAAGTGAGGTCTTGAATGAGTACTTTTTTTCAGTATTTACAAACGAGAGGGACCGTATTGTTGAAGAGGAGAGTATGAAATGGATTGGTAAGCTAGAGGAGATACTTGTTAGGAAGGAAGATGTGTTGGACATTTTGAACAACTTGAGGATAGACAAGTCCCCCAGGCCTGACGGGATATATCCTAGGATTATGTGGGAAGCAAGAGAGGAAATTGCAGAGCCGTTGGCAATGATCTTTTCGTCTTCACTGTCAACAGGGGTGGTACCAGGGGACTGGAGAGTGGCAAATGTTGTGCCCCTGTTCAAAACAGGGAATAGGGATAACCCCGGGAATTACAGGCCAGTTAGTCTTACTTCGGTGGTAGGCAAAGTAATGGAAAGGGTACTGAGGGATAGGATTTATGAGTATCTGGAAAGACACTGATTGATTAGAGACAGCCAGCATGGATTTGTGAAGGGTAGGTCTTGCCTTACAAGTCTTATTGAATTCTTTGAGGAGGTGACTAAGCATGTGGATGAGGGTAGAGCAGTGGATGTAGTATACATGGATTTTAGTAAGGCATTTGATAAAGTTCCCCATCGTAGGCTTATGCGGAAAGTCAGGAGGCATGGGATAGAGGGAAATTTGGCCAGTTGGATAGAAAACTGGCTAACCGTTCGAAGTCAGAGAGTGGTGGTAGATGGTAAATATTCAGCCTGGAGCCCAGTTACAAGTGGAGTTCCGCAGGGATCAGTTCTGGGTCCTCTGCTGTTTGTAATTTTTATTAATGACTTGGAAGAGGGAGTCGAAGGGTAGGTCAGTAAATTTGCAGATGATACGAAGATTGGTGGAGTTGTGGATAGTGAGGAGGGCTGTTATCGGCTGCAAAGGGACTTAGATATGATGCAGAGCTAGGCTGAGGAGTGGCAGATGGAGTTCAACCCTGCCAAGTGTGAGGTTGTCCATTTTGGAAGGACAAATATGAATGCGGAATACAGGGTTAACGGTAGGGTTCTTAGGAAGGTGGATGAGCAGAGGGATCTTGGGGTCTATGTTCATAGATCTTTGAAAGTTGCCACTCAGGTGGATAGAGCTTGTAAGAAGGCCTATGGTGTATTAGCGTTCATTAGCAGAGGGATTGAATTCAATAGTCGTGAAGTGATGTTACAGCTGTACAGGACTTTGGTTAGGCCACATTTGGAGTACTGTGTGCGGTTCTGGTCGCCTCACTTTAGGAAAGATGTGGAAGCTTTGGAGAGGGTGCAGAGAAGATTTACCAGGATGTTGCCTGGAATGGAGAATAGGTCGTACGAGGATAGGTTGAGCGGCCTATTCCAATGAGAATAGGCCTTTTCTCATTGGAACGGAGAAGGATGAGGGGTGACTTGATAGAGGTGTATAAGATGATCAGGGGAATAGATAGAGTAGACAATCAGAAACTTTTTCCCCAGGTACAACAGAGTGTTACAAGGGGACATAAATTTAGGGTGAAGGGTGGAAGGTATAGGGGAGATGTCAGGGGGAGGTTCTTTACCCAGAGAGTGGTGGGGGCATGGAATGCGCTGCCTGTGGGAGTGGCAGAGTCAGAATCATTGGCAAACTTTAAGTGGCAATTGGATGGGTACATGGATGGGTGCTTAAGCTAGGACAAATGTTCGGCACAACATCGTGGGCCGAAGGGCCTGTTCTGTGCTGTATTGTTCTATGTTCTATGTAAGAGGGGAAAGTGGAGGAGGAATAAATTATATGTGGGGATACAGCCCAGACAGAGACAGTAATCATCTCTTCTAATTCTTGCTACAGTGCTCCTGTGAAGTTCAGTGCAAGCTGGAAGAACAGCATCTCATTTTCCATTTGGGAGCTCTGTAGCCTTCAGGACTCAATGTCGAGTTCAATAATTTTAGGCCTGAGCACATCTTTCCATGTCCTTACCCCTATTGAAGTGGCACTTATTAACAAAACTGATAAAATTAAAAGAATTATGGCTGATTATTGAAAAATTGGCAGATTGCAAAACCAACTGTAATGAGAATAAGAGTGAGGACTTTCTGAAAAGTATCCAGGGTTGGATACAGACCAGGCTTTGTTATCATATGGGCTGCTATCCATTGTCAGCTACTAATAACCCCAAATATCAGTTATCGATTCTCCCAGGCTCACCATTATCCATTCCTTTGTTTGCCGAACTGTTTTTCTCTCTCTCTCTCTGTGCCCCATCCACATCTATCAGTTACTCCTCCACCCCCCAACGCCCTACCTTTCTCCAGCATGTATACCAATGTTTTCCTGGCTACAATCATTTCGGAAGAAGGGTCACTGGATACGAAATGTTAACTCTGTTTTCTCCTTGTAGAGGTTGCCAGACCTGCTGAGTTTTTCCAGCAGTTTCTGTATTTGAATATATGGGCAGTTGATTCAATATTGTCCGCTTTAGCACCATCACCAGAGACAAATCCTTACCCCATGCTCTTCAGCCAACATTGAAAGCCAATGACCAGGCCATCTATTTCCCTGCGGTTTGAGGCACTATATTGGTGAGACAGATACCATGTTTTCTCACATTACAGCAGCGACTGTAATTCAAAAAATAACTTACTTTGCTGCAAAGTATTTTGGGATGCTCCGTGGTCATGATAAACATTGCGACTGTTATTTATTTATTTTCAATATTCCCTTTTGTGGCCATCCCACAGTTTCTATATTTATCTTGCCTTTTTTATACTCACTTTAAATTCCAAATTTATTTATTACCTTAAAATACAAATTGCTTTTCCTGTTCATCCCTGGAACCCTAGTATTCAATAGACTTCCCTTTTCCCTTGCTGAAACACTTAATTTGTAGCAATTATATTTATTTCTTGAATATGTCCTGTAGTTCTCTGTTTGCCAATTTTCCTTCTGTTCATTCCGAGTAATATTTGTTATACTTTGTTTTCCTTTTTCCAATGAATTGCCCTTTCTCAATATCTCTATTTTTGTTTGCAGGTTGTTCCTCAAAATTTATTTGAGAGCTAACTTAAGCAGACCCTGTCAAGTCATACTTCCTTTCTTTCTTAGCAACATATTTTACTGAGAATACAATCCTGGATACTTTCCAGAAAGTCCTCATTCTTATTCTCATTACAGTTGGTTTCGCAATCTGCCAGTTTTTCAATAATTAGCAATAATTCTTTTAATTTTAACACTTTTATTAGTAAGTACCACTTCAATATATCCACAAATTTCATCGCCAATTCTCTCCATTGTTAGTTGCACTCAAAGCAATGATATTTTACTTTGACTTTTATAAGTAAGCAATTTCAGCGGAATTCTGTATGAACCATTTTTCTATTGAAATTCATATTACCTAGTGTTATGATATTATTTCTATTTAGTGTCGTTATCCAACAGTTCTTCATTCTTTCATGTGATGTGAGCTTTGCTGGCTTGACCAGTATTTATTGCCTGTCCCTAGTTGCTCTTGAGAAGGTGGTAATGAGTTGCTTTCTTGAACTGTTGCAATTCATGTGCTGTCGGTAGACCACAATGCCCTTAGAGAGGGAATTCCAGGATTTTGACCCAGTAAAATTGAAGGAACGTGGATATATTTCCAAGTCAGAACGGTGTGCAGCTTGGAAGGAAACTTGCAAATGATGTTATTGCCTTGTATCTGCTGCTCTCGCCCTTCTAGATGACAGTGGTTGTGGGCTTGACAGGTACTGTTTAAGGAGCCTTGTGAATTTCTGCAGTGCATCTTGTAGATGGCACACATTGCTGCGTATAGTGGAGGGAGTGGATGTTTATGGATATGGTACAAATCAAACAGGCTGCTTTAATCTGGATGGTGTCAAGCTTTTTGAGTGTTTTGGAGCTGCATTAAACTACCTATTTTCAAAAATGTACAGTAATTCTTTAGCAATCCTTGTCTTTAAAGCACTTATTTTCCCTTTTGCAGTCCACAATTAAAATACAGAAAATTAAAGACATGGCCATTATACAATAAATGATGTTGAGCCAGTGGCACCAACATCCCATGACTGAATAAAAAAAATCAAACTAGCACATGGTTTGCAAGATGATTCATGAAAGCCATTCAATAGCTTCTGCAAACAATATTTTCTGGATCCAATCATGGAACAGGCTTCCTTCCATGTTGTGTTATATAATGAGACAGAGTTAATTAGTAATTAGAGTCATAGAGATGTACAGCATGGAAACAGACCCTTCGGTCCAACCCGTCCATCCCGACCAGATATCCCAACCCAATCTCATCCCACCTGCCAGCACCCGGTCCATATCCCTCCAAACCCTTCCTATTCATATACCCATCCAAATGCCTCTTAAATGTTGCAATTGTACCAGCCTCCACCACATCCTCTCATTCCATACACGTACCACTCTCTGTGTGAAAACGTTGCCCCTTAGGTCTCTTTTATATCTTTTCCCTCTCACCCTAAACCTATGCCCTCTAGTTCTGGACTCCCCGACCCCAGGGAAAAAGACTTTGCCTACTTACCCTATCCATGCCCCTCATAATTTGGTAAACCTCTATAAGGTCACCCCTCAGCCTCCTACACTCCAAGGAAAACAGCCCCAGCCTGTTCAGTCTCTCCCTATAGCTCAAATCCTCCAACCCTGGCAACATCCTTGTAAATATTTTCTGAACCCTTTCAAGTTTCACAACATCTTTCCGATAGGAATGAGACCAGAATTGCACGCAATATTCCAACAGTGGCCTGACCAATGTCCTGTACAGCCGCAACATGACCATAGATAAGTATTTGAAGGGATATAGGGCAAACATGGGCAAATGGAACTAGTTTAGTTTGGGATTATGGTGGTATGGACCAGTTGGACTAAGCGTCTGTTTCCACACTGTATGACTCTGTGACTGATCTGATTTTAACCACAACACTACATTTCTGCATGTCCCCAGTAATCTTACATCTACTCTCCTCTCCACCTGTAGATTGAGCATTATTGGATAGGACAAGCTTTCACACAGTGGCCATTCAGGCCCTCAACTAGGTGACTGTGAACACCAAGGTTAAGGGACTTGCTCACAGTGATCTGCTTCCATACCCAACAGGAGGACGAGTGGGAAGCCTATGACTTTTGACCTGCTAATTTTCGTAGACTAAAGCTCATGAGAGTGGGCAATGCACACAGGCAACACTCCCTGGGGTGGAGCTCAGCGGGGAGTGAGAAAACCTATCCTTTGTGTCTGGAGGTTCCTTGAGATTATTGCACTGTGACATCGGCAATGTAGCAGCAGTGGGAATCTTACCCCATGTTATTCGTCCTTCCTTATCCCAGAAAGACAGCAGCACAGACTCAAAGGCCCATATGGCTTCACTCCATGCCGTAAAGCGTGGTGCCCAATTCTGCCAAGGCCAGAACCAGGCAATGTTCCTGCATACCAACTTGGGCACCCATTGCCCTAATCTTCCTTCATGGCTGTCAGGTCAAAATCTTAAAACTTCCCAGCTGACTGCTCGTTCACTGCAGTGGCTTCAGAAGATTAGATAACACCATCTTCTCAGGGGCAATTAGGGACGAGCAACAAATGTAATTGCCTAATAAGAGATCTTCTATGGAAGACTGATCATAACATGTAGAATTTTGCAATTTCAATGAAAATCTTTTTGAAGTGAAAATATTAAATGAGGGTATTCATAAGTATTTGGATGACTGTCATGAACAGAATTTGTATTTAATTACTGACTGTGATCAAAGTATTGGTATGGGCAGGATCTGCTGGTCCGAGAGGTAGCAAACCCCCAAAGGCTGCAAGGCAAACAAATTCACCCAGAATATTGACCCAGAACCTGCTTCTTGCCTTAATTTGAATTGAATTCTGGTCAGGATGGCCCAGGTTGATCTACATACCACTCTGCCAATTCAGGCCTTCAACAGTCAATTCATCACCACTTAAAGGCCTATTCCCATCTCAGTCCCACGCATGACGAAAACCAATCAGTCCATTGGCAAACCAGTGCTGGGAGACTGTGATTTTGAAAGAGAGGGAGAGGGAGGGGCTTCCTGCAGCTGTATGTGATAGAGGGACTGGGCATGGGGCTGAGGGCCACATTCTTTCCATTGTTTCCTACCCACTCTACTGACTTCACCTCGAATCCTGTGGAGTCCCAGAATTCCTCTGCCCTTCCTCAAAAAGTACTGACCTGAGAAATTGGTCTTGGGACTGACTAATAACGACTGAGATAAGGAGAAAATGTCTCACTGAAAGGTTTGTGACCTTTTGTAGTTCTGCACCCCAGACGGCTGTTGAATGTATCTTACTTTCACAATCAGGACTCCCGCCCACCTTCCGAGGACCCCTTCGCCCACCTCCAATACACTGCATCCACCTGGACACCCCGCACTGGCCTATTACCTGCCCTCGACCTCTTCATTTCCAACTGCCGCCGGGACATTAACCGCCTCAACCTGTCTACCTCCCTCCCCCACTCCAACCTCTCACCCTCACAACACGCAGCCCTCCAATCCCTCTGCTCCAATCCCAACCTCACCATCAAGCCAGCGGATAAAGGGGGCGCAGTGGTAGTCTGGCACACTGACCTCTACACCGCTGAAGCCAAACGTCAACTCGAGGACACCTCTTCCTACTGCCCCCTCGACCATGACCCTACCCCCTATCACCAAACCATCATCTCCCAGACCATACAGAACCTCATCACCTCAGGAGATCTCCCACCCACAGCTTCCAACCTCATAGTCTGGGAACCCCGCACTGCCCGGTTCTACCTCCTTCCCAAGATTCACAAGCCTGACCACCCTGGCCGACCCATTGTCTCAGCATGCTCCTGCCCCACTGAACTCATCTCTACCTACCTCGACACTGTCCTATTCCCCCTAGTTCAGGAACTCCCTACATACATTCGAGACACCACCCACGCCCTCCACCTCCTCCAAGACTTCCGTTTACTCGGCCCCCAACGCCTCATCTTCACCATGGATATCCAATCCCTCTACACCTCCATCCGCCATGACCAGGGCCTCCAAGCCCTCCATTTTTTCCTCTCCAGGAGTCCCCAACAGTACCCTTCCACCGACACTCTCATTCGTTTGGCCGAACTGGTCCTCACCCTTAACAATTTCTCCTTTGAATCCTCCCACTTCCTCCAGCCCAAAGGGGTAGCCATGGGCACATGTATGGGCCCCAGCTATGCCTGTCTCTTTGTTGGCTACGTAGAGCAGTTGATCTTCCGTAATTACACTGGCACCACTCCCCACCTCTTCCTCCGCTACATTGATGACCGCATTGGCGCCACCTCGTGCTCCCGCGAGAAGGTTGAGCAATTCATCAACTTCACCAACACATTCCACCCTGACCTTAAATTTACCTGGACTATCTCTGACACCTCCCTCCCCTTCCAGGACCTCTCCATTAATGACAACCGACTTGACACTGACATTTTTTACAAACCCACCGACTCCCACAGCTACCAGGATTACACCTCTTCCCACCCTATCTCTTGCAAAAATGCCATCCCGCATTCCCAATTCCTCCGCCTCCGCCGTATCTGCTCCCAGGAGGACCAGTTCCACCACAGAACACACCAGATGGCCTCCTTCTTTAGAGACCGCAATTTCCCTTCCCACGTGGTTAAAGATGCCCTCCAACGCATCTCGTCTACATCCCGCACCTCCCGCCCTCAGATCCAACCCCTCCAACCTTAACAAGGACAGAACGCCCCTGGTGCTCACCTTCCACCCTACCAACCTTCGCATAAACCAAATCATCCGCCGACATTTCCACCACCTCCAAACAGACCCCACCACCAGGTATATATTTCCCTCCCCACCCCTTTCCACCTTCCGCAAAGACTGTTCCCTCCGTGACTACCTGGTCAGGTTCACGCGCCCCTACAACCCACCCTCCCATCCCGGCACTTTCCCCTGCCACTGCAGGAACTGTGCCCACACCTCCTCCCTGACCTCTATCCAATGCCCTAAAGGAGCTTTCCACATCCATCAAAGTTTTACCTGCACATCCACTAATATCATTTATTGTATCCGTTGCTCCCGATACGGTCTCCTCTACATTGGGGAGACTGGGCGCCTCCTAGCAGAGCGCTTTAGGGAACATCTCCGGGACACCCGCACCAATCAACCACACCGCCCCGTGGCCCAACATTTCAACTCCCCCTCCCACTCTGCCGAGGACATGGAGGTCCTGGGCCTCCTTCACCACCACTCCCTCACCACCAGACGCCTGGAGGAAGAACGCCTCATCTTCCGCCTCGGACACTTCAACCCCAGGGCATCAATATGGACTTCAACAGTTTCCTCATTTCCCCTTCCCCCACCTCACCCTAGTTCTAAACTTCCAGCTCAGCACTGTCCCCATGACTTGTTCGGACTTGTCCTACCTGCCTATCTCCTTTTCCACCTTTCCACTCCACCGTCTCCTCCCTGACCTATCACCTTCATCCCCTCCCCCACTCACCCATTGTACTCTATGCTACTTTCTCCCCACCCCCACCCTCCTCTAGCTTATCTCTCCGCGCTTCAGGCTCACTGCCTTTATTCCTGATGAAGGGCTTTTGCCCGAAACGTCGATTTCGAAGCTCCTTGGATGCTGCTTGAACTGCTGTGCTCTTTCAGCACCATTAATCCAGAATCTGGTTTCCAGCATCTGCAGTCATTGTTTTTACCTTGTATCTAACATAACACAAGACACTTTTGGACTTTAATTAAGGGATATGGGTATCTATGGGGAAAATTAAATGGAGGTCAAATATCAGCCATGATCTTACTGTATGGCCTACTATCACTCCTAAGACTGTGGTTTGTATAGGTTATGTTACATACTTCAACCCGGCAAATTACATTGCAAGAATAGAATGACCTCCAGCAGGATGTGACAAACAGTTTCCACTCAGGAATTGACTATAACTCACTTGTCTTGGTGTCAGTATTTGTAAGCTGTCTTATAGCCTTATCACTGAATATGAAATTTCAGCTTTTGTAAAGCTGCTGTGTATTAGCAATAGCCTGTTTGTAATTAGTATCTCTTATTCTAAAAGCAGGCAAAAAAACCCTGAGTGCAAAAAATACCACAGATGGATTTTGTGGTGGAAATTGGATCGAAATGGGACTCGCCTCAAAGTCTGAGGCTGCCTCTAAAACAACCCTTGAATCACGTTTTCATAAAGCCAGTATCTAAATGCAGTTTGCCGGCTATGGGCTTTTGCAAATTGGCTGGCATTTTTAAAATTCATTCACAGGATTTGGGCATCAAAGTTAAAAATCACACACATCAGGTTATAGCCCAACAGGTCTAAATGGAAGCACTAGCTTTCGGAGCCCCACTCCTTCATCAGGTGGTTGTGGAGTACACAACTGTAAGACACAGAATTTATAGCTGTGTCTTACAATTGTGTACGCCACAACCACCTGATGAAAGAGCAGCGCTTCGAAAGCTAGTGCTTCCAATTTAAACCTGTTGGACTATAACCTGGTGTTGTGTGATTTTTAACTTTGTACACCTCAGTCTAACATCGGCATCTCCATATCATGATGTGGGCATCATTGGCTAGGCCAGTATTTATTGCCCATCCCTAATTGCCCGGCAGTCAGTTAAATGTCAACCACATGTAGTCACATGTGGTTGACACTTAACTGGTCTGGAGTCACATGTAGTCCAGACCAGGTAAGGCAGGCAGTTACCTTCCCTAAAGGGCATTAGTGAACCAGACATTTTGCTTTTCAACAATGGATTCTTTATTAGATCCTTAATTCCAGTATTTCTTTTATTCTTGGATTCAAATTTCACCACTTGCCATGGCAGGATTCGAACCCAGATCCCCAGAACATTACCTGGGCCTCCGGAGTAACAGTCTAGTGATAGTACTATGAGACTATCACCTTCCAGTGAATGCTGAATAAGCTGGTAAGTAGTTCCTGGTGGGATGTACTGAACAGGATGAGGTGAGTGGCCTGCACTACTGCCGTGTAAACCACATGATTTCGTTATCCCCAATCTGAGATAAATCGTTTAAAAAAATACTCTCTCATTTTCTTTCAGAGGGCCCCAAGGCTTTGCTTAGGCTTCAGTAGATCCAATTTCTGATGGATGTCTAAAACAATATTTAAAGACTTGGTAAGCATTTTCGAGGAGCCGAACATGTGTTTCAGCTGGATGCCCTGAACAATTGCATAATGCAGCTTCCAGTTTGGCAGCCAGACAACTGGCTTGGAATACTATCTTATGTTGAAATCATGGAACAGGAAGTCTGATGAGCAACAGTTCAACAGTGACTAGATTTACATGCTCCCACTATTGAGTTTAAAAGTTTTGTCTGTGATTAGTGACTTGGGGAAGGTTCACTTTGTCAGCTTGTATGAGAACATTCCAAATGCTCTGGTGCAAGTAAGCACCGTAGCCGCCTCTGTTCCCCGAACATTTCGATTTAAGTTGCCTGAAGTATTGCTGCAGTCAGAAGCTTAAGCTGCAACCTTACCCTCCATTAGTGCCTCCTGCCATCGGCAGGCATAGAATGACATCATTTGAATTCCTGCCAAAATCAATAACAGCAAGGCAAAGTGGATATTTGTTCATTCGAACTGTGTGTGAATATTCAGGGGAAAGTTAACACACAAAACATCCATGCTCAGCTTGAATTCTGTTTTCAAAATATTAATTTGTATTTGGGACTGTGTTTTGCATTGTGGAAGGGAAATGGGAGATGGGACTGTTTCCTGACCCCCAGAGCAGCACTAGGAGGTGTAAACAGTATTTTTTTAAATGATTTTGACTGTCATGGTGAAAATGCTGGAAAAACAGGAATCAATGAGTACCAGAGGACAAACTCTCTGCTGTTTGGAGTCATACCTGGCACATAGGTAGATGGCCATGTTTGTTAGAAGTCAGTCATCTCAGTTCCAGGATATCTCTGCAGGAGTTCTTCAGGGTAGTGTACCAGGCCTAACTATCTTCAGCTGCTTTGGCAATGATTTTCCCTCCATCGTAAGGTCAGAAGCGAGGATGTTTGCCAAAGATTGTATTATGTTCAGCACCATTCATGACTCCTCAGATACTGAAACAGTCCATCTTCCAATGCAACAAGATCTGGACAATATCCAGGCTTCTGAACCGGGGGGTACCAATATCCTGGGGGGGAAATTCGCTAAGGCTATTGGGGTGGGTTTAAACTAATCCAGCAGGGGGATGGGAACCAAAATTGTAGTTTGAGTATAGAAAAGGTTGAGAGTAACGAGGTCCAAAATCAAGTTTCAGGGACACAAGATGGCACTGGTAAGCAGGAAGGTGGTTTGAAGTGTGTCTACTTCAACACCAGGAGCATCCGGAATAAGGTGGGTGAACGTGCAGCATGAGTTGGTACCTGGGACTTCGATGTTGTGGCCATTTCGGAGACATGGATAGAGCAGGGACAGGAATGGTTGTTGAAGGTTCCAGGATTTAGATGTTTCAGTAAGAACAGAGAAGATGGTAAAAGAGGGGGAGGTGTGGCATTGTTGGTCAAAGACAGTATTACAGTTGCAGAAAGGATGTTTGGGGACTCGTCAACTGAGGTAGTATGGGCTGCGGTTAGAAACAGGAAAGGAGAGGTCACCCTGTTGGGAGTTTTCTATGGGCCTCCGAATAATTCCAGAGATGTAGAGGAAAGGATAGCAAAGATGATTCTCAATAGGAGTGAGAGAGACAGGGTAGTTGTCATGGGGTCTTCAACTTTCCAAATATTGTACTATAGTATGAGTACTATAGATGGGTCAGTTTTTATCCAGTGTGTGCAGGAGGGCTTCCTGACACAGTACGCAGACAGGCCAACAAGGGGCGAAGCCACATTAGATTTGGTACTGGGTAATGAGCCCGGCCAGGTGTTAGACTTGGAAGTAGGTGAGCACTTTGGTGATAGCGATCACAATTCTGTTATGTTTACTTTAGTGATAGAAAGGGATAGGTGCATACCACTGGGCAAGAGTTACAGCTGGGGGAAAGGCAATTACGATGTGATTAGGCAAGATTTAGAAGCATAGGATGTGGAAGGAAACTGCAGGAGATGGGCACATTAGAAATGTGGAGCTTATTCAATGAAAAGCTCCTGTGTGTCCTAGATAAGTATTTACCTGTCAGGCAGGGAGGAAGCTGTAGAGCGCGGGTGCCATGGTTTACGAAGGAAGTGGAATCTCTGGTCAAGAGGAAGAAGAAGGTTTATGTTTAGGATGATTTGGAGATGCTGGTGTTGGACTGGGGTGTACAAAGTTAAAAATCACACAACACCAGGTTATAGTCCAACAGGTTTAATTGGAAGCACTAGCTTTTGCAGTGTCGCTCCTTCATCAGGTGATAGTGGAGGGCTCAATCCTAACACAGAATTTGGAGCAAAAATTTACAGTGATGTAACTGAAATTATACATTGAAAAATTGATTGTTAAGTCTTTCATCTTTTTGAATACCATGATAGTTTCACTTCTTTCATGTGTAAATCACAAAACCGTTTTTTGAAAGTTGCATTCTCAGGTTAGCTGTTAACAATGGATGATAACTAGACAATACGTTGAAGGTGTTAGCCCCCTATGTTCTCTGTCTATGCCATGATGTTTAGTGAGATAATGGAGTTTTACATGAATTCATGCAGTTTTTGAGCTCAGAGTTTTACATGAATGCATGCAGTTTTTGAGCAAAGTACAATGTAATCCTGCAAGTAGAAATTTACCCCACAAAATATATGTATGTATGTGGTCTTCGTCTGTGTGTGTCTGTCTGGGTTGGGGGTTGTGAGTGTGAGAAAGTGTATGTGTGTAGTGAGTGTAGAGTGTCTTAAGTCTGTGAGAGGGTGCATGTGTGAGTGTGGGAGTGTGTGTGTCTGTAAGGGGGTGTGTGGGTGTCTGTGTGCGCGTCTGTGTATATGTGTGTCCATGTGTATGTGTGTATAGGAGTGCCTCTGTGTGTGTGTGTGTGTGTGTATAGTGCAATTGTGGTCACCTGTAATGTGGCATGAACTCATACACGCACTCATTCATACGTACATACGCACGGACACACATATACAGAGACGTGCACACAGACACCCACACACCCCCTTACAGACACACACACTCCCACACTCACACATGCACCCCCTCACAGACTTAAGACACTCTACACTCATTACACTTTCTCACACTCACAACCCCCAACCCAGACAGACACACATACACACAGACAAAGACCCACATGCACACATATATTTTGTGGGGTGAATTTATACTTGCAGGGTTACATTGTATTGTACTTTGCTCAAAAACTGCATGCATTCGTGTAAACCTCTGAGCTCAAAAACTGCATGAATTCATGTAAAACTCTGTTATCTCACTTTTTAGATTAGAATCAATCTAAACATCATGGCATAGACAGAGAACACAGGGGGCCAACACCTTCAACATATTGTCTAGTTATCATCCATTGTTAACAGCTAACTTGAGAATGCAACTCTGAAAAAAATGGTTTTGTGATTTACACATGAAAGAAGTGAAACTATCATGGTATTCAAACAGATGAAAGACTTAACAATCAATTTCTCAATGTATAATTTCAGTTACATCACACTGTAAATTTTTGCTATAAATTCTGTGTGTTAGGATCGAGCCCTCCACTACCACCTGATGAAGGAGCGACGCTCCGAAAGCCAGTGTGCTTCCAATTAAACCTGTTGGACTATAACCTGGTGTTGTGTGATTTTTAACTGTTAGGATGAGATGTGAAGGCTCAGTTAGGGCGCTTGAGGGTTACAAGGTAGCCAGGAAAGACCTAAAGAGAGCTCAGAAGAGCCAGGAGGAGACATGAGAAATTGTTGGTGTATAGGATCAGGGGTAAACCCTAAGGCTTTCTATAGGTATTTAAGGAATAAAAGAATGACAAGAGTAAGATTAGGGCCAATCAAGGATAGTAGTGGGAAGTTGTGTGTGGAGTCAGAGGAAATAGGGGAAGCACTTAATGAATATTTTTTGACAGTATTCACTCTAGAAAACGACAATGTTGTTGAGGAGAATACTGAGATATAGGCTACTAGAGTAGGTGGGATTGAGATTCACAAGGAAGAGGTATTAGAAATCCTGCAGAGTGTGAAAATAGAAAAGTCCCCTGGGCCGGATGTGATTTATCCTAGGATCCTCTGGGAAGCCAGGGAGGAGATTGCCGAGCCTTTGGCATTGATCTTTAAATCGTCATTGTCTACAGGAACAGTGCAAGAAGACTGGAGGATAGCAAATGTGGTTTCCCTGTTCAAGAAGGGGAATAGAGACAACCCTGGTAATTATAGACCAGTGAGCCTTACTTCGGTTATTGGTAAAGTGTTGGAAAAGGTTATAAGAAATTTATAATCATCTAGAAAAGAATAATTTGATTAGGGATAGTCAGCATGGTTTTGTGAAGGGTAGGTCGTGCCTCACAAACCTTATTGAGTTCTTTGAGAAGGTGACCAAACAGGTAGATGAGAGTAAACTGGTTGATGTGGTGTATATGGATTTCAGCAAGGCGTTCGATAAGGTTCCCCACACTAAACTATTGTACAAAATGCGGAGGAATGGGATTGTGGGAGATATAGCAGTTTGGATCAGTAATTGGCTTGCTGAAAGAAGACAGAGGGTGGTGGTTGATGGGAAATGTTCATTCTGGAGTCCAGTTACCAGTGGTGTACCGCAAGGGTCGGTGTTGGGTCCACTGCTGTTCGTCATTTTTATAAACGACCTGGATGAGGGCGTAGAAGGCTGGGTTAGTAAATTTGCAGACGACTAAGGTTGGTGGAGTTGTGGATAGTGACGAAGGATGTTGTAGGTTACAGAGAGACATAGATAAGCTGCAGAGCTGGGCTATGAGGCCCAGGCTCACTTTCACTGGGTCAAATTCTGAGATTCCCTCCCTAAGGACATTGTTGGTCAACCCACAGCAGGTGGCCTGTTAAGATGACAGGCTCATCACCACCTTTTCAAGGGAAACCAGGGATGGGCAATGAATTCCACCCAGCCAGCAATGCCAATATCCCACAACTGAATAAAGAAAAAGAGCTGTAGATTAAGCTCTCAAAGTTGGGAGAAAAATCAGAGACCTTCCAGCTTGAGAGGAAATAGCTAGCTGCAGTAAAGTGTACGTGGCTGAGAGAGTAATTCAAAGTGGAAGTATCTTCTCACCAATTTTTTCATAACTTTAATTTAAGAACACAGGCGTAGGCTTCCACTATAAGAGTCGATGGGAGGTGGAATGGAGCAGGAGGTGACATCTCTGTACAAGATGGTCTTTAGTTGTACCAACACAATAGGCAAAGAGGGTCTCTAGGTCTGCCTGGAGTACTGGCACTGCAGCCTGCCAGGGGGTGTCTGGTTCCAGGGTCCATCTGTCTAGCCCTGTAGTGAGGGAGAATTTGTGATGAGGGCAAGTCTGTGAGACTGACAGCGTCTAGTCAAGAAATTTCAAGTAAGATGGTGCTGGAGTAGCACTTCTGAGCCCCAGGCTTGTCTGCTTCATCTGCTTTTCTTTTCATCTCTTTTTTTCTCTCTTTGCTTTTTTTCTCTCTTTGCTTTTTTTTTCTTTTTTACTATTTAATTTTACTTATCACTTGGCGAAGAGCTGGGTTGTGGTGATGGCATCGGCGGCAATGAGTGAGCCCAGCGTGGACTTGAGTGTGCCCAAAGTGAACTCGTGGTAGAAGCTTCGAAGGCAAATTTGGGTTCCCAGCGGTTTCTGGATCGCTGGGGTGGTCCTCGTGTCAGCTCGTGGCTGCAGCAGATGTACGTTTGGGTTCCTGGTGGCATCCATGTCCAGTGCAGGTTTGTGGAGGTGTCAACAGAGATGATTTCGCGAAACACGGTGACATCAACAATGGCTGCATCGGCGAGGTAGGCCCAAAGGGACTCATGGTCACTGTGGAGTCGACTTTGGGTTGGTGTGGTACCCAGTGGCATCATTGGCATCTGCATTGGCGAGGACAAATGAGGATTCATAATGGCAACATGGCAACAAAGAGTGGTGATTTTTGTTTCAGTGGTGACACAATGAAGGGGATTGGTGCCCATGGCCCTTGAGCCATGGTGGAGCACTTAACAAGAAATAGTGTAAAGTTGAACACTTTTCTTTATTTCTTCAATTTTTTGACTTTATAGCCAACATTCTAGTTTATTTTTCTACATTCTAGGATAGTGCCAGAGCGTGGTGATAGCACTTCTCACTGTATTTTGCAACAAAATACACATGACAATAAATAAATCCATTTGAATTAAAGAATCTGCATACTGATGACATTTGCATGAAGGCCGTTTGACACTAACGTTGGGACAGAAGTCTTCCGGCGGCAGCATCTGTGACTGAGCAGCAGTTTCCGGACACGGTCTGTCCACCCCAAGTGGGGAGAGGTTAGGAAAAATACCCTAAGTTAGACTATCTCCCATTTTCCTGACCAGAGAAACACACACTTGTGGGATCACCACCTTGGTGATCAAATAAAGAAAGTTTTAGATTTTCAAACTTGGGATGTTAGAACACTCATGAATAATCTCAAATCATTATTTGGTTAAAAAAAACAAACTGCAATTGTATCATGTGAGCAGTCAAGAAGCCGAGCTGACATTGCTGCTGCAGTGCCTTCCTAGAGGAGTAGCTAAAGGAACAAACAAAGGAATGCACCTCTTACTCAAATGGAAAAATTGACAGAGGTTCTTATGTTTACAGAACTGGCGTTCCCACCTTGAACAGGATCTTGCATGGTTCACTGGAATTTCCGAGTTTTATAAATGGAGGGCAAATGAATCCTCCCCTATCACACAGCCATAGCCAATTTGCCACCATCATCAGCATTTTTGCCCTGACCTTTGACTCCAGTGAATATGTTAAGGATGTTCAATATTCTGAATTTGGTGATGTTCTCAAAGGAGGAAAAGACTACCTTTCTGGGGCCCCCTTAGTGACTGGGTTGGTAGGAAATCTAATATCTAGAGCAGAACCACTCGGGAAAAGAAATTGGGAAAAGCAAATGTAAGTGGCATCCTGCTGTTAACAAGTGTGCTCAGCATGATCTTATTATAAATACCATCTTGAGACAGAAAGAGAAATGGTAAACCACATGAGGATATCCTAAATCTGCTGGACAGAGCAGACTTGTTCAATAGATGATAAATTTCCATAAAGCACCAAGACATCGCAAGACCTGCAAGTCCAAGAGGAAGATCAATGTCATTGCACTAAAGCAGCCTAATCAGCCAGTCTGCAAAATGCTCAAATACCCAACATGATTCCAGAAGTTTGGGATCGAATAAAGTTGCAGTACCAGACAGCTACGCTCAGGCCATTGTGTTTCAATATCATCATCATTATCATAGGTGTGGTTTGATGAAGAGAGTGCTGAAATATGCAGCCTCTGAGAACAAATATTCGTGATCTTAAAATGCCTCGCAGACCAACCTAAGGTCACAAGTCAAGAAGGTAGCATCCTAAAACTCTAAGCTGATGCTAAAAAGCAAATCTGGAAGATAGAAGATGTGTTGTAGAAAGACAGCCTAAGGGATCCAACTGTCTGTCGACACTCATGATATGCAAACTTTTTTAGATGTCAACTTGGCACTATGTTAAATGAACAAAATCCCCTTTACTCATAGATGGTGTTTCTTCTCTGAGGGAAAACAATTCCAGGAAGAAGCTCGCCAACTGAATCTATGGCTAATTCTCTTCAGGCTATTCTGCAGTGGAATCCATGGGCAAACCATCATTGATGGTGCCCTATATTCAGACCAATACAGAGATGACACTAGTTTCTAGCAAGTTTACTTACAGGAATTTACAATTATCCCTGTGTTTGAATATCACAGATGAGAAAGCTGCAATAATCAATCCAAAATATGAGAATAAACAAAGCCAGTAACTTTAATGGCATTCTAGTAGTCTTTAAAGCTGTTGAAACTTTGCACATATTAAGGCTACGTATTGCGGTGCCATGGTAAATATTGTTATCTCAAATCCAGAAGTTCTAGGTTCAAATCCTATTTACTACGGCGATGTGTTATAACAAGCCTGAAAAGGTTAACTAAATAAATTTTTTCAAGAAGTGCTAACCACTGAGCCACCGTGGTTAGCACTGCTGCCTCACAGCGCCAGGGACCTGGGTTCGATTCCCACCTCGGGCGACTGTCAGTGTGGAGTTTGCACATTCTCCCCGTTTCTGCATGGGTTTCTTTCGGGTGCTCCAGTTTCCTCCCACAATCCAAAGATGCGCAGGTCAGGTGAATTGGCCATGCTAAATTATCCATAGTGTTAGGTGCATTAGTCAGGGGTAAATATAGGGTGGGGTAATGGGTCTGGGCGGGTTGCTTTTCGGAGGCTCAGTGTGGACTTGTTGGGCCGAAGGGCCTGTTTCCATACTGTAGGGTATCTAATTTTGTGCCTCATCCTACAAACTTGGCAGAATAAAAGACTTCCTGCTCCGCCCCCTCCAAATTCAGGATTCTATCTATCTTCAAGAAGGAAAGTAAATCGGTGCTGTGGAAATTGTCCTTCCCTCTTGTCCATAGGAGGGAAAATCCAAACACATATTCTCCTGTATTGTGTGCTGCTTTCAAAGAAACTGTTACTTGGTCTTTCTTCATTGACAAATCCAAGAAAAATGTTGAGAACACCACCAGACCTTTTCATTACATTAATTGAACTGGCCAAAGCCAGTAAATGAATAATAATAAAAAAGAGGCTCTGTGCAATCTGCTTGAAAGATTTGAATGTCTAAGAAACTTTTTTATTCATTCACAGGATGTGGGCATCACAAGCTAGACCAGCATTTATTACCCATCCCTAAATGTGCTTGAAAAGGTGACAGTGAACCGGTTACTTGAACTGCTCCAGTCCCCATTACACAGGCTCACCCTGAAGTGTCATTAGGGACTGAGTTCCAGGATTTTATTCCAGTCATGGTGACAGAATGGTGTATAATTTCATGTCAGGCTGGTGAGTGGTTTGGAGGGGAACTTCAGATGATGGTATTGTCATTGAACTGCTGTGTTTGTCCTTCTAGATTGTAATGGTCCTGTTTTCAAAATGTGCTGTCTAAGGAGCCTGTTGAGCCTTTGGAGCATACCTTGCAGGTGGCACAGTTTGCTGTCAGAGAGCATCAGCGGTGGAGGAAGTGAACGTTGAAAGTGATGGACGTGGTGTCAATCAAGTGGTCTGTTTTCTCCTGGATGGTATCAATTGTCTTGAATGTTGTTGGAGCTACATCCATCCAGGCAAGTGGGGAGCATTCCATCACACGCCTGATTGTGTCTTGTAGATGATGGACAGGCTTTGAGGAGTCAAGAGTGCATTACCTGTACAAACATACAGATTAGGAACACAAGTAGGCCGTTCAACCTTCTGAGCCTGCTCTGCCATTCAGTATGACTGATCTGATTGAAACCCCAAATCCACATTCCAGCCTAACCTGATAGCCTTTCACCTCTGCGTTTAACAACAAACAATTTACCTCAGCTTTAAAAAGATTCAAGGACAGTGCTTCCATCGTATTTTTAAGGAAAGAGTTCCAAAGATTTGCAACTCTCTCAGAGAAAATATTTCACTTTATCTCTGTTTTAAATGGGGAACATGTGATTTTGTAACCAGACTCAAAATAGTGTGGTTCTGGAAAAACGCAGCCAGTCAGGCAGCACCCGAGGAGCAGGACAGTCACATTTTGAGCATAAGCTCTTCATCAGGTATGCGGAGGCGGAAGGCTCAAGGGGGTTGAGAGATAAATGGGAGGGGATGGGGATGGGAGGAAGGTAGGTGGGAATGTGATAGGTTAATGAAGGTGGGGTGTGATGGTGATGGGGGAGTAGATATTTGGGAAGAAAGATGGACAGATAGGACAGTTCAAGACGGCAGTGCCGAGCTGGAGGGTTGGAGCTGGGATAAGGTGGTGGTGTAGGGGGGATGAGGAAAGTGGTGAAATCGACATTGATCCCATGTGGTTGGAGGGTCCCGAGGCCTGCTCCTTGGATGCTGCCTGACCAACTGTGCTTTTCCAGCACCACACGTTTTGACTCTGATCTCCACCATATGCAGTCCTTACTTTCTGCATGTGATTTTGTAACCACCACAGAAATGTGGCCAATGATCTGCTCTTGTACCCATGTGATTTTTATGGCTGATCCACTTCAATGTCTGGAGAATAGTAACTCCCAGGATGTTGATGGTGAGATTCAGCAATGATATTTTCCTTGAATGCACAAGCGATGATGTTTAGATTCTTTCGTCTTGGAGATGGTCATTGCCTGGCACTGTGTGTGCCACTGATCAACATAAACTTCACTTTGTCCATCAAGCTGCATCTAGCTTTGTGTCACAACATTTTAGTAATGAGGCAGAGTGGCAGCAGAGAAGGAAAGGAAGGAGGCAAATCCTGACTCTGTATTCATCAAACTTGTTGGATATCCTGCCTCATATATTGAATTGTATACAGATCAAGAGTAACTCTGTTCAGTCACAGCAAGAACTATTGCATAAACTTGTGATCCTATATGGACATTACCCTTGAACTGAGGAGAATCTGACAATAATGATCATTGTGTGCACTGTAAGACATCAGTCTTTGAACTTCCAATACTTCTTTGATCTTACCTTAACACCGTTCCACCTGGATGGAAGTCTACCATGTGTTTACAATCCTCCCGGTGAAGAATCAGATGAGATGTTTCCAGACTGAGCAAGGTTTTTCAAATTTTCTTTATTAAGTTCTTTAATATTACATGGGGCTTTTGTTAGTTAAGTCAGCATTTGTTGCCCATTGCTTGGGATGTCATATTAAGCTTGGTACAGGATGTTGGTGAGGCCTGTTCTAGAGTATAGTGTGCAGTTCTGGTGGCTCTGCTATATTAAAGATATTATTAAACTAAAGAGGGTTCAGAAAAGACTTATCAGGATGTTGCTGGGAATGGAGGGTTTGAGATATAAAAATAGACTGGAAAGGCTGGATTGTAGAAAGTTAAGGGGTGACCTTAATGAGGTTTATAAAATCATGGGGGTACAGATAAGTGAGTAGCAAGAGTCTTTTCCCTCGGGTGGGCAAGTTCAAAACTAGGGGCATATTTTCAAGGTGAGAGAAGAAAGATTTAAAAAGGATATGAGGAGCAAATTCTTTACACAGGGAGTGGTTTGTGTGTGGAATGAACTGCCAGAGAAAGTGGTGGATGCAAGTACAGTTACAACGTTTAAAAGGTATTAGCATAAGTTCACAAATAGGAAATGTTTGGATGGTTATGGGCCAAGTGCAGGTAGGTGGGACTAGTTTAATTTGAGAACATGGTCGGCATGGACTGATTGGAATGAAGGATCTGTTTCCATGTGGTATGACTCTATGACTGTATCCCAGCTGTGGGCGGCACGGTGGCACAGTGGTTAGCACTGCTGCCTCACAGCGCCAGAGACCCGGGTTCAATTCCCGCCTCAGGCGACTGACTGTGTGGAGTTTGCACATTCTCCCCGTGTCTGCGTGGGTTTCCTCCGGGTGCTCCGGTTTCCTCTCACAGTCCAAAGATGTGCAGGTCTGGTGAATTAGCCATGCTAATATTGCCCGTAGAGTTAGGTTAGGGGTATGGGTGGATTGCGCTTCGGTGAGTCGGTGTGGACTTGTTGGGCCAAAGGGCCTGTTTCCACACTGTAAGTAATCTAATCTAATCTGTAAGTAATCTAAACTGTCATTGAACTGCTAGGACCATCACAGAGGGCAGTTAAATGTCAACCATATTATCCACCATACAGCAGTATGTTAGAGGACAAAAACCAAAATATTACTGTCCCTTAAAGTGACCCATTTAGTACTTTGTACTGGAGTAACAAATCCCAGATCCTAGTGGGGAAACAGTGGCTCAGTGATTTGCCTTGCTGCCTCACAGCACCAGGTACCTGGGGTTGATTCCAGCCCTGGGTGAATGTCTGTGTGGAGTTTACACATTCTCCCTGTGTCTGTGTGGGTTTCCTCCGGGTGCTCTGGTTTCCTTCGACAGTCCAAAGATATGCAGATTAGATGAATTGGCCATGCTATTTTGTCCATAGTGTTCAGGGAAGCATTAGTCAGGGGAAATGTAGAGTAGTAGGGGAATGGGTCTCGGTGGGATGCTCTTCGGAGGGTCGGTGTGCACTTATTGGGCCAAATGGCATGTTTCCACACTGCAGGAATTCTATGATTCTCTGACCCCCTTTGAGAGAGAAAAAAGACATATTATCACTACAAGTTTTTACAGTTACAAGTTGCCATTTCAACAACTTTCACCTCAGTCGACCTCCCTCTCAGGGTACAGACCTATAACATATCATTGGCAGCTGTGCCAGCAGACCAATGCTTTTGCGATTAGATCAGTGGGTAAACACATACACGACAAACAAGAAAATTGGCAAGAGTTAATGACAGCTAGCTCCACCCCAATTCCCAAAAATCACTTGAGCAGACGTGAACACAGGCAGTTATGAATATAATTTTCCTCCCAGCACACTGACGCAAGATGACAGACTGCAAATATCTTGTTTGGACTTGTCATAGTATACAGTGGAGGACCATCCAGCATTTTATCATTTTGATTAGAGGACAGCTCTGCTTTTGGCTGTAGGGCTTTTAGAAATTACTTTCAGGAGACACAAATGCTCGACACATGAGATTTATTTTCCAGAAGAACCTGGAGCCATCCCCAGAAAATGTCAAAAGATGATTGCAATTCTCCCTTATGAGCCAAAAATAATGAATAATACTTTCATTTTGAAAGTAAAAGCAACTCTATGTACTTTGATGCAGATTCAGTAAACCTGATTCCTAAATGCTTGATAATCTGTAATTTGAAACCTTTACAGCAAACATTCACAATACTTTTAAGCAGCAGTGCACAAGGCAAAATTAGCTCAACATCAGAATCTCTTTCTGTTCTTGATCCTTCAGCAGCCAGGATGTGGATACTGGATTATATGAATTAATAGCATACTGATCTGACTAGTTGAAATAAGTATCTTTTGTTTCTAAGTAGCTTCAGGAAGGAAACATATGAGTCAATGTCATCAAACTAAAACATAGAACTGGGTTCTGATGAATAGTCACACCCAATGACTAAAAGGAGAATCACTTGAAATGGGAGATTAACAGAAAAAGGGATTGGAAGGTGAGAATGGAAATTTAAGGATGTGGTTGTCAGGGGATTGGAACAATCCTAAGGATTGGAGGTAATAAACTGGGATGCAGAGGGGAGAGTAACAGCGATAAAAACAACAGGACAAGGAAAGGTGGGAATCAAGATTAGGTAAAAACATGTCTAGTGGAGGGAGAATAATGACAGCTAATTGCTGAGTATGGCATCTCAATGAGAATGAAATGAGAGGAATAGTAGAAATAGTAAGGGAGACAATGAAAGAGCTGCTAGATGTAGGTGAAGACTGAAGAAGAGTATAGAGGATTCCAGAAGAGAAGGAGAGGATTGTCAGCAGTTATGAGATAGGGCAGTGTACATGAAAAGGAAAGGATAGAGGATGAAGCAGCTGGGGAAACAGTTATCCATCACTATTGTCAGCAACTGCATTTCCCAAAAGAAAGAAAGAGAATGTGCAGTGCAAGAGGCAAACAACCCAGACCTGATTTTGTACATTATCCTGTACAACACAAGCACACTCAACTTAGAGACTCAAAACAGAGACTGAAAAAGAACTCAGCTTGTTAGCATTCAGCGAAGGCCTTTGAACTGAAGGGAAGCAATTGCTGCAGAATAAAGGTGAATAAGATCGAAAGCTGCCAATAGTATCCTCCTAACCATATCCTGTCATTATTAACTTTTGATAAGAGGACAAAGATTCATCAGCAGTACTGATAGTACTTTTGGCTGGGGTGATGGTGGCTGACTTTCACATTTGACCATTCACAGGTTCTTGAAAATGGAAGTTAAAGACTTGGGAATAATATTCATTGTGTGGGTTGTAAATTTCACAGTTGTAGGGCTGCATTACAGGATATAATGCAGGGAAACAAGAATCACATTGTGCTAGTTGCCACAGGAAGGAAAACAAGATAACAATAAAGGACACAAATGTCTTGCACATGCAGCATCAGGAAGAGGAACACTGGTCATGGGTCATGGATGGTGCACTACACAATGGAGAGGTGTTGGAAGGGCAAGCTATCACTCAACATATGAGCAGTCTGATTAGGGCCCAAAGGTTACATTGACAACATCAACATCTCAAATGAAAAGCATCAATCACCTTTTTGCTATTTTTTCTTAGCTCAGGATTTCCATGCCTCATGTTTGATCTACTTAACTCCACAGTTGTCTTCATTTTGCTAGGTCTAAAAGGAAGAAGGAGGAGAAAAAGGGAAGGTCAATAGCAATAGGATCAGAGATAAGAGGCTCCTGGACCTGCAGCTATGAATGTGCAGGAAGAGGAGGTCTTCAACACTGCTGAGCTGTCTATTGAGGAAGGGATTCTAGTTGTTTACAGATGAGTGAAAGTCAGTGCTAAAGATATCTTTGCCTGGCGAGAGAAATTGGCACTTCTACCTGCTCCTTCTGCAAGTTGCTCTGTGCCTTGGGAGGCGGTGCTGTGTTGGTGCTGCTGAAGATCACAGCAGAACTCAACATCCTCGCCACTGTCTCCTTTCAAACCTCAGCTGAGGATGTGTATTTAAGGTGATCCCATTTAAGGTGATTCTCCTTTTAGTCATTGGGTGTGACTATTCATCAGAACTCAGTTCTACGTTTTAGCTTGTTGACATTGACTCATATGTTTCCTTCCTGAAGCTACTTAGAAATAAAAGATGACCTACAAATGCAATTGGGAGTTCAGTAAATGCCTTTTATAGGGAGTCATATAGCTTTTCCAGGTCACCACTGGCTTGACAACTAAGGCAGATGACCTGTTGGGATTACAGCAATCAGTGGGTTCATCAAGTACAAGGGATTATCAACAGTACAGATGTGGCATTCAGTGCATGATACAGCCAAATTCCTGAATAGGAAGGGATTTCACCCCCTCAATGTTTCTCACTTGTATCCCCTGATGGGACTTCTTGCAGGTATACACCCGCTGTTCAAAAGCTATTATAATGCTTACATTCTAAACAGCTCCAACATTCCTAGAATGTTTGCCTCTCTACATTATCTTCAGAACTGACTCATGAGTGACAAAATGTAGATCCAGAAAGCATAGCTAATGAGTCCAATATGCGACCCTCAGATTGATGTTGCCCAAGCATCCATCAGAGCCATGTTCAAATAGATAATTGATCTTCTGACCATGTGTTTCCATTGTTTCAGGAGGAGCAGTCCAGGACTCACTGGATGGGATCTCCAGGAGGATGCTTGTTTGCTGAGCAGCCCTGCACAACCTTGCTGGAGTGAGAACGTGGAAGACCAGCTTCCTAATTCCCCCGTGAAAGGAGAAGGGGAGTCTGATGGAGTCGCTGAGGGAACCTTTGCTGTTCATGAGGATTCTGAGGAGTCCAGGGCAGTAGTGAGATGAGGCTGACAGGCCTGAGAAAACCCAGTAGTGGCTAGATTGGAGACTGAATGGCTTTGCTTGAATATTTGTGGACAATCAGAAATCATAGCCAATTGTAGGGTAGATACATTTTTGCCCTTAAAGGAGTTTTGTTTCTGAAATGTTAAAGATTAAGATACTTTGATTGTAATTGAATTTGTTCCCTTTGCACCGATAATCTCCTGTTCAGTTTGTTGGTGATCAATATGTAGTTCTGCAGGATAACATGGAGTCTGTGTAAGACTGACTCTGCTGTTCTTTGGAAGGGCCATCCTTCTATCACGGAATTAAAGGTACTGATTGAGCACTGAAACAGAACCATCCAGTTTAACTTTCCATTTTCCAGAGGTTACACTCCTCCCAATGGACAATAGTGAATAAGAGCCCCAGCATTCTTTGCACTGCTGCAGATGATGTGCTTGAGTGCGTCTCAGATAATCTTCCTCAGGAAAACAAGAACAGTCAGACGTCTAAATAGATTGAAGTGGACCAAATAAATTCAATACAAAATGCTGTAATGGTTTCAATTGTAGCTCTGTATAAAAGATGGCATCTATACACCCAAAGCAACTTTATTGTTTAATCTTTCTTTTCCTATCACTACTTCTTGATAACCATATTTGAGCTTGAGGAAGTTTGCTGACTGCATTGTTGCTTTGTCTCTGATGACGTTCATGGCAGTCCTCTGTTGGGCTGGGTTTAGAGAGCTTTGGATTGTTGGGGATGTTTTGCACAGGCATAGGTGCAGTCTCCTTAGCGTGACCTTCTAGAGGTGTTTGATTTCCTGTCGGGGACTGGTTGTGTGTCAGTGTGTGACAGTATAATTTTGCAATGTCCTGAGATGACTATCATTGGATTCCTACAATTACTTCTTCCTGTCGTTGTGCATTGGCATCTCCCTCACCCCTTGAGGGCTAGGGTACTTGGAGGGAGATCAAGATCCCTCAGCCCCAACTCACTGAAACTGTGCATGAAACCATTTGCGGCTTAAGTGAGGGAGTGAAGGTGCCCATGCACGTTTGGCAGGTAGTGATTGTTCTGCTGCATTTGTCTAGCCACCACATCATGGAAGCAGCAATACACTCATATGATATCAGTCTGAACTTAGATGTTCCTCTGTAATGCCTCTGCCCTTTGCCCAGGCTGCACATGATTGGGCACCTCTGTCAAATATTTACCTTCTTGTCCCTGGAGCTCCATCATTTCATTAATGGTTGAGTTTAAGGGTTCCTTTTGTGCTAGCCTTTGTACTGCCCTGTTTTCCAGCACTTCTCCCAGTGTCAGGGACCCTGGGCATCCCTTCCTCCCCTAGCTGCGGGTTGGTGGCAGTGCTGTGCTCACAAGAATGCAAGCCCGAGTCCACTCTACCTCCATTACCCACTGAGGTGAATGTCTCTGCACTGGTGGGCAGTCGGGAGAAAATCTTAACTGTGCTTCCTCTGAAGGTCCAAATGTTTCTTCCTCAGAAGTATGCTGTGGAGCTGTTAGAGATGGGCCTGGGCTGCAGCTCCTCTTGTTGTCTTTTTCCTGCCTTGACAGTGGGGTCCAGAAACTGCAGAGAAAAACAGAAAGATTTGTTAGAATCACGGGTCATGACCATTATCAAAGATTTCACTAAGTATTTGGCTCTTGATGAGCAGCTGGGAGTAGCAGTTTAGAATCTTTCTCACTAGATAGCTGCAGGTATCAAATCTTCAATTCAGCACAGAATGTTTCCCTTACTCTCTTGCCAGTTCAGTGGCCTACTCCTTAAAGAGGATGAGGCACTTTATGTCATGCATTTTCCCCTGTCAGTGCTCATTGGCACTTACTGTGTACATTCTTCTCTTGGACCAGCAGAGCAGTATTAAAACAGATTAACATTGGTTAATGAGCACTGTGCCTGGATTGATAGATACAAATGTAGATTTGTGATCGCGGAGCTGTGATTATGTGTGTGTGTGTTACTTCTAAGCATAACATGGTGTGCAGAAAGCCAGGTGTTAATAGATGTTAAAGGGTTCTGATTGAAAGATGGTTCAGTGTCATTAAAGAGCTACTGCTGTTTGAAATCAATAACATTTCATATAATGGGATATCCAGGGAGGGATTCATCCTGAAGACATATTTTGTGGTTGTGACCTTGTTCCAAGAAAAGTTGTCAGATGTTTACATTCTGCTGGTTTTGATGAAAGGTCAGCAGCTAATGATAATTGTTGCAGCTCTTTTTATGCTTTAAGTATAAACCTTAGCAGATATGTAGAGGCAGTAAGAACTGTATTGCAAGCAGAGTGAGGCATTGATAGTTGTAATGAAGTGAGAAATGTTGATTGTATATGAGGCATTTAATCTTTCGTATGACAGTCCTGTGCAGTGACAAACTTACAATGCCTAATCTAATTCATAGGAGCATGAAGGAGACTGGTACACATCCTGGCAGATCGGTTATCCACATTTTGTACTGGAACCAGAATTTCTTGAGCTGCCCATGAGCACTGATCCATGTGACCATCTCTGTCGAGGTTGCCTTGGTCATTCTGGATGTCCTCGTATTTTCATCTCCTCGAAAGATCTCTTCTCTCCCAGATCATCTGCAGAAGGACATGTAGGGAGGTGTCTTCTAAGTGTGAGACTGCCTTTTGCCCGGACTCCAAAACCTCGAGGGGAAGTAGGGTAATGTTTGAATGATACTCCTGGGTTGCAGAGAGTGGAATGCTGTCTATATTCTTTATAAATATAAGACCCAGATGTTAGAATCGGCAAGTTCTGGGAAGAATCTAATCTTGTGGAAACCCAACCTGCCACTGACAGGAAGCCCTCTTTACTCTGTCTTTACAAAAATAAGAAATTTCCTTCCCTAAACTCTGATATGTTTTTCTAGCCATAGTATTTATTTAGCTGGTCCAGTTCAGGTTCTTGTCATTAGTAATCTCAGGATGTTGTCAGTGGGGCATTCAAGAAAAGTAAGGCCATTAAATTTCAAGGGTGAATGGTTCAACTCTGTCTCAGAGACAGTCATTGCTTGACACTTATTGTAGAATGAGTGTTAGTCATCACTTGTTAGCCTAAGGCTGATTGGTGTCCAGGTCTTGCTGCATATGAGCATAGGCTACTTCTTTGTCTGAGAATATCTTACACTTTATGCATGCTTCAGCTAGCTGTTTTTATAATTCTTACCTTTAATGTACGTCGATAAGAAAGCTTTGCATTCAAACCTACTTGTCTGATCTTTATCCTTGCCACAAACCAGAAAAGAACCAAGCTAAACACTGCTATCAGTTGCGAATATCAGAAATTTGCTGCTCTTGATTATGAAATCATCATTCAGGTCCCACGGATGCATTGGTAGCCCGTGTTGTCCTTCAGCTCATTGTACGCAGCCTGCCAGCACTTGATGAAGAGGCCATCTAAACTGAAGATTTGGGGTATTAGCATTGAACCAAATTAAATACGTCATCAATTCAGGGAAATGAGGGGGATCTGCTGATATAAGGTCAACTAGCATTGCATATCTCGCTTTATAAAAGAAAGAATGTTACTCTGAGTAATTACATGGCACTGGCTAAACTTAGTGAAGAACAAATGGATGGCAATAACTGTAAAGGCATTGTGGTACAGTCACTGGATTGGTAATCGAGAGGCCTAAACTGATGCTCTGAGGGCACGGGCTCAAGCCCCACCAGAAGAGCTAATAGAATTTAAATTCAATTAATATTTCCTGAATATAAATCTAGTTTCAGTAATAGTACCATGAACATGCTGTCAATTGTCATAAAAAGCAAACTGGCTCACTTATGTCCTTTAGGAAAGGAAATCTGCCATTCTAACCTTGTCTGGATGACATGTATCTTTAGATCAATGTGGTTGGCCTTTAATTGCCCTTTGTAATGGTTGGCAAGTCAATTAGTTCACGGGCAATTTACTGGCCTTCCCAGTGACACCCATAGCCAATGAAAAACAAATATATTTGGGTATGGCTAACTAAGCAAGAGAATATACAGTGAATGATAGGATATGAAAATGTGTAAAACATCAAACAGAATCTGGAATGGATATTGAGAGATTTCTGGAAGTAACAGGACATGTAGGTAAAGTTGTCAAGAAGACACACAAGATACTTGACTTTCTTGATTGAGGCCTGGAGTATAAGAGCAGGGAGGTTATACTTGAATCATAAAAACACTAGTTAGATCACAGCCAGAGTGCTATGGACAGTTTTGTTCTCCATGTTACAAAAAGGATGTAATCATATTAGAAAGGAGGCAGAAGGGATTCACAGGGATCAGAAGGCTGAAGAATTTGAGCAGCTTTGGAACTTTGGAGTGACTGCATTTGTTTTCTTTACAATAGAAGAAGTTGAGGAGATTTAATCAAAGATACAGAATGACTAAGGCCTAGATGGTACTCTTTCCTGTATCAAAGAGGTCAATAAATGGGGAACATAGATTTAAAGTAATTAGTGGAAAAATTAGAGGTGAGTTGAGAAGTTTATTTTTCATCTAGTAGATGGTGAAGTTTGGGTCTTGCTGCCTGAGGGGACTGTTCAGGCTAAAACTTTAAGCAACAGTCATATCTGAGCTTGAGATGACATAACCCACAGGACTGTGGATCAAAGAGTTGGAGGCACGATTTGGTTGGATAGCTTTTTTTGGCTGGTGTGTTCACATGGGCTGAATGGCCTTTTCAGTAAAATTTTCCATGTTTCTATGTTGGAGAAAAATCCTTAATGTTCAGTTTTCATACACAAAAAAACATTTGACTACACTGCTGTATCTATTACAGAACAAAAGCTTGTTTGTGAACCAGCGATGCCAATTGATGGATTGTTGTTGCGCAGCCCACAACATGTCGTTTACAGGAAGAATATAGATATTTTGTATCAGTGTAAGATCCAGATTAAAACAGTACAGATGACTGATTTCCTGAATGTTACTAACCCTCCATTAAACTTGGACCTTCAGTGAGCACTGTTTACACACAACTCAAACATGTCAAAGGTGGAGGCTGAGTCTGTATTGTGCTGATGGGGCAAGGGCACAGATGGCTTAAGCAGCTTAACATTCATCCTGTTCACGAAATCAATCTATTTCTGGGGTAAGTCACGTGATTTAGGAGCATCTGCAGATTAAAGGCTGGAGGATTTATGGAGTATCTAATATTTGTACAACCTTTCATCTGAAAGCTTCAGCTAGTGTTACTAGTCCCAAGACCTCCCTAAGAAAACAACATGTACAAGATAGTCCTGCTACACAAGAAAGAACACTGGGGCTGAGTTGAATAACCTTGAATTGGGTTTGTCGGGGTGGTCACGCGCAATTATCCAACACCAATCAAAGTGATTACTGAAGGCTCGAGGGACCTGGTGGCCTATTCTGACTCTTGGGGATGCTGCCTGAATTGCTGTGCTTTTCCAGCACCACTAATCCAGGATCTTGTGTTTTTGTATCTAAGGTAATGCAGCAGCTCACTAGCAGGGGACAGGCACAATTATGTATAATGGCCCCCACTAGGAGACGGTTCTAGGAGTTGTTGGAGCAATCATGATGACTGAAGTCAGAACGATATGTATCTGTCTGTACACCTTCTCATATTCAAATACATCCTCACCCTGTACTTCGTGATGACGCGTAAGCTATAGATAGTACAACTAAGCTTCCCTTTGCAATTCACCTTCCCTCTCTCCAACCCTGTTCTTTTACATTTTATGCTGCCAGTTAGTTAGGGGAGCTGCTGCCTGGCCAATCAGTAAAGAAGGCCTAGTTGGAGGACAGCGTGAGCAGGAAGAACACTGTCAGCTGACCTGATACTTGCAGTGTGAACATAAGAACATGAGAACATAAGAACTAGGAGCAGGAGTAGGCCATCTGGCCCATTGAGTCTGCTCTGCCATTCAATAAGATCATGGTTGATCTGTTCGTGGACTCAGCTTCACTTACTCGAGTAGTAGACTCACCAACTTTAAGGGCATTTAAATGGTCATTGGATAAACATATGGATGAAAATGGAATAGTGTAGAAGAGATAGGCTTCAGATTGGTTCCACAGGTCAGCACAACATTGAGGGTCAAAAGGCCTGTACTGCGCTGTAATGTTCTATGTTCTATATGCTTGCCCACTTAACATTGCCCTTAAGTTCTTCACTGTTCAAAAATCTGTCTATCTTTACCTTAAAAACATTCAACAAGACAGCCTCAATAACTTTACTGGGCAGGGAATTCCACAGATTCACAACCCTGGGTTCCTCCTCAGCTCAGTCCTAAATCTGCCCCCTAGTTGTAGTTTCACTATCACCTGATCTATTCGGGTCATAATTTTACATGCTTGTATAAGATTCCCCCCCCCCCCCCACCCCCCCAACCCACCATTCTTCTCAATTCCAGAGTGTATAGTCCCAGTCTGCTCAATCTCTTCTCATAAACCAACCTTTCAATTCTGAAATCAATCAATCTAATGAACCTCCTCTGCACCCCCTCCAGTTTCAGTGCATCTTTTCTCAAGTAAGGAAACCAAAACTGTACACAGTACTCCAGGTGTGGCCCCACCAGCACCCTTTACAGCTGCAGCATAACCATCCTGTTTTAAACTGCATCCCTCTAGCAATGAAGGAAAATATGCCATTTGCCTTCTTAAATACCTGTTTCGACTGCAAACCAGCTTTTTGTGATTCATGCACAGGGACACCCAGATCCCTCTGCACTGCAGGATGCTGCAATTTTTCACCATTTAAATAATAGTTCATTTTGCTGTTATTCCTACCAAAATGGATGGCTTCACATTTACCAACATTGTACTCCATCTGCCAGAGCCTTACCCATTCACTTAACTGTCTATATCCCTCTGAACACTTTCAGTATCTTCTGCGCACTTTCCTCTACCACTCACTTTAGTGTCATCTGTGAACTTTGACACACTATACTTGGTCCCAATTCTAAATCATCTATGCAAGTTGTAAACAATTGTGGTCCCAACACTGATCCCTGAGGCACACCAATAGCCACTGATCGCCAACCAAGAAAACACCCATTTATTCCCACTCTTTACATTCTGTTAGTTAACCAATCCTCTCTTCATGTTATTACGTTACCCATAATACCATGCACCTTTATCTTATGCAGCAGCCTTTTGTGCGGCCCCCTTATCAAATGCCTTCTGGAAATCCAGATACACTACATCCAATGGTTCCCCATTGTTCACCGCGCTCATAGTACCCTCAAAGAATTTCAGTAAATTAGTTAAACATGACCTGCCTTTCATGAACCCATGCTGCATCCTGGCCAATGGGACAATTTCTATCCACTTGTCTTGCTATTTCTTCCTTGATTTTAGATTCAAGCATTTTCCCCACTGCAGAATTTAATGCATAACTTAAGAGCGTAGCACTGGGATGGGAGCAGCATCTGGTAATCACAGGAGTCACAGCACTGGCATTATGCAGTTAGGGAAGTGGTAGAACAAAAATGGAGTCTGTGAGCTCACTGTGTCTGTCACCACTGGTCAAGGAGCTTAGAGGAGTCCAATTCCAACTTTGTACAGAGATGGAGTTCGTCGTTTCCAGAGTGGACATGCCAATCAATTACACGACAGCACTTTCAAACCCGACCATGACATAGAAACTGACAATAGGTCTCAGTTTCCACTGCAAAACAAACCATTCAATGTCTCAGCATTGCAATGGAAGGTCAAATAGAGGTCATGCCATCAAGGGTGCCGATGCCTGTACTGAAAGGGCCTTGCAGGATCTCTCTCACTCACAGTATCCCAGCAATCTGTCCTTCTGGAGACAGCTAGGTTTTTATTTTATTCATTCGTGAGACATTTAGTGCCAATCGCTAGTTGCCTTTGAGAAGATGATGGTGAGTTGCCTTCTTGGACCCCTTCAATGTACGTGCTGTGGGTTGACCCACAATGTCCTTAGGGAAGGATTTCCAGGATTTTGACCCAGCAACACTGAAGGAACAGAGCTATATTTCTAAGTCAGGATGATGAGTGACTTGGAGGGGAATTTGCTTGGAGGTTGTGGAGTTTAATATCGCTGTTGTCCTTGTGCTTCTAGACAGAAGTGGTCAAGGGTTGGAAAGTGCTGTTTAAGAATCCTTGGTGAATATTTACAGTGCACCCTGTAGATAGTACATACCGTTTGTAGATGTGGTCTCAATCAAATGTACTGCTTTGTCCTAGATGGTCTCAAGTTTATTGAGTCTTGTTGGAGTTGTGACCATCCAGGCGAGTGGAGAGTATTCCATCACAGCCCTGACTTGTGTCTAGTCGATAGTGAACAGGATTTGTGGAGTCAGGAGGTGAATCAGTTTCTGCAGTATTCCTAAACTCTGAACTGCTGTTGTAGCCACTGTGTTTATGTGGCGAGTCCAATGTGTTCCAGTGATGTTGACAGTGGAGGATTCAATGATGGGTAGCAGCACTGAATGTCAAGAGGTGGTAATTAAATGGTCTTTTATTGGTGATGGTCATAGCCTGGCATTTGTGTTGTGTGAATGTTACTTGTCACTTGTCAGCCCAAGCCTGGTTATTGTCCAAATCTTGTTGTGTTTGAACATGGACTGCTTCACTGTCTGAGAAGTCTCAAATGGTGCTGAATATGGTGCAATCATCGGTGAACATCCTTACTTCTGACCTTCTGGTGGAGGGAAGGTTGTTCATGAAGCAGCTGAAGATGGTTGGGCCTAGAACACTACCTTGAGTAACCCCTGCGGATGTGTCCTGGAGCTGAGGTGACTCACCTCCAATAACTACAGTCAGATGTGCCAGATATAACTCCAACCAGTGGAGAACTTGCCCCCTGATTCACATTGATTCCTGTCTTGGTAGAGCTCCTTGACGCAACACTCAATTTAATTTGGCTTGATGTCAAGGACTGTCACTTTCACCTCACCTCAGGTTTGATGAACCGCTGCCCCTTTGAGAGCAGCAGTTGCTTTGAGGAGCATGGTTCCCTCTGGCCCAATCTCAAAATGGCAGCGATGAAACCTCTACCACTGCCATACCAACATTGTCTCTACTGTTGTACCTTAACCAGCCATCTCAGATTGCTGCCACCCATGATAATTGTTGTAGCATTGGACTGGACCCTCACCCACAGCTGCTTGACGTCCATCTACAGCCTCCCTAATAAAAATTAGCCAAAATAGTGGCTCATGAAACTTTGGGATCAATTAGAACTCAGGATCAATTCTTTACAAAGTTCAGGGTCCATTAGAAGAAGCCATTAACCTTTCTGTTAAAAAAAGCACTGACATTCCAAAATTTCAATTACAAAGTCAAATTAAGCAATATCAAATGACTCCTATTTTGGGTCAGTATCTTCATATGATTCCCTAGCAGCTTAATTTGAAGCCAAGGATTGAGTCACATATGTTTGGAAATGAATGAATAATCTCACTCAGGCAAAATTTGAGCGACTGAAAATATTCTTCTTGCGAGCTTGGAAGAAAAATGCCTTGTCTCCATTCTTCATTTCCATTGCCATTCTGGCATTGAGACTCAAATTGCATCCATAATTAACACAATCCAACACTGACCAAAGGAGCTAAATTTAAGTAAATTCAGAAGATCCTTTGGGCTTTTGGATAGTTTTTCAGAGTCTGACTGCATGGCCAGCTCTTGTGACATTACATCAGCACATGAGCATTACCAGTTTACAGAAACCCCATTAATTCGGGATTCATTTTTCATCAATGTGTGAGATTCATATGGACTGACTCAACTCAAAAGGTTTTGACATAATAGTGATTTGTGAGGTGGATGTATGAAACTCTGTTCACCTCAGGATTCCAGCTAAATTTGCCTTCTAATTATTTTTAGTTGTTGTGAATTTTGAGCTCTTTAGTAGGAGAAAATAAGGACTGCAGATGCTAGAAGGCTTATGCCCAAAACTTCGATTGTCCTGCTCTTTGGATGCTGCCTGACCTGTTGTGCTTTTCCAGCACCACACTCTCCAACTTTGAGCTCTTTAGTGTTGATTTTTTTAACTGTTTGAATACTTTCAGGAAACTGGCTGTCTTCCTCCACTTGGTATAATGAATCTCCTGGCCAATGAATACAAGGCACCCAGGTTCCTACTAGTGGGCAATTTGTGGAAAAATTTGAGTAGATGTAAACCCCTCTCTCCCCATTCTCCTTTCTTGAGTCACCCAGCTATTTGAAAGCCCTTGGTGCAGAAATAACGACGAATACTTATGTAGCACCTGATGGAAACATTCCAATCCACTTCAAAAGAGCACTACAAAACAAAAGATGGAAACTTATAGATTTCTGAGGTACATGGACTAAAGCAAGGCATATGCCACAATGAGGAAAGAGGTCTGGCAAAATCATCTCAACACATCTGCTGTGCTTTTAGCAAAATGCAGAGTGAGATTCCCAACAGGCATTGCTCGTGAGCTACCAATTGACCATAGAACCCATACAGTGTGGAAGGAGTCCATTCAGCCCATTGAGTCCACACTGTCCCTCCAAAGAGCATCCCACCCACACTCAGACTCTATCATATCCCCACATCTACCTGGTTAATCCACCTAGCCTGCACAGCTTTGGACTGTGGGAGTAAACCTGAGACAGGGGTGAAGTTGGATAATGTCATGGAGGTGGAAATAGGTGTTCTTAATTGTTATAATTGCTGCTGGGGATAGTGGACAAGTCAGTTCTGAGAGTGAGCCTGGCTTGATAGATCATAAATTTTATTTTGTTTTTATTTACTGTGAATGTCAGTCACTGAATATAGTCACATGAGGCTGCCAATGCACTTTTGTACTGTGTACAAAAACAATTGGAACTACATCATTACAAACATAAGAAAGATAGATTCATCCATTTTATTCCAGCAATTCCTTCACTAACATTCAAGCATCAGTGAAGAATCACCTCACCTCCACACTAAACCTTTTTGCTGAACTGACACAGCTGTAATCGGCTTCCTTTCAACTTCTACTCAATGTTTTTTTTTTCAGTTAATCTCTATCTTCAAGCCTCTTAAAACTAGCTGTTAATTCAGCTCAAATATTATTTAATACAAGTTCCTCAAACTCACATCTTCACTAACCTTGGAGAATGTCTTCACTGCTAACAACTCCGACAGATTGAAGCTTCCAGAACTTTCTTGTCACTGACTAAGGGTAGTTAAGAAGATGTTTAGCACGCTTACCTTCGTTGCTCAGACTTTTGATTATAGGAGATGGGATGTCATGTTGAGGTTGTACAGGAGTTGATGAGACCTCTTCTGGAATACTGTGTGCAATTCTGATCATCCTGCTATAGACAGGATATTGTTAAACTGGAGAGGGTTCATAAAAGATTTAACAGGATGTTGCCACAAATAGAGTCATAGAGTCATAGAGTCATAGAGATGTACAGCATGGAAACATGGAGGGTTTAATTTATAAAAAGAGGCTGGGATGTTTTTCACTGGAGTTTAGGGGGTTGAGGGGTGATCTTACTGAGGTTTATAAGGTCATGAGATAAGATGATTAGCAAGGGTCTTTTCCCTAGGGTGGGGGAGTTCAAAACCAGGGGGCATATTTTTAAGGTGAGAGGAGAAAGCTTTAAAAAGGACATGAGGGGAAGCTTTTTTACACAGAGAGTGGTTAGTGTGTCAAATCAACTACTAGCAGAAGTGGGTGGATGTAGGTACAGTTACAACATTTAAAAGACATTTGGATAAGTACATGAACATGAAAGGTTTGGAGGGATATTGGCCAAATGCAGGCAAATGGGACTAGTTTAGTTTGGGAACATGGTTGAAGTGGACTAGTTGGATGACTCCAAGACTCTATGATAAAATTCTCAGGATTTCTTTCCTTCCCTAACTGCTTGGAGACCGCTATTAACAATAGCTCTGCTGTTGAAGTGTCGACACAGATACCACCATTATACATGGAGACACCACCCACTATGTACGCAGCAGGTACTCATGTGACTCAGCCAATGTTGTCGATCTCATATGCTGTAGGCAAGGATGCCGTGAGGCATAGTACATTGGCGTAACGGAATCTACGGCAACAGGTGAACGGACATCGCACAACAATCATCGGATAGGAGTGTTCCCTCCCAGTTGGAGAACACTTCAGCAGTCCAGAATATTTAGCCATGGACCTTGGGGTGACCATCCCCCAAGGCGGACATCAGGACAGGTAACAACAAAAAATGGCCGAGCAGAGGCTGATAGCAAAGTTTGGTACCCATGGGGATGGCCTCAACCGGGACCTTGGGTTCATGTCACACTACAGGTGACCCCATTGCACCATACACACATACACACACACACGCTCTCTCTCTCTCTCATATGCTCGCACACACACACCTCCACACTCACACCCACAAATGCAAGCTATCACAGACTTATACTCCATTAAACTCACACACAGACAGAAACTCTCTCATAGACACATAAACCTGCACACACACCCCCACATGCACACACTCTTTCAGTCTCCCCTGCACATACACATACGTATAAGTTTGTGGGGTGAATTTGTACTTGCAGAATTACATTTTATTTGGCTCAAAAAACTGTATAAATCCATGCAAGATTCTGTAACTCCCACTTTAGAAATAGAATCAGTCTGACCTAACATTAGGGCACAGACAGACTTTAATTTCACACCTTCAATGTATTATCTGAGCTGAGAAGACACCTATTGTTAAAAGCTTTCTCGAGAGTGTAACTTTAAAAAAGTTCCGGGATTCACAAATGAAGGAAATGAAACTAACATGGTCATTCTAAAAGATGAAAATGTAGGCTAAATTTGTTTAATATTACATTCTGCGACACTGCAATCCTGTTGCTATAAAGTCTGTCTCTTATGATTCTGCTCCACAACCACCTGATGAAGAAGCAGTACTTCGAAAGCTAATGATGCCAAACAAACCTGTTGGACTATAACCCCTGGTGTTGTGTGATTTTGAACTCTGCTTTTAAAGGCCTCTTCTCTTCACATGGACCATTTCTGACCCCCTCTCTTCTACTGGATCACAAAACGCAAGTTAACAAACATCTTAATATTTGTCTCCCCAGTTGACATATTGGTCATTTAGCTGAAAAGACATGACTTTGTAAATTTTGTTTTTAACTCACTGCTCAAAATTACTTTCTAATCTTTTAAAATAAAGATGCCATATTTTCCCAGAACTGAAAAATTAAAAGCTATTTTCCTTCACTTTCAAATTGAATTACCCAAATAATTATGAACTTTCATCACATACTGATGGCAGAGATAGGAGATTGGGAACTCATCTCAGGGTCAGTTGTGACATCAAGGTGACACACTGGTTTCACATCTGACTGTTATCAGGAAGAGGGTTGGTGTCGATAGCTGGGAATGAACTTAGAACAGAAATTGAAAATAACCATTTTTGTTTTCTTGATTTTTAAAATCTGATTCTTAGTCATTCTGCAAAAATCAAATGACATAAACTCTTATTTCCTTAAAATGGACCTGGCTTCAATAATTAAGGGAACAGACTAGCACTTCTGCAGCCACTGACTAAATTCAGGATGTTACTTTCCCCCTTTGTCTCAGGTTCAAAAGCAGGACATCATTGAAAAAAAATTGTTTCCCTTCTATGCAGCCAGACAGAGGGTTTGACTGGAATGGAATGGAATGGGCAACAATTACAGCAAAGAATTCCCACCTTAAGTGTAGTTCCAGGAAATGAGCAGGCATCAATTTATCGAGGAGAAGAGACGTTATGATCAGGAGGAGAGAATGGCATGATCATTGGAGGAGCTGAAGGGAGGCAATGTGGTGATTCTGGGGGAGAGGCCATACTGGAAGGGAGGAGAGAGATTGGCAACCAAGAAAAGGAGTGAGAGTCTTCATTTCAGGAGAGGGATGGAGGTCATGATCAGGTATATGGGGAAGTCAGGCATTCAGATGAGATGACACTGAGGGAGGGGGTATTGATGGTAGGGGAAACAGGTAATTGTGTCTGTATAAGGTTGGAGCCTCCTTTAAGGAACTGGAAGGGAACCCTTACTTCTGAGCCCACAACAAATGCTGAAAAATACACTTTGCTCATGGAGTTGGCAGCACATGCCTTCCTTTCACTACCTTGGGGAAATAGTCAACATTAAAACAGGTTCCCAATTGAATGCACAGAAGCAGGAGCATCGGCTTTTTCCATTGCAGAGTCGAAGAGTGTGGTGATGGAAAAGCACAGCCAGCCACACAACATCCGAGGAGAGGAGAGTCGACGTTTCAAGGATAAACTCTTCCTGATGAAAAGCTTATGCTCAAAACATTAACTGTCCTGCTCCTCGGATGCTGCCTGACCTGCTGCGCTTTTCCAGCACCACACTCTCCAACTCTGATCTCCAGCATCTGCAGTCCTCACTTTCTCCTTTTTCCATTGCTGGCCTGAATTGCATCTGCTTTGTGATGCACTCACTTTCTGTAATACCCACAGCATACAGGAACATGGAACTGATCATTCATCAAATATTTGGCAGATTGTTGGATATCTGAACAATGTTAGCATTGTAGTTTGCTAATCTATACAATCAACGTGAGAACTTCTTTTCTCCCCTCCTCTCTTTAAGTCGTGAAGTCTTAATAATTAAGAATCCAAAACAAAATCATAAATTGCTTAAGACGCTCAGCAGGTCTGGCAGCATCTGTGGAGAGAAAGTAAAGTCAATGTTTCAGGTCCAGTGAGCCTACCTTCGAACAGATAGTAGCTAGGAAAAGGTGATACTGCTGCTGATGACAGGGGGTGGAGAGGAGAAACAATGAGTGGATAGGTGAAGACAGAACCCAGAGGGCACGAGAACGTTAGGCAGACCAAGGGATAGTCGGCCCGGGAAGGAGAAGAAATTTCAGTTTTCTTTCAGATCTTCAGCATCTACTGTTCTTTCTTTTATTTTAATTAAGTATCCGAGCTCTCCAAGCAACGTCACACAATTTTTTAGAATTCATTCACGGGATGGGAGTGTCACCAGCTAGCCCAGCATTTATTGCCCGTCCCTAATTGCCTGGAGAGCAGTTAAGAGTCAGCTGCATTGCTATGGGCAGAAGTGAGGACTGCAGATGCTGGAAATCAGAGTCTAGATTAGAATGGTGCTGGAAAAGCACAGCTGGTCAGCAGCATCCGAGGTGCAGGAAAATCGATGTTTTGGGCAAAAGCCTGATGAAGAGGAGCTGCTTTGCATTGTTATGGGTCTAGAGTCACAGACAAGGTAACGATGCCAATTCCCTTCCCTACAGGGCATGAGTGAACCAGATGGGTTTTTCCTAACAATCAATTCATGGTCATCATTAGATTTTTAATTCCAGAGTCTTTTTTAATTGAATTCAAATTCCACCATATGCTGTGGTGGGATTTGAACCCAGGTCTCCAGAACATTATCGGGATTTTTCGATGAACAATCCAGTGATAGTACCATTAGGCCATTGCCTTCCTCCACGTGTCGCAAAATGTGCTGTTAGCTTGTGGGTGGTCTTCTGGGATTGTGTTCCCTAAGGTAACTATTTAACTAACCTCTCCTCCACCCCTCTAGCCATTATTATGAGGAGTTAATATCAAGCCATAAATATTAAATGCTAAAGGACTCAATTATCCATGAAACTGAATCTTAGTCTGCTTTTGTGGTTTAAGGAAGGGACAGAATAGGGTGCTCACACTGTTTGACAGATTATCAAACTACATGCTGACTACTGTCTTCCTGACAGTCAGACATTTTGCATTATCTCCTTTGCAAGATGTGATTGTATGTGACCCAATTTTTACCAATCAGTGAGTCAGAAAGCACAACATTTGGAAAAACAATCGCACATTATTTACCCTCCTAGCAGTATTTGAGGAAAACCTATTTCTATTCTGAATTCAACCTTTTCAGTTTGGAGGTGAACCAGCTAGCCTAGCACTCGCCATTCCCCAAATATCTTTTCAGCCTAGGGACAGGGTCACAGTCAGTTCTGTGACACCATAGTAGCCAGTCTGAGGGGGCACAGAGCTAATGTGGGCATGATGATGTATAGCTAACAGCCAGGAGTAGGGGCACTTCTTATCCAGGGCTTTTTGGGTTGGGTCATTCAAGGGTGTGGGTCACAGTCAGACCATCGGGCCTGTCCAAAGCAACAAAGGGAAGGTGGAGTGGGGATAATGTGGTTCAGGGAGCACTACTAAGGCAAGGAGACTCAGGAACCTATTCATGGGGATGGGCGCTGCAGGCTGGAGAGAAGAGGGGGTGACAATTGTGAAATGGGGGGGGGGGGGTAACTGTAATTAGAAGGGAGGAGATTTTAAAGCAGGGATAGGAATCGAGAATTGTAAGATGGTTCAAGAAGGGGACAGACACTTGGGATGGTCACTTTGTATGCCAATGTCTGGGGACAAAGGTGAATAGTGATAGTCATATAGACTGCTTGTATGGGAACCTGAGAGGTGTGAAGCAACAGCAGGCTCTCAACACAGACATTGATCCATGGTAAGTCCTGTCACATGGGGCTACATAGAGACTCAAACAGATGTGCAAAAACAATCAAATTTCTACAAATGCAAGACGACACATAATGCTCAATGTCACTGAATGCCACCAAAGTGCCTTCAATAGGTTTCCTTCATCCTTCTGCAGCTGGGGAGGAGGGGGTCTGCCTGGAAATGCTGCCCATTGACCCTGGAGGTTTAGTGGGTGACCCCAGGGTGTTTGTGTTTCAAAGACTCAGGCATGCTCAGGACCTTGCCAGGGGCAAGTTGACCCCCCTGAGCTTGATCTTTTAAAGGTTAGAGGTGGGGCAGGCAGGATGGAGATGTGTGCGGCTTGGACTCTCTGGTGTGTCCTTCTGGTGTGACTTCTGAGGGGCCTGAGTGCGGTTCCTCACCCAGATGGCTGCCTCCAGGCACTGCATTGGCTCCTTGTGAAGACAGGCACTGCACCAGGTTCCCTGGTCCGCTGGCACCTGCCTTCTGTCCTGAGGACCAATGGGACGACAGAGATTGGGTCAGTGGTCCTTTCCAGCAGACCCTACGAGTACTGGGCCTGGTTCGCCATGGGAGCTGCAAGCCTGTTCATGGAGGCAGTGAGACGGGCGTATGACTTGCTGCACTGCTGCAGCTTCTGGGCATTGTGTTCCCCACCCGGTCCCCCATTCCTGTCTACTGCTCCTGTCCCTCCTTGATCACATAGACAAGATTCCTGATTGCTGACAACACAGGGTGCTTTCCCGCCTGGAGTTGAGCAGGTACCTGGTCTCTCGTTGTCATCTGAGTACCAATAGCCTGGAGGATTTCTTTCCCAGCCAGGTAAGCAACTGTCACAGTGAGATCTTCACCAGCGTGTGCTCTAGGACTGTCTGAGGCTAACATTACCAATAATGTGTCAGTCTAAGAGCAGGGAGGGACTCAGGGTTAGTGATTGGCATTGAGTATGGGTGGCAGTGAGCAGGGGTGGCAGTGAGTGTGGGTGGCAGTGAGTGTGGGTGGTAGTGATTGTGGGTGGCAGTGAGCAGGGTGGCAGTGAGCAGGTGGCAGTGAGTGTGGGTGGCAGTGAGTGTGGGTGGTAGTGAGTGTGGGTGGCAGTGAACAGGGCGGCAGTGAGCAGGGTGGCAGTGAGTATGGGTGGCAGTGAGCAGGGGTGGCAGTGAGTGTGGGTGGTAGTGAATGTGGGTGGCAGTGAGTGTGGGTGGCAGTGAGTGTGGGTGGTAGTGAGTGTGGGTGGCAGTGAGTGTGGGTGGCAGTGAGTGTGGGTGGTAGTGAGTATGGGTGGCAGTGAGCAGGGGTGGCAGTGAGTGTGGGTGGTAGTGAGTGTGGGTGGCAGTGAGTGTGGGTGGTAGTGAGTGTGGGTGGCAGTGAGCAGGGTGGCAGTGAATGTGGGTGGTAGTGAGTGTGGGTGGCAGTGAGTGGGTGTGGCAGTGAGCAGGGTGGCAGTGAGTGTGGGTGGTAGTGAGTGTGGGTGGCAATGAGCAGGGTGGCAGTGAGCAGGGTGGCAGTGAGTGTGGGTGGTAGTGAGTGTGGGTGGCAGTGAGTGGGTGTGGCAGTGAGCAGGGTGGCAGTGAGTGTGGGTGGCAGTGAGCAGGGTGGCAGTGAGTATGGGTGGCAGTGAGCAGGGTGGTAGTGAGTGTGGGTGGCAGTGAGTGTGGGTGGTAGTGAGTGTGGGTGGCAATGAGCAGGGTGGCAGTGAGCAGGGTGGCAGTGAGTGTGGGTGGTAGTGAGTGTGGGTGGCAGTGAGTGGGTGTGGCAGTGAGCAGGGTGGCAGTGAGTGTGGGTGGCAGTGAGCAGGGTGGCAATGAGTGTGGGTGATAGTGAGTGTGGGTGGCAGTGAATGTGGGTGGCAGTGAGCTGGGTGGCAGTGAGTGTGGGTGGCAGTGAGTGTGGGTGGTAGTGAGTGTAGGTGGCAGTGAGCAGGGTGGCAGTGAGTATGGGTGGCAGTGAGCAGGGTGGTAGTGAGTGTGGGTGGCAGTGAGTGTGGGTGGTAGTGAGTGTGGGTGGCAATGAGCAGGGTGGCAGTGAGCAGGGTGGCAGTGAGTGTGGGTGGTAGTGAGTGTGGGTGGCAGTGAGTGGGTGTGGCAGTGAGCAGGGTGGCAGTGAGTGTGGGTGGCAGTGAGCGGGGCGGCAGTGAGCAAGGTGGCAGTGAATGTGGGTGGCAGTAAGCAGGGTGGCAGAGCAGGATGCCAGTGAGTGTGTGTGGCAGTGAGCAGGGTGGCAGTGAGTGTGAGTCGCAGTGCATGTGTGTGGCAATGAGTGTGTGTGGCAGTGAGTGTGTGTGGCAGTGAGCAGGGTGGCAGTGATTGTGGGTGGTAGTGATTGTGGGTGGCAGTGAGCAGGGTGGCAGTGAGCAGGGTGGCAGTGAGTGTGGGTGGCAGTGAGTGTGGGTGGTAGTGAGTGTGGGTGGTAGTGAGTGTGGGTGGCAGTGAGCAGGGTGGCAGTGAGTGTGGGTGGTAGTGAGTGTGGGTGGCAGTGAGCAGGGTGGCAGTGAATGTGGGTGGCAGTGAGCAGGGTGGCAGTGAGTGTGGGTGGCAGTGAGTGTGGGTGGTAGTGAGTGTGGGTGGTAGTGAGCAGAGTGGCAGTGAGCAGGGTGGCAGTGAGTATGGGTGGCAGTGAGCACGGTGGCAGTGAGTGTGGGTGGCAGTGAGCAGGGTGGCAATGAGCAGGGTGGCAGTGAGTGTGGGTGGTAGTGAGTGTGGGTGGCAGTGAGTGGGTGTGGCAGTGAGCAGGGTGGCAGTGAGTGTGGGTGGTAGTGAGTGTGGGTGGCAGTGAGTGGGTGTGGCAGTGAGCAGGGTGGCAGTGAGTGTGGGTGGCAGTGAGCGGGGTGGCAGTGAGTGTGGGTGGCAGTGAATGTGGGTGGCAGTAAGCAGGGTGGCAGAGCAGGATGCCAGTGAGTGTGTGTGGCAGTGAGCAGGATGGCAGTGAGCAGGATGGTAGTGAGCAGGGTGACAGTGAGTGTGAGTCGCAGTGCATGTGTATGGCAATGAGTGTGGGTGGCAGTGAGTGTGTGTGGCAGTGAGTGTGGGTGGCAGTGAGTGTGGGTGGCAGTGAGCAGGGTGGCAGTGAGTGTGTGTGGCAGTGAGCAGGTTGGCAGTGAGCAGGGTGGCAGGGAGTGTATGCCGCTGTGTGTGTGTGGCAGTGAGTGTGGGTGTCAGTGAGTGTGAGTGGCAGTGAGCAGGGTGGCAGTGAGTGTGAGTCACAGTGCTTGTGTGTGGCAGTGAGTGTGGGTGGCAGTGAGTGTGGGTGGCAGTGAGTGTGGGTGATGGGAGATGTTGCATGTGATGGTGACAGATTAGCAGAGCATGAGCCCTTGGTGCAAGTTGGGTGCTGGATCAGAGATAGAGTGAGTGTGAGGTAGAAGAGAGAACAGTGGTGGACTTACTATTGTGGAGTGGAGAAACTAATTGATTGAAGAGAAAAAGAAAATTATTTCACTATAACACAGGTCTGTGAGGCTGATTGGTGACGTCGTAATGTTCTCAGGGCAGGGTGATGATGACTCTCGGATCTTGCACCTCCATTCTCAATAAATACTGCAAGTGAGTTCGCGGGTTACCTGTGTTCACTAATATTCTGCCTGTAACATAATTTATGGGGCAAATGACCTGATTGGTGTAGGGGTAAGGCACAAGAGAGCAAAGCAAGCATGGTTTTTGTTTGTTGCTTCAAGTGATTGTGTTTCAGGTAAAGGAGCAACCAATTGTGCTCCTCTTCCGGTTGAAATACTTGGCAACTCTGATTACACTGGAGTGAAAATGAATGGAAAATGTCTGCATCCAGGATTGTTAATTTTCAATGATCACTGAGGAATAGCGCAAAATAATTTTCACGTTAAAGGCCAACCACACCTGCCTTGACAAGTGAAATTGTGCCTCAGGAGGAGCTAATGTCTTTAGCAGAGGAGGGTTGAATCATGCACCATCCTTTAGCTAGAAACAGACTTCATTCCCATGCTTGCTATGCTGCAAATTGCTGCATTTGGAAACAGACTAATGCTACATTAGAACGATACTTCCACATTTTTTATTCCATTTCAGCTTTCCAGCCTTCTTACTTTTTTTTTCAATTATTGCAATCTTAACCAGACATGACAGATACAATCCAAAAATAAACATCTGGAATATCATTGACCACTTACTGAAAGTAGAGTGGTGAAATTGGAATTTTGGGCTTGCCTTTCTCCGAACTCAGTTGTTTTCGGTGCAGAGTGACACTAGAGACCCGAACTCTGATAACTGAGAGGGAAGGGATTCAACTGAGCTTCCTGCTGCTGGCTGCTGGTACAAGGAAGACAGGAAATTGACTGGCTCTCACATTGGTCCAGCTGGGCATGTCAGGCAAGGAGTGAGTGTTGGGGTATGACGGGAAAAGCCTTTCCTGCTGCCGGGCAAGCAGGAGAGACACACATGGCATTTATGGGGGTCGGAAAGCGAGCCTCTGCTCTTCCCATCCATCCTTTTCAAATTAACTTTGTTTGCCCTTTTCTCGAGTCACCGACAGCATTGTTACCAACTGTCACTCAATTTGTGGAACTTGTTCATTCAGGGTTGTGAGTTTGTGCTGGGGGCCTTCATGTGACTGAACAGGCCGATTCTCAACCGGCAAGTCATAGGAGTATGGGCTCGCAATATGCAGTTGCACCCCGAGGGTGTGGCTTGTTTTCTTTTGCTTCCCTCTCTGCCTCACCATGAATCCATTGTAAGAATGTGACATTACCTGTTGGATAACAACGGCAGCAACAAACTCTTGTCATTACTTGAAATGCAGAAGCATTGCCTTCAAGGTTTGTATTGTCAGCATGGGGGCATAGTGGTTAGCACTGCTGCCTCACAGTACCAGGAAGGGGTTCGATTCCAACCTCGGGTGACTGTCTGCATGGAGTTTGCACATTCTCCCCGTGTCTGCGTGGGTTTCCCCTGGGTGCTGCGGTTTCCTCCCACAATCCAAAGATGTGCAGGTCAGGTGAATTGGCCATGCTAAATTGTCCATAGTGTTAGGTGCATTAGTCAGAGAGAAATGGGTCTGGGTGGGTTACTCTTTGGAGGGTCGGTGTCGACTTGTTGGGCCAAAGGGTCTGTTTCCACACCGTAGGGAATCTAATCTAAATGTTCTCTTTGCTCACTTCTGAAACATTGGTCATGCCAGTGTTGGGACTGGGAGGGGAAATTTCATTCAGCCATTTGATTTTGCGGGCTTTCTGCCTGAATACTATAGACATGGCATTAAAGAGGATACTAGCCTGACAAGCATAGTCTGGGAGGACCATAGATTAGGTGTGGAGTTTACCTAAAAGGGCAAAAGAGCAAGACAATTGAAAAAAAAAATTAGGGAAAGAGGCTAGCAGGAGAATCTTAAGACTTTAGATGATTAGGACTCAGAATTTAAGCTGCTGCATTGGTTTATTACAAATATTTTAGAAATGGACAATTTGTTTTTGACCATGAAAGGCAGGAAAATATTTATTTTACTTGTGAATAAATGATAAACCTTGCTTTGGCACAGAAGGCTAGAAAATAAAAACCCAGCAGGCATCTTGATTGTTGATAAAAAAAAATCAGGAAAACATAGTAAACAGGATGGAGATAGAATATTGCTATTCAACAGAATTTAAAATGTGATGGAAGAAACACAATACCATTTTCCCCATAAACTGGATTTAAGCTTTAATTAAAGAATTTCACACAATATTGGTATAATACAGATTTTAAAAGTTTGCAAAGAAAACACTGCAGCATTGTTATATTACAGAAGTAGTCAGACTTTAAGACCAGTATTTAAACAGCACTGATGTAATACAACAATGCAAGCTTGAACACAACAGCTTATGAACTGCATTTAAAATTTAAAGAGTGAAAGTGAGTTAACACATTGAAAATGAATGATCGGAAAAATAACAGATGGAAAAACACTCAATGTCAGAGATGGGTCAAGCAGAACACAGCAAAGGACAGGACATCTTGGAGAAAACAATCCTTGAAATCCAGGGCAATTCTTTCTGCTGCCCTGGGTGGTTAGGGATCGTGTTTATGGAGCAAATTGGAAAATTAAGGCAAAATGGAAAATCAGATTCTCAAACCCAAGAAAAATATTTCAATTTTCATCTTTAAGTTACCAGTGATGATTTCAGAATCCTGCTAACGAATGGTGTTTACCTAGTTCCATGCATTTGTGTCTCATTATTAGCCCAACTTGCTTCATTACCATGCAGCTCCTGATCCTGCTTCCCCTGGAAACTTGGTGGTGCCAAATCCCGATGTGAAAGTCAGAGGGTTACCTGACATCAACAGCTCACCACTTGCCTCACTTGGCCTTCATCCAACTCTGGACTGGATGGTGCTGAATCAATTACACAGAATAAGACCTGGGAGCAGAAGTAGGCCACTCAGTCCATCGTACCTGTTCTGTCATTCACTAAGGTCATGGTTGATCTGAAAATCCTCAACTCCATTTCCCTGTCTTACAGCTATAACATTTGATTCCTTTACTGAGCAAAGTGATTAAGTAGAAGCTTAAATCTCATAGAAATTATTTTCAAATGAATATAATCTTTGCACAGTAATACATAATTATTTTATGTTTTGTCTCACTTATGCTATTAACTTAAAATAAATTATAAAAATTGACAGCTATCCCTGGAACAGATGTTAACAGCTTCTCTAAGTTAAGACATGTTGTCTCAGACATAAATTGAGCTTTTTGCAGATCAGATCAAATATCTAAGAAGCCTCTGGCTTTCCAGGAACCCATCCAAATATTTGTTGTTTTATTCAAACATTTGTAGCATTGTCTCCAAAATCCATCCACTGCATTCCCATTGCTTACTGGTCTGGATGTCATATTTCCACACAGGATGCCTGTAAGTCATATGTCTTTCCCAAGTAGTGGAAGGAAATGAATGTGGTTGGGGGAATGCTGATTGTTGCCAAATGCTATCTTAACTCATTCCCTTATAGGGAGCCCAATTAAGCATGTCTCAAGCGATATTTCTGCCAGTTGTTGGCGTAATTTGTTGGTAGAACAACTGTTCTTAACAGGAATCGACAGTTTAATGTGAAAAAAATTGTCGAGAAGTCAGTAGAATTCCTTCAGTAGAAAGTGACCTGAAGTGAACTCTTCACTGGATTTATTAAAGCAACAGATACTTGAAATTTCTTGCATCTACTTTGAATGCAAGCATGGTATTTAATAATGTAGAATATGAAGTTACTGTTCACATTTGCTTCCATTCTTATGTTTCAAACTGTGTCACATGCTATTATCCTTCTTTCATGCTTTTGTCGGATATGGGATCTATTGTCATGTGTTGCTGTTCCCCATAGAATCCCTGCCATGTGGAGGCAGGCCATTCAGTCCATTGAATCCAAACCAACTGTCCAAAAAACATCCTACTCAGATCTATCCCATCCCTGTAACCCTGTATTTCCCATATCTAATCCATCTAGCCTTGGACACTATGGGCAATTTAGCATGGTCAATCCATCCAACTTTTACATCTTTGGACTATGGGAGGAAACCACAACACCTGGAGGAAACCCACACAGACACAGGGAGAGTATGCAAACTCCACATAGAGAGTCACCTAAGGCTGGAATCAAACCCAGGTCGCTGGTGCTGTGAGGCAGTAGCACTGAGTCACCATGGCAATGGCGTGTTAGTGAAATAATGTACCATCTCCAACCACCAAATATAACAGTTCTCTTTCAAACCTGTGTCAGTGCCTGGTTTCATGAGAAAAGTGTATAGATGCCTTTTTCTGCTTTTATTGCTGTGAATAAATGATTAGTGTTCACTCCACTGTGCAGCTGTGTGAAATTACAGAAGCCCCATGGTTCAGAACATGATTTATCTTGATGGCACATTCATTGTTGCTAACTGTCCAGGCCAAAAATTGTGAGCCAACATCTATTCTGAGGGACATTATACAACTATTCACTGTTTGCTTAGTCGTGCATCATAGTAAGTTTGGATTTAGTTTTCCCAGGCCCTGAATGATATGGGCAATGGCAACTCAGATGGCAAAAGATGGAAGATTGGACAGATGAGATTCTCAATGTTAATAAAACCTTATGTAAATTTGCATCCAATGTTTAAACGTCAAGACTAGAACCTTGCTAGTGGGTATGCATTAACATCATGTTATTTCCTGTTCTTGCTTCATTTATATGCCATTTGCTTTTCTCATGTGAAACTGAGACTTCCCAATATGACAGTCAGAGCAGGTACCTGGCAGCCTCAGTTACTGCTTTCTCCTCCAGGTCTCTGTGTTTGCTCGCAGTCCCCACCATCTCAGGCATGCTTCAAGGGCAGTGTCCTCCTGCATCCCCATCACTAGAGATTGGAATCAGTCATGCAATAGTTTTAACACATTCCCATGGCACATCTTTGACTCACTTTAGAATACTACAGTCAGTCCTGCAGGTCTAGTGCTATCAGTCCAAGGATTAGTCGTAAATCAGTCAGGGAGTTACACAGAGGTCAGTCAGGGGCCTGGTCACTCATCAGTCAGTGCTGTCTTTCCAAGTCAGTAGAGGGATGGTCCATGGACAGTTGAGGGGGGGGGGGGTCTCTTCACTGCAAGTCAAAGCTGTGATGGGCAAGTCTGGAAAGTCAATTGTGAGAAATGGAGCCAGCCTGCAGCAATGTAGAGGGGATAATAATTGTGAAGTATGGGAAACATAATGTATCAGGAAGGGATATGATAGAGCATGGGAGGCCAAGGGATACTGAAGGAGATAGTACACTGACAATCACCAGCACTCTGGCTTCGATGATGGAATAAAGTAGGCAGATGAGCAGTTAAATAAATGGATTGTGTAGGGACATGGAGAAGGTCAAAGCCAATGGTTGTCCATTTAAACCATAGAGGAAGTGAAGTTTTTCTCTTAGAAGGTCATGCATCCTTGGATCTCTTTTCCTGAAAAGGTGATAGAAGCAAACCCTTTGAATATTTTGAAAGCCGATGTGGGCAGATTCCTGTTAAGCAAGGCAGTGATAGAATATCATGGATAGGCGGGAGTGTGGATTTGAGGTTGCAAACAGATCAGTAAAGAACTTATTGAAAGGTAGAATGGGCACAAGGTGTTGCTTCTAATGTATATGGTCATATTGATTACTCACCTCCTGACTTCTCAAAATCTGCCCATCATCTCCAAGAAATAAGTCAGCAGTGTGATGGGATACTCCGCTCCTGTCTGGACAAATGTAGCACCAACAATACTCAAGAAATACAACATCATCCAGGACAAAACAGCCCATTTGAGTGACATCCCCATTCATTGCTTTTAACCATCAATCCCTTCACCACTGACACACAGTGACAGTAATTTATACCATCTGCAAGACACATTACATCAACTCACCAAGGCTCCTTCAACAGCTCCTCCCAATTCCTCTACCACCTAGAAGGCCAAGGGCAGTAGATGCATAGGAACCCCATCATCTGTAAGCTCCCCTCCAAGGCATGCACAAGCCTGACTTAGAACTACATCACTGTTCCTTCGTTGTCACTCGGTCAAAATCCTGGCACTCCTTTCATAGCAGAAATGTGGGTGCACTTATGCTGCTTTAACTGAAGCAGCACAAGAAGATAGCTCACCATTCCCTTCAGAGGGGCATTAGGGATGGGTGATAGAGCATGTCCCAGCCCCCAACGCCCACATGCCATGAATGAATAAATAAAGTTAGGTCCCACAACAGAAATCATTTGAAATTGCCACAATATCAAAGAAGTTACAGATACTTTTGACTATGTTTTAAAAGCTTTTGATAATTACTTGGAAAGGAGTACTTTATTTAGGGATAGTCCACACGATTTTGTGAAGGGTAGGTCGTGCCTAACTAATCTTATTGAGTTCTTTGAGAATGTGACAAAACAGGTGGATGAAGGTAAAGCGATTGATGTGGTGTATAATGACTTCCGTAAGGCATTTGATAAAATTCCACGCGGTAGGCTATTGCACAAAATATGGATTTTTGGGATTGAAGGTGATTTAGCGGTTTGGATCAGAAATTTGCTCACTGAAAGAAGACAGAGGGTGGTGGTTGATGGGAAATGTTCATCCTGGAGCTCAGTTACCAGTGGTGTGCCTCAAGGATGTGTTTTGGGGCCAGTGCTGTTTGTCATATTTATAAATGATCTGGGGGGGGGGGGGGGGGGGGGGGGTAGAAGGATGGGTTAGTAAATTTGTGGATGACACTAGGTAGGCAGCGATGTCGATAGTGCCAAAGGATGTTGTGGGTTCCAGAGGGACATAGATAAGATGCAGAGCTGGGCTGAGAAATGGCAAATGGAGTTTAATGTGGAAAAGTATGAGGTAGTTCACTTCAGAAGGAGTAACAGGAATCCAGAGTATGGGCTAATGGTAAAATTCTTGACAGTGTAGATGAACAGAGAGATCTCGGTGTCCAGGTGCATAAATCCTTGAAAGTTGCTATCCAGGTTGATAGGATTGTTAAGAAGGCATATGGGTTCCTTTTGTTTTTGGCCACTCTGGAGAAGTCTATTCCTCGACTGATTCAAACAATTAATCCACGTGGTGGTTTCTCGGGTTACAGGATCATTTTTACAAAATCGGAAGCCATGCTGGTAGGGAGATTAGTGGAGGTGCCCAATCTGAAGGATGAAATGCAATTCCCATTTAGATGGTTGTCAAAAGGTTTTTTGTATTTGGGAATTTTTATTACCGCTTCTTTCTACCAGCTCGATAAAGTTAACTATGTACAACTACTAGAGAGGATAAAACAGGATTTGCAGCGGTGGAAGGGATTACCATTATCATGATTGGGCCGAATAGCCCTGATTAAGATGAGTGTTCTTCATTGACTGCTGTACCCCATGAGAATGCTCTCGTTGTTGTTACCCAGACAAATGTTACAGAGGCTCAATAATTGGCTAGGGTCCTTTATTTGGTGCCACAGGCGCCCTCTAATTAAATTCACTAAATTGCAGCTTTCACAGGGTGAGGGAGGAGTGGATCTTCTGGATTTGAAGAAATATCAAATAAGTGCTTTGTTAACATATGTTGGTGACTGGGTACGGAGGAATGCGGAGACAATTTGGCTTGATATTGAAGCCTCACAGCCGAGACGTCCTTTAATTAATTTATTATTCATGATAAAATCCGTGACCCAGCAGCATAAGAGCCCAATTATTTTAAATACAGTGAGAGCCTGGATGATAATGAGGCAAGATGAGAGCAATTGGTCTAAGACTTTGCCATTTGCCAAGAGGTGCAAGGGAGGAGCGAAGGACTTCTGGGAAGTCATATATTTGTGTGGTTGCATACCCGAAACACTACTCGGGTAGTGACTCCCACCCATCCTCCTCTTCGAACTAAAAAAAAGGTTCTGTGCACCAGATTGGTAAGGTAACGAGTTTATTTTTATTCCTTATTTTTGAAGAATCTCTTTGGGAATTTAGAATAGTGGGAATGGAGGTTAGGGCAGTTGAATGTTCCTCCTGCAGAATGTGGGAGATAAGGGTCACCACTAGTGTCCCTGCTGACTATATCTGCGGGAAGTGCACCCAACACCAGCTCCTTGAAAACCACATTAGGGAACTGGAGCTAGAGCTGGATGAACTTCAGCTCATTCGGGAGGCAGAGAGGGTTATTGAGAGGAGTTACAGGGAGGTAGTCACTCCTCAGGTACAAGAAAAAGGTTACAGTCAGGGGATGGAAAGGGAACCGGCAAGCAGTGCAGGGATCCCCTGTGGCCATTCCCCTCAACAATAAGTATACCGTTTTGGATACTGTTGGGGGGGGGGGACTTACCAGGGGAAAGCAGTGGGGCACAGTGCTCTGGCACAGAGTCTGTCCCTGCTGCTCAGAAGGGAAGGGGGAAGAGAAGCAGAGCAGTAGTTATTGGGGACGCCATAGTTAGGGGGACAGATAGGAGGTTCTGTGGGGACAAGAGAGACACATAGTTGGTGTGTTGCCTCCCAGATGCCAGGGTTCGTGATGTCTCCGATCGTGTTTTTGGGATCCTTAAGGGAGAGGGGGAGCAGCCCCAAGTCGTGGTCCACATAGGCACCAACGACATAGGTATGAAGAGAGATGGGGATTTAAGGCAGAAATTCAGGGAGCTCGGATGAAAGCTTAGAGCTAGGACGAACAGAGTTGTTGTCTCTGGTTTGTTGCCCGTGCCACGTGCTAGTGAGGTGAGGAATAGGGAGAGAGAGGAGATGAACACGTGGCTACAGGGATGGTGCAGGAGGAAGGGTTTTGGATTCTTGGATAATTGGGGCTCTTTCTGGGGTAGGTGGGACCTCTACAAGCAGGATGGTCTTCATCTGAACCAGAGGGGTACCAATATCCTGGGGGGGGGGGGGGGGGGGGGGGGGGGCGATATTCTCTAAGGCTATTGGGGTGGGTTTAAACTAATCTAGCAGGGGGATGGGAACCAAAATTGTTGTTCGAGTACAGAAAAGGTTGAGAGTGGGGAGGTCCAAAATCAAGTTTCAGGGACACAAGATGGCACCGGCAAGCAAGACGTTGGTTTGAAGTGTGTCTACTTAAACGCCAGGGGCAGCTGGAATAAGGTGAGTGAACTTGCAGCATGGGTTGGTACCTGGGATTTCGATGTTGTGGCCATTTCGGAGACATGGATAGAGCAGGGACAGCAATGGGAGTTGTAGGTTCCAGGATTTAGATGTTTCAGTAAGAACAGAGAAGATGGTAAAAGAGGGGGAGGTGTGGCATTGTTGGTCAAAGACAGTATTACAGTTGCAGAAAGGATGTTTGGGGACTCGTCAACTCAGGTAGTATGGGCTGAGGTTAGAAACAGGAAAAGAGAGGTCACCCTGTTGGGAGTTTTCTGTAGGTCTCCGAATAGTTCCAGAGATGTAGAGGAAAGGATAGCAAGATGATTCTCGATAGGAGTGAGAGAGACAGGGTAGTTGTCATGGGGGACTTCAACTTTCCAAATATTGACTGGGAACACTATAGTACGAGTACTATAGATGGGTCAGTTTCTGTCCAGTGTGTGCAGGAGGGCTTCCTGACACAGTGTGTAGACAGGCCAACAAGGGGCGAAGCCACATTAGATTTGGTACTGAGTAATGAGCCAGGTGTTAGACTTGGAAGTAGGTGAGCACTTTGGTGATAGCGATCACAATTCTGTTATGTTTACTTTAGAAAGGGATAGGTGTATACCACTGGGCAAGTGTTACAGCTGGGGGAAAGGCAATTACGATGTGATTAGGCAAGATTTAGGAAGCGTAGGATGGGGAAGGAAACTGCAGGAGATGGGCACATTGGAAATGTGGAGCTTATTCAAGGAAAAGCTCCTGTGTGTCCTAGATAAGTATTTACCTGTCAGACAAGGAGGAAGCTGTAGAGTGCGGGAGCCGTGGCTTACGAAGGAAGTGGAATCTCTGGTCAAGAGGAAGAAGGCGGCTTATGTTAGAATGAAATGTGAAGGCTCAGTTAGGGCGCTTGAGGGTTACAAGGTAGCCAGGAAAGACCTAAAGAGAGAATTCCGAAGAGCCAGGAGGAGACATGAGAAGTTGTTGGCGGATAGGATCAGGGTAAACCCTAAGGCTTTCTATAGGTATAAGGAACAAAAGTATGAGGAGAGTAAGATTAGGGCCAATCAAGGATAGTAGTGGGAAGTTGTGTGTGGAATCAGAGGAGATAGGGGAAGCACTAAATGAATATTTTTCAACGGTATTCACTCTAGAAAACGACAATATTGTCTAGGAGAATACTGAGATACAGGCTACTAGACTAGGTGGGATTGAGGTTCACAAGGAAGAGGTATTAGAAATCCTGCAGAGTGTGAAAGTAGATAAGTCCCCTGGGCCGGATGGGATTTATCCTGGGATCCTCTGGGAAGCCAGGGAGGAGATTACTGAGCCTTTGGCATTGATCTTTAAATCGTCATTGTCTACAGGAATAGTGCAAGAAGACTGGAGGATAGCAAATGTGGTTCCCGTGTTCAAGAAGGGGAGTAGAGACAACCCTGGTAATTATAGACCAGTGAGCCTTACTTCAGTTATTGGTAAAGTGTTGGAAAAGGTTATAAAAGATAGGATTTATAATCATCTAGAAACGAATAATTTGATTAGGGATAGTCAGCATGGTTTTGTGAAGGGTAGGTCGTACCTCACAAACCTTATTGAGTTCTTTGAGAAGGTGACCAAACAGGTAGATGAGAGTAAACTGGTTGATGTGGTGTATATGGATTTCAACAAGGCGTTCGATAAGATTCCCCACAGTAAGCTATTGTACAAAATGCGGAGGAATGGGATTGTGGGAGATATAGCAGTTTGGATCAGTAATTGGCTTGCTGAAAGAAGACAGAGGGTGGTGGTTGATGGGAAATGTTCATCTTGGAGTCCAGTTACTAGAGTACCGCAAAGGTCGGTGTTGGGTCCACTGCTGTTCGTCATTTTTATAAACGACCTGGATGAGGGCATAGAAGGCTGGGTTAGTAAATTTGCAGACGACACGAAGGTCGGTGGAGTTGTGGATAGTGATGAAGGATGTTGTAGGTTACAGAGAGGCATAGATAAGCTGCAGAGCTGGGCTGAGAGGTGGCAAATGGAGCTTAATGCGGACAAGTGTGAGGTAATTCACTTTGGTCGGAGCAACCGGAATGCAAAGTACTGGGCTAATGGTAAGATTCTTGGTAGTGTAGATGATCTCCAGCATCTGCAGACCTCAGTTTCTCCTTCTTGGTAGTGTAGATGAGCAAAGAGATCTCGGTGTCCATGTACACAGATCCTTGAAAGTTGCCACCCAGGTTGACAGGTTTGTTAAGAAGGCATACAGTGTTTTAGCTTTTATTAACAGAGGGATTGAGTTCCAGAACCATGAGGTTATGCTGCAGCTGTACAAAACTCTGGTGCGGGCGTACTTGGAGTATTGTGTACAGTTCTGGTCACCGCATTATAAGAAGGATGTGGAAGCTTTGGAAAGGGTGTAGAGGAGATGTACTAGGATGTTACCTGGTATGGAGGGAAAGTCTTATGAGGACTTGAGACTGTTTTCGTTAGAGAGAAGAAGGTTGAGAGGTGACTTAATAGAGACATATAAGATAATCAGAGGGTCAGATAGGGTGGACAGGGAGAGCCTTTTTCCAAGTATGGTGACGGCGAGCACAAGGGGGCATAGCTTTATATTGAGGGGTGATAGATATAGGACAGATGTCAGAGGTAGTTTCTTTACTCAGAGGGTAGCAAGGGTATGGAATGCTTTGTCTGCAACTGTAGTAGATTCGCCAACTTTAAGTATATTTAAGTCGTCATTGGACAAGCATATGGACGTACATGGAATACTGTAGGTTAGATGGGCTTCAGATTGGTATGACAGGTCAGCGCAACATCGAGGGCCGAAGGGCCTGTACTGTGCTGTAATGTTCTATGTTCTATTTACCCTGTTGGTGGGAGCCCAAGAATTAAAACCTGGGGCAATGGACTCTGGCATAAGGCAATGGAATAAGGCAATCTCCTGTCTAGGAAATTTATTAGAAGTGGGGGGGTCCTGATGTTATTTAGTCAGTTAAGGTCAGAAATATGGATTGTCTAATATGGACCTTTTCCGATACTTTCAGATAAGGGACTATATACAGAGGAAGACCATGCTCCTGGTCCAGTGTTACACATCAGACGTGGAGAAAAGAATACTCTGGTGTATGGGTGCTTTTTTACTCAGTACTTTATATCATTTACAGAAAGGTTGCTCTCGGGGGCGGGGGACATGGAAGGACTCTATAGGACGTGGAATCAAGAGTTAGGAGAGGATATTTCATCGGAGATATCAGAAGACATTTGGGAAATGTAAGGAAAATTTCAGTATGTAACAGAGCGCAGGGCATGCAATTGAAGATTTTACACAGGGCTTATAAGGTGCCAGAGAAAGTAGCTACGTTCAAAAGAGGAGTGCCACCAGGGTGTCCCAAATGTAAAATTACTATAGGCACTCACACACACTGCTACTGGTCATGTTGTAAGATCCAGAGATACTGGAATGCTATAGTAAGGGAGCTAAAGGACATCCTGGGGATTGAAATTAACGTGGATCGGGTAATTCTTCTTCTGGGGTTTGCAAGTTTGCCGTCTCTGGAGGAACACGGGAAGAGATTGTGTAACATTCTTACCCATTGTGCCAGGAAGAATATTCTACTGAATTGGACGTCAGAAAAACTCCCAGGTCTTATGGGGTGGTGTAGGCTGGTGATGGAGCATCTCCCCCAAGACTACTGCACAAAATAGAACAGCTTCGCAAGATGTGGCAGCCCTTTGTAAATTATATTGGCACAGACTTATCAGCAATATTAATTAGGGCCATGATATAGCCATGGGAATCAGTATGGGTGCCTGTGGGGCCCCAGGAGGAGGAGACTGGGGGGAAAAGAATACGGGTACTGTAGATAGTGCTCCCAGGGATGGGAGCCTCAGTGGAGGTGTAATGAGTGAGGTAGAATAAAGTAGGGAGATATTATTCAATTTAAGTTACTTGAATTTAGTTTAAGTTAGTATTTATTTAATACGTTTGTAGTTTAGTTTAAGTTAAGTAGATGTGTTAGAATAGTAAGTCGTTCATTAATAATAGTACTGCGTTATGGCTTTGTTGTACTGCCTCTATTTTTCTGTTTTGATGATATTTTTTGTATATAGATGTTTTGTAAAAAATTTAGAAAGGCTTTCAATAAAAATATTTATATAAAAAAAGAAGGCATATGTTGTGTTGTCGTTTATTGGTCGGGTTTTGTAACCACGAGGTAATGCTTCAGCTGTACAAGACACTAAGGCCGCACCTGGAATATTGCATACAGTTCTGGTCACCGCATTACAGGAAGGATGTGGAAGTTTTGGAAAGGGTTCAGAGAACCTTTACTAGGATCTTGCCTGGTATGGAAGGAACATCTTACAAGGAAAGGCTGAGGGAACTGAGGCTGTTTTCGTTGGAGAGAAGAAGGTTGCGAGGTGACTTAATCAAGACAAATAAGATAATCAGAGGGTTAGATAGGGTGGAGAGTGAATGGTGAAGGCTAACAGGAGGGGACATAGCTTTAAATTGAGGGGTGATAGAGTTAGGACAGATATCACAGACTTCAGGGGTAGTTTCTTTACTCAGAGAGTAGTAGGGGTATGGAATGGCCTGCCAGCAACAGTAGTAGACTCACCGAAGTTAAGGGCATTTGAATGGGCATTGGACATACGCATGGATAATAATAGAACTGTGTAGGTTGGACGGGCATCAGATTAATGTCACAGGTTGGTGTAACATCGAGGGCCGAAGGGCCTGTACTGTACTGTAATGTTCTATGTTCTAAATTCTATGTTACTTCAATTACAGAAGAAATAAAATCCTTGAAAGAGCTGATTTAACAGAGACATTCAGCTTCCAGGGCAATCTGCAGATAATTTTATTAATGATATTTCATTAATGATATTACTTGAAAACTGTTAACTATGATGTTTTGGAATCTGAATTCATAAGGGACCTGAGCTGGTTTTTACTCTGGGTCAGTTTTGGTCTGCATAGAGGGGTTCCTTTCCAGTCTACACATGCTTTTCTTCCTTACCTCTGTCTACCACCCAGAAACAGTCTGGCATTCCATCCTGCCATCCTACAGTGGCAGAGGTCCACAGTAGAGGGTTTCCATTATGGGAATTCTCAAATAGCACTTCATTGGCACTTGGTTCCAATAGATGTGAGCTGGGAGCAGTGATCATTCAGTGATTGCAATTTTGTTGTTACTCAAAAAGAACTGAAAAGGTGAAAACAAGGACTGCAGGTCAGTTCATGAAGCAATTGCAGATTGTGTTCTTTACTTCTCCATTTTTCCTGTTATTCAATAGAAGTTAAAATTGTCAACTGTTTTTCTAACATGTGATTCTCCCATATTGAACAATGAGATGTTATGCTACGCTGGGCATGAGGGGAACATAGCACTCCCTTACATTGGGTTTTAACATGGTATGGCACTCAGGACAGGTAGCCTTTGTAGCTTCATTTTTGCAACTGAAATTACAGAAATAGTCAGTCAGACAGATGTGAATGGCTGGGGTTGGGGGGGCTTGGTTTAGCTTAGTTGGCTGGACAGTTGAATTGCAAAGAAGTGTAATGCCAACAGTATGGGTTCAATTCCCATCACTGGCTGAGGCTATATGAAGGAGTCTCCTTCTCAACCTCTCCCCTTGCCTGAGGTACGGTGGGCCTCAGGTTAAATCACCACCAATTGTCTTTCTCTAATGAGAGAACAACCTTATTGTCTGGTAAGACTATGGTGCCCAACAATCTAACATGACAATAAACTTACAAATGTGAGATTCCATTTCCCAATTATCACTTGTGCCCTTTCGCTCCTGCTATATGGTCTGTGAAGGACTGCTCATAGAAGGAGCGGATAGACGTGTGGTGGAAATGCCAGGAGGTTCTGGCGTTATCTCTATTGTTGGTGAGTGCACAATGACATGGGCAGGCTGCCACAGAGGAGCGGTGTACATAATGGTGTATATATAGTGGCATATGTAATGAGGTGAGCAGCAGAGAAGTATGTGAGAAAACTTACAATTCACAGACAGCATCTCTCTGTCAACATCCATGATATTGACACTAAAATGATTTGTGGCATAATTCAGGTCGGAGCCTGCAGTGTTCACAATCCTCACCTTTTAGCTGTCCCCTGTCTCTTCTCGCCATGTACAAGGTTTTGGACTGAGATGAGACGTTCCATTGACAGTCACTCAGTCATGATAGCCACAGTACCACAATCACACACTGTGTAGTTCATAAACCGCTATGTACTTACTGATAGTGTTTATTTGTGACTGAGAATAGAAACAAGCTTTATTGCCAACACACACATTTTTATATACCATTCCCATGCTATAGCATTAATTTTCTTCTTTTCCATCAGCCAGCAAAACATTAATTCTCAGTTAAGTAGCACTTTTTATTTTGTCAGGATGTCAAAAATGCTTTGTATTGTAAGTTGTAGTCAATGGGCCTTAATCTTATATTTTTTGGGTCCAGTTGTTTTGGAGGGGTTTTCACAGCAAGGCCGAGTGAGGTTTCTCATTGTATCTTCCAAAGCTTGCCTCCTTAACTACCTACCCCATCCCTATGGTGTCCATCACATCCAATTCCAGTCCCATCTTATCCTGGTCCTGGAATAACTTGCCACTGCCTAGATATCCCTGAATTGACTGGCATTCCTGCTGCTAGCACCATCTTTTAAAGGCTGCCATATGCCCCAATAAGCACAGCTGTTCTGTATCATTCCTGACCTTTACCCTGGACATGGCAGACAAGGGAAACTCCACCTTGTAGGCAGGAATCTGAAGTTCCTGCTGGACTGGCTCATGCTCTGATGGTATGTCCTGTCCCCCCAGGAACACATTAGGACATCACAATACCAGTTTGTGCCTGGCTGGTCCATGGTTATCTCCTGGGCCAGTATAGTCTCAGCTGCTTAAACGAATGCCCAGCAATGCCCAGGAAGATGGTCAAAACCAGAGCCAGTGTAAGTGGCATGATCTTCTCTCCAATACTTCGCACACAATCTATGCCTGTGATCATCCCGCCTCCCACCACAGTATCATTGCTGCAGCATTAAAGTGGTAGCCAATCAAGTGCAGACACGCATTGCAAATGGATCAGAGATGTGCCATGAGGGTTGTCAGAGGCTGGCACATATTGGATGCCATTGCCCCCGGCTGGAGGACAAATATGGCCTGTACCCATTGAGCATGCCCTGAGAGGTTTGTGTCTGGCGTCCAACATAGAGGGTCTTTGGAGCAAATGGGAGTTGAGTTCACCAAATACCTGCTCTGAATTCTAAGTTAAGGATTCTGAATGTATAGCTTGCTTGCTGCATTTGGTAAGATAGGAGAGGAGTTGTAGCGTTTAGAAGGTATTTAACTATAATCCCCTTTATTGGCATCACCCTTGCTGAGTGTGAAATTTGCCTCAGCACTGTGTAGGTGTATAAAAGATGCAGAGAGTAATTCTCGATGACGAGATAAGCCTCACCAAGTTTGGTGCATGATTTTACCATAGCCCTCATCTTTCAGAAACTTACATGATTCTGCCCACTTTGTCTGCAAATTCAGCTGCCGATTCACACACAGGGGAGTTTGAAATATGAAACTCTCTTCCTTGTATATCTGTGAAAGCTGGAAGATCCAACATTTTTGAGGACTGATTTTCATGTGGTTTTATTAGCTAAGGGTAGCAAAAGATATGGAGAAAAGGTAGGTAAATGGAGTTGAAGTACAGATGAAGTAATTTCAGAATGACGGAAAAGGCTTGGTCAAGTTGCAAAACCTGCTCCTAATTCCAGGGCCCAGGTAGGAGTGATGTAGCATTTTACTGCATTTTTTTTCCAGACACCACTACTTTCTTTGAGGCAGGTACAAACCATCACCATTCAATTTTAGGTCAGGAATCCATTCGATGTGGAGAGCCTAACCAGGCAGCTACATTCATGAACAACCATAATTATAAGTAAGATTGTGGAACGATACCAAAATTGTGTTTAAGAGAAGTAATGAAAATATTGTAGCAAAAATGAAATTCTAGCCAGTGCAATCATGCTTTCTGTGCATTGAATCAAGCCTGAAATGCAGCTCCTGTAAAAGCTTTGTGGTACAGCCCATTACAACATCAATCCAAACAGGTAAGAAATTCCTAGGGTGGTACACTAGGCTTCAGTGCTTCTGTGCCTCGACAAGGGGAGAAAATTCATTTGCTACTCCTTAGTTTCATCCAAAGGCTGCTCCTAGAAAGGCAGAAATAGTTTTACTTCTTGAATAGTTAACCAATAGTCATCATATAGAGAAGAATAACCACATCAGACCCATCACTATCTGTAGGGAAACCTACAGCAAAGATAGTGTATCAGGTGCAGGAATAACAGGGCAGAAAACATCCACAGATGAACAGTCAATCACTAGGAAAAAAAAAGGTCAATTTATGATTCTGAATTTGTGCTTAATTGTACTTCAGGCAACTGTTCACATCCTGAATGAAGATGCAATTGCATATTTGGGAAGATTTGAGTGCATGGATTTGCTCATCTCTGAGTTTCCACTTCATCTTCCCACATGCCATTTTGCAGAACAACATACCAATTAATGGATTGCCCAGAAATAACTGGCATCCCTTGCACTTGTGCAATCTTTAAAAGCCCAGATCCAGACAAACCTTACCATTTTGGAAGACTCAGACAGGTGGCTTTCTGCCCATCATTCAGTTTCTCACCCCTTATGATAAGAATGTCTTGACTTTGTGGCCCTGGGCAAGATCTAGATTGGCATTGATGGCTGCTTTTGACTTAGACTGCGGGGACCCTCTGAATGAAAACTGTCTTTCTTGACTTGATTGAGACCTGCTGACAACTATGACAAGCTTCCTTCCTTTGTGCCTGTACTAAATAGCATGGCAAGACAATAATAACTTGAGTCTGGTATCTCTGACAGATGGGGAAAAGTGCAAAAAGATAAGGTGACTCAATGGAAGGCAGGGATTCTCAGAGCACCCAAGTGGGCTCAGAGTGAGTGAGAGTTATGACAGTGAGTGAAGAGCTTGGAGCTGTAGCCTGGTCCAGTCCATAAGCTGAGTGTGTCCCCCTGATGACACAGTGGTCTTGTTACAGGTTTATAATGATAGTTATCGGTGCAGACCAAGGTGCAATATTGAAGTGCAGTAGTGTCCTGTTGGTAGCATGAGATGTACCAGGGTGGTTCTTAGAGGCTGGCACATGTCCAATATCAATGTCCATGGACAGTGTCTAACATTGAGGTTATTTGGAGCAAGTGGCATGCTGAATTTCCAACATTAAGCTTGTCTGGCAACTTTGGTAAGATGGAAAGCTGAATATTAATGAGGTAAATTGGGCTGTCAATAAGGTGCTTAATAAAAAATAATTACCATCAAATGACAATGTCCTGCTGCCTCGTGAGAATCTCACCCCGTTAACATAAAGCACAAGTACATAGCACAAGTCACTCCCAACATTGACACTGCCTGACCACACTTGTCGTCCAATTCTGCCACACATCTTACCATAGTTGCTCAATCTCCAAAAAAGATTCAGCCCAATGTGTCCTGAAAATAGACCAGATTCAACAACCACAGCGGAGCAGGTCGGAACACAGGGCTTCCTGAAGCAAATGCTTGATTTTCCAGCTGTCAGTGCATCAGCATATTAGAGAACAACAGAATAAATGAGAGAAGCTGATTTTGTGGCAAGGTTGCTATGTCTTGAGCCAAGATTTTGTAACATGGGTGGTTTCAAAATGATAATCATATTTACAGTTTGAACATTATATTCTTACAGCATATTTGCTCTTTTAATGTAAAATATTTGCCCCATTGCATGGAATAATTAGTCTTACCAGTGAATATAGTTCAGTCAATTGCTAAAATAACTTTGGGAATAGGGTAAAGAAGAGAGCAGATATATCTCCTTGGACTCACAAATGTGAAGAAGAACTTGGCATAGTAATCAGTATGGGAGTGGTTCAGTTACTGGAACCAAATGAATATTTAAAATGCAGCCAACATTAATTCCATATGTTCCTTTTCCTACCTCATATGGCTCAATCTGAACTGTCATGTCTTTCGCAATTTTTCTTATTGAATGCACTATTTTTATTTTGATTTACTAATGCAACTTTATTGATGCAATTATTTTTTCTGGGTAGGCCTCAGTTTAACATTTTTTACCTTGATACTTTGCTTACTAACATGTATTCTGGAACAATCTTGTCCCCAGTATTGAAAGGAAAATGGGGAAGGTGTGAGGCAGTGAGTCAGTGGAGCCCTGCTGATCTGGCGAGCACAGCTACATTTAGATAATCTGTGGCAAATTTCTGCCCAACAACTGATCAGGTTAGGAGCTGGTACATAAGTGAGCAACAGGAAGGATGTTAATTAGGTCTTTCGCCTGCCTCGCTATAGATGGCCTGATTACTGTTTTTGAAAATATAAACAATTATGAATGGGGTCAGGTTATTGACTCTGGGTATTTCGTGCCTTGATCCCTTTATTTGTCAATTGAGTGGCAGCAGCAGGAGAGGGAAGGAGGTAAAATAGAAGTCCAAGATTCTAAAGGTGCCTCTTTCAGGGCATTCTGGATAACAGGCCACAATACCGCCTTGCCATTACCCACCCCTCTCACAGCAGACCCCTTCCCCACTTGCTTTGGGCATGCTGGGGAAGCCCCAGCCCCAGCCCCTGCTCTTAAGGACCACATATGACCAGAATGGCAGGGTCAGAGGTCAGAAGGTGACGGTGGAGAGTTGGTTTTTGGACTGGAGGCCTGTGACCAACGGTGTTCCACAGGCCACTTTTCTTGTCATTTATATAAACAACTTGGATGAGAATATAGGAGGCAAGGTTAGTACGTTTTGTGGATGACACCAAAATTGGTAGTGTAGTGAAGAAGGTTATCTAAGATTACAAAGGGATCTTGATCAATTGGGTCAAGGGTTGAGAAGTGGCAGATGGAGTTTAATTTGGATAAATGCGAGGTATTGCATTTTGGTAAAACAAACAAGAGCAGGACGTATACAATTAATGGCCGAGCCGTGGCTAGTGTTGTAGAACAGAGAGGCCTCAGGTTCAGCTACATGATTCTTTGAAATTTGCGTCACAGTTAGACAGGGTGGTTAAAAAGGCATTTAGCACATTTTCCTTCATCGGTCAGAACTTTATGTATAGAAATTGGGATGCCATGTTGAGATTGTGCAGGATATTGGTGAGGCCTCTTCTGGAGCACTGTGTAAAGTCTGGTCGCCCTGTTACAGGAAGGATATAATTAAACTGGAGAGGGTTTGGAAAATATTTACCAGGATGCTGCTGGGAATGGAGGGTTTGAGTTTTAAAAATAGGCTGGATAGGCTGGGTCTTTTTTCACTGGAGTGTAGGACATTAAAGGGTGACCTTATTGAGGTTTATAAAATCATGAGGGGCATAGATAAGATGAATAGCAAAGGTGGGGTGTTCAAAATTAGGGGTCATAGGTGAGCGGAGAAAGTTTTAAAAAGGACATGAGGGCATTTTTGTTTTAAACAGGGAGTTGTTTGTGTGTGGAATTAAATGCCGGAGGAAGTAAGTGGTGGATGTAGGCACAGTTACAACATTCAAAAGACATTTGAATTAGTACATGAAAGGAAAGGTTTAGAGCGATTTGGGCCAAATACAGGCAAGTAGGACTAGTTTAGTTTGGGAACATTGACAGTGTGGACTAATTGGATTGAAAGGTCTGTTTCCATGCTGCATGACTCTATGACTCTGACTATAATAAGCTGTCCAAACTACACTCTGTGAGTCACATATGGGACCCTGCTCTTGATCCCTTTTATCTCTTACTTCCTAGCTTGCTTGAATTTAGTGAAACCAGAAGCTTGCCGCTGTCGCCTTGAATGGTTAAATTCTAAATCACATCACCAAGATCTGTTAGTAACAATAACTTGAGAAAGAAAGTGGTTGATTAAAGAAGTCTGTTCAGACATATTATGACAAACCCAGATCTGCTGACCCAGAGGTAGAGACACTAACACTGCACTACAAGTGATTTAATTTAAGATATATACATTTGTTTGGAGCTTGGATTTAACTCCAGAAACTCTGTGATTCTGAACTGTGCAATTTTTGTCCTGAACGTTAAATCGAACTCTGTTAATCAAATGTTTCTTCACACCTTGTACAGAATCTTAAATCCTGGGAGAATTATAATTTATGGCAAAGCAAAATAACCTTATTACAATTTTCATAAACATGTAATATAGATTTAGAAGTGAAACAATGCGCTTCTTTCTTTATTTTTGGAATTGACTGATCGATTTGTTGGATGAGTATTACGGGTACTCCTTCTTCAGCCAGTACTCTGCACCTGAGCAAACAGACCTGTGGCACTGACAATCTGTCTCCTCAATTCTCTTCCGAATTGCCACCAGAGTGTGAATAGTCCTTTTGTGCCTTACTGATTATAGTTAAACAATGCTGGGTCATCTCACCAGGCCATTATGTGACTCCTTGTGAGTTTTGTTCAACATTTTTGACTCTATCATTCAGCTGGAGTTTAATTTAGATAAATGTGATGCATTTTGGAAAGACAAATCAGGGCAGGACTTACCCATTTAATGGGGAGTATTGCTGAACAGAGACCTTGGAGTGAAGATTGATAGCTCCTTGAAAGTAGAGTGTTAGGTAGACAGGATAGTGAAGAAGGCATTTGGTATGCTTGCCTTTATTGGTCAGTGTATTGAGTATAGGAGTTGGGAGGTCATGTTGAAACTGTAAAGGGCATGGTTAGCCCAATAACAATAACAGTATTTTGCAATACTACATGCAATTCTGGTTTCCCTGCTATAGGAAGGATGTTGTGAAACTTGAACGGGTTCAGAAAAGATTTACAAGGATGTTGCCAGGGTTGGAGGGTTTATGCTATAGGGAGAGGCTGAATAGGCTGGGGCTGTTTTCCCTGGAGCAATAGAAGTTGAGTGGTGACCTTAGAGAGGTTTATAAAATCATGAGGAGCTTGGATAGTGTAAATAGACAAAGTCTTTTCCCAAGGATGGGGGGAGTCTAAAAAAGGTGAGAGAGAAAATGATTTAAAAGGGACAAAAGGGGCAACTTTTTCAAACAGAGGGATAGCAGCCCAAACACTTCTGCAAAAAATGTGGCTGGACCTGGAGCAGCAAATTGGCAGCAACTGAAACCAGGAACTTCTCCACTGGGTTCTAAGCAAACTGCCTCCAGTAAAAAAAAAACACACAGTAGATTACTTGCTATACTGGGTCCTAAGCAGATCCTCTGTAAAAATACACTACACTACAACCTACCTGCTCCACAGTGTTCTAGGAAGGATCACTTAACTGGAAGCAGTCACAATTCACTCCACCTTAACACCGGACACTCAAATGTAAGAAACCTGCGATGAAGCGGGGCAAGTGTACCGGCCTGCTAGTAAGACTGAGACTACGCGGTTTCAAGACCCCCCTTCCTAGCTTGCTCCGAGCAAATGTACAATCTCTGGAGAACAAGATGGTCGAACTCAGATCACGGCTCAGCTTCCAGTGTGAACTGGCGGGACTGCTGCACACTCTGCTGCACAGAAACCTGGCTCAACCCATCCATTCCTGACTGCGCACTTCAGGCTGATGGTTTTTCTATCCATCGTATGGACCATACAGCTTCCTCAGGTAAGACAAAGGGTGGAGGGGTGCGCTTTTTAATCAACAACTTGTGGTACGCGGACAGCCATTGCTCCCTAAGCCTTGAATTCCTCACCATTAAATGTTGCCCCTTCTATCTGCCATGGGAATTTACCACTGCTTTACTAACTGCTGCGTACATACAACCACAAGCAAAGGTTGAGGAAGCTCTGGATGTGCTGTACTCCACCACCAACACCCTGGAGATGGAACACCCTGAGGCCCTGTTTCTTGTAACTGGCAACTTCAATCAAGCCAATCTAAGGAAGGTGCTGCCCAAGTATCACCAGAACATTACCTGCCCCACCAGGGGCCCGAACGTTTTAGACCACTGCTACACCACTGTGAAAGATGCTAACCACTCCATCCCCTGCCCTCATTTTGGGAACTCCAACCACAATGCCGTGTTTCTTCTTCTGCCTTACAGGCAAAAGCTCAAGCAGGAGACCCCTTCGTGGCTACAGGTCCACTGCTGGTCAGAGGAGGCAGAGGGTCAACTCCGGTGCTGTCTGGAATCAGCTGATTGGGCCATGTTCAAACAATCTGCAGATACCTAGGATGAGTACCACCATCACAGACTTTATCAGCAAATGTGTGCAGGACCGTACACCGAAGAAATCAATCCGACTGTTCCCCAACAGGAAACCCTGGATGAATCAGGACATACAGAACCTGCTAAAAACCAGGCATAAGGCCTTTAGATCAGGAAACCCACTCAAATTTAAGGAATCCAAGTATGACCTTCGCAGAGCCATTAACACAGCCAAGGACCAATACTGATCCAAACTAGAGACGCAGACAGACACCCGGCGACTATGGCAAGGACTGAATGACATCACAGGTTCTAAAAAGAGACATTGCAAGATAGCAGACGATGACGCTCCCAAATTGTCTCAACACCGTCTATGCTCGCTTTGAGCAGAATTTCAGCAGACAGGTAACATCTATTCCAAAAAGTCCTGACGAACCTATCCCAACAGTCACTGTATCAGAGGTCAGATCAGTTTTCCTTTGTGTGAATCCAAGGAAAGCGATGCGACCAGATGGAGTACCAGGCCGAGCACTCAGAGCATGTGCAGGTCAACTGGCAGAGGTCTTCTCGGACATCTTCAACATGTCCCTGCAGCTGGCGACTGTTCCTGCTTGTTTGAAGAGGGCCAACATCATCCCTGTGCCTAAGAAAGCTCATGCAGCATGTCTCAATGACTACTGCCCTGTGGCCCTAACTTCAGTGGTCATGAAGTGCTTTGAAAGGCTGGTCATGGCATTAATCAACTCCAGCCTCCCCACAACTCTTGACCCACTCCAATTTGCCTATTGGACCAATAGATCCACGTCAGATGCCATATCACTCGCCTTTCACTCCTCCCTAGAACATCTTGACACCAAGAACAGCTACGTAAGAATCCTACTCATTGACTACAGTTCACTCTTCAACACTGTTATCCCCTTGATATTGAGTACTAAACTTAGTGATCTCAGACTAAGCCCCACTCTCTGCAACTGGATCCCCAGTTTCCTGACCCAAAGGCCACAATCAGTGAAGACTGGGGACAATATTTCATCCTCATTAACACTGTAGCCCCCCAGGGATGCATACTCAGCCCCCTACTGTACTTGCAGTTACCATGTCACCAAATACCAGATCAATGTCATTTACAAGTTCACTGATGACACCACCATATTCAGATGGCGACGAAACAGACTACAGACAGGAGGTGGAAGACCTAGAAAAATGGTGCACTGAGAACAATCTATCTCTCAATGCCAGCAAAACCAAGGAACACATTAATGACTTTCGGCGGGATGTTACTCATGCCCCCCAACACATTAACAGTACCGAGGTGGAACGAGTGGAGAGTGTCAAGCTCTTGGCAGTGGTCATCCACAACAACCTTTCTTGGATTCTTCATGTGGACGCACTGGTTACAAAGGCCCAATAACATCTCTTCTTCCTTAGGCAGCTGAAGAAATTTGACATGATGGCGAATACCCTTGCCAACTTTTATAGGTGCGCCATCAAGAACATCCTGTCTGGATGTATCACTACCTGGTATGGCAACTGTACCATTCAAGATTGGAGACAGTTACAGGGAGTGGTGAACTTGGCCCGGACAATCACAAGGGCCAACTTCCCATCTATAGAATCCATCTTCCAGGCCGACTGTCAAGGAAAGGCCGCCAGCATTCTCAAAGATCCATCCCACCCTGGCAATGTTTTTCTAGAATCTCTACCATTGGGATATCTATGCTACTTAACTATGTGATCTGCCTGTATTGCTCACCTCAGTACACGTGACAATAAATTCAATTCAATTCAATTCAATTCAACTCAATTCAATTCAATGAGCTGCCAGAGGAAGTGGTGAAGGCTGGTACAATTACAACATTTAAAAGGCATCTGGATGTGTATATGAATAGGAAGGGTTTAGAGGGATGTGGGCCAAGGGCTGGCAAATGGGACGAGAGTAATTTATAATTTGGAGATGCCGGTGTACAAAGTTAAAAATCACACAAACCAGGTTATAGTCCAACACTATGGACAACCACCTGAAGCAGGAACAGCGCTCAGAAAGCAGGTACTTCCAAATAAATGGGTGGAACAGTGGCACAGTGGTTAGCACTGCTGCCTCACAGAGCCAGAGACCTGGGTTCAATGCCCACCTCGGGCAACTGTCTGTGTGGAGTTTGCACATTCTCCCTGTGTCTGTGTGGGGTTTCCTCCAACAGTCCAAGGATATACAGGTTAGGTAAATTGGCCATGCTAAATTGCCCATAGTGTTAGGTGAAGGGGTAACTGTAGGGGAATGGGTCTGGGTGGGTTGCTCTTCAGAGGGTCGGTGTGGACTTATTGGGCCGAAGGGCCTGTTTCCACACTGTAAGTATTCTAATTCTAAAAACCTTGATGGACTCTAACCTGGTGTTCTGTGATTTTTTTAACTAGATTAATTTAGGATATCTGGTCAGCATGGACGAGTTGGACCAAAGGGTCTGTTTCTGTGCTGTACATCTCTATGACTCTAAATTTCTACTCGCTTTGTTGACTGCGATGGGTCGAATGGCTTTACTTCCACTCCTATTTCTTATGGTTCTTGTGGATATGAGTGCGCTAAGGCTTGAGTAACTTCACCATTAGTTCTCACAAACCATTCATGAGGTTTCTATTCTCCTCATTTTGAAGCGAAATGCTACAAATTTACTATGATAATTTCTTTTTTCAACTTGCGTTCTCAATTATACCTTTTGTCTGACAAAAGTTGCAGTTCTGGAGAATCCTCCTGTGTTTCAATTACTCAACCTAGATTGAGTGATCTGAACATTTAACCAGGCTGCATTACATTTTTGAATCTAAGTTACTCTAATTTGGAAATCTGATTCCATCTCAGCATAATTTCTCTAACAGGGACTTTTTCATTCACGTACATCAGGCAATTTCTTATTGAAGCAATGATTAACTCAAGTAATATATTTTCCCATGGAACATTACCATGGTGCCGTTTGGAAGTTATACACCTTTACTCAGATCAGTTAAGGTTTAGTTTCATCCAGAAAATCTCAGAATTGGCCTGGAGATCTGCCTATTCTGCCTCCATGTTAATTATTGTTTATGAAGTAAGAAAGGTAACTGTGACACTGCAGTTTGAATATTTGTTCGAAAATCCAGCTTCAAATTACATTTATTAGATAGGCTGAACCTTAAGTTTTTGGCTAAGTTTAGATTTGCGGGTTTTTTGCTGTGGGACCCTCTCTTACTAAACCTGCCTGGGTAATTACCTACCATGATCATGTGATGTCTGTCATGTCCAATTTCCACTCCAACTTACCACACACCATTCCCAGAACAATTTGTCACTCAGCAGGTATCTGCCGAAACATTAGCATTCTTGTTCCCGTGCCATCTTTGAAAGGTGACTGTGCACTTGAACAAGGGTTGGCAATCCAGCATTGCTGCTCACTGGGAATATCATGACCTGTTGCCCATGACATGTAGACCACATTGCTGAAACTCCCTTGCAACTCAATACTATTCTATTCTCTGTGTAACCAACAGGAAACACATCTTATCTGCCTTTAGCCACATCCCATCTAAACATCCTCTTTATGTCAGTATTAAACTGCCGCACTGTCCACTGTTGGCCTGCAACTTGTCATTGCCCAGCACGGTGGATCAGGGCTTATCACTGCTGCCTCACAGTGCTAGGGACCTGGGTTCAAATTTACCCTTCAGTGACTGTCTGTGTGAGGTTTGCACATTTTCCCCATATTTGTGCATTTCCTCTGGGTGCTCTGGTTTCCTCCCTCATTCCTGAAGAAGGGCTAATGCCCGAAACATTGATTCTCCTGTTCCTTGGATGCTGCCTGACCTGCTGCGCTTTTCCAGCAACACATTTTCAGCTTTCCTCCCACAGTCCAAAGATGTGCAGGTTAGGTAGATTGGCTATGCTAAATTGCCCAGGGAGGCACGGACTAGGTAGATTAGCCATGGGAAAAGCAGGATTACAGGGATAGGGTAGGAAGTTTTTCAGAGGTTCGGTGTGGACTTGATGGAGTAAATGTCCGCTATCACATTGTAGGGATTCTATGATTCTATCATCGATAGACCAGCAGTCGGACAATTGCAACCACAAACATGAGTTTTTCTTCACTGAAAGGGACAGAGAGTAGAAATAAGGTCACAGAGGTTGAACTTCACCCTGACAATGCCAACCAGATTTAGCCTTCATGACAACAAAAAATGAATCAGTCAATGATTCTCAGCTGCAGCCAACTCTTTTCTATTGGAAGTGGATGTCAATAAGGTTTGGTCTGGCCTATAGCCACCATCACAGTTCAGCTCTCTCATGGACAGCATCCGCTTCCTCCACAGCAATTAGCTTGTCACCCTCCTCAACAGAAAAAGTCCAAGATGGATGTATACTGGAGCAAGTGATGAGCTGAATCTGTCAGGTACACTCTCTGGTAGCCCTATTGGGTTTTTTCACTATCTAACTTATTTGGTGTGTTTGGTATGATGGGAGTCTGAATATTAGTCAATTGAGGTGTTAATAAAGTGTCTAACAAGTAATAATAACTATCAATTGGCATCTCACTGCTGCCTAGGGATATTCTCTCCACTCTGCCTGTGAAAAGCATAAACAATGGAGCAAGATGACCATCAAGATGGCACTCAATGTGCTTGCTACCTGCCTCTGCCACACATCTCATTATAGCCCCCATTGCTCATAAGATTCTTGTTTTGAAATAAACCAAATATGGTTATAAATGAAAAGTTTATTCTTTTAGACTTGAATATATTTTTGTTGTAAGCAGAGTTAAAATATTCCTTTCTTATTTAAAAATGACATCTACACTCAGCTCATCCATCTGCAAAGAGAAATCACTTATGATTTGGTGTTTGATGATGAAGTGTGAAATTGTACGTAAGGCAAGTGATAATGGTTTAGCATATTTGAACATTGGTCTTGTAATGATCATGAAAATCCCTGATGGCATTTTCCAGATCATAACCTTTTAAATGATATTCTATCACATGTTTATATCATCATTTAGTTTCATAGGAGGAGTGACTAAGGAGTAAGAAAAGAGATTGCTCTTCTTGTTACATCTCAAAATAATGTTTTTCCTTTTGGTTTGTAGGATCTGACATCTTAAGGATTTCACCTTCTGCCATGTTTACCTGGGAGACCAGTGTTGAGTCATCATTACTGGTTATACAGAAATTAATTTTTGTGGGAATCAGTGTAAAAAAAAATGCCAAGCAGTTTAGAAAATTAATTTGAAGTTCTTAAAGAGACAACTTTTGTGGGGATGATGGAAATTGCAAATTCCACTCAGCAAAGTTCCTCTCTACATTAAGCAGGAATTGAGAAACAGAAACTGTAACCTTTACAGAACTTTATTTTCAAGATTTTATATGGTATTGTCCATTTAATTTGTTTTCTTGTTTTAAGTTGTAAGTTAATCTAGTCATTCATGTTATTCCATGAATGACTCTGACACTGTATTTAACATTTAGAACAAATGGATATTAAATCAATTCTGAAAGATAGAGCTTTGCATTGTTAGGTTTTGAAACTTGTTTGATCTTTAGTTAGTTTTAATCAATTTTGGCAGTGGAAATTATCTTAATCAGTGTGAATAGGAGACACATGGATGGAAACTCATTCATGTAGTACAAACAGCTTTGAGATATCATGTGGCATGGCACGTGGGAATCTATACATGGATACTGCCTCGCGTTGATGCTTTCCCTAAGGAAGTATGTAATGAATGAATTTCTCCCTAGAGCATTAACATAAAGGCAGGAATCCTGTTATAATTGTATCATTGGGCAGAGACTTATAAGCCCTGGATGACATGGTAAGAAATCTGGGACAATTGTGTGAAAAGGCCAGAGAGGCCATTTTTGTCATCAAGAGCAATGAGCTGCAATTTCCAACCATGTTTCTTGCACAACAATAAGATGCCTATTATTGGGGATTAGTACTGTTATCAGCTGCAATATCTGCACATCTCGCCTCACTAATATGCAGCAGTATATCCTGGAAGGAAAGTAAACACCAATAAACGTGGTATGAAAGTCAAAGCAGGTACCTGGGAAACTTCAGTAATACATGCTTCCATGGACTTCCAGCTTGGATATTGGTATCAACAACTCTTGGCATGCACTGGACCACCAGTGGCATTTGCCTCAAATCCTCAGAAACTTGGATCCCACAGTTCCCAATCTCTCAGGATTCTCACGGCAGCTCTCCAATTCAGTTGCGGGATGCTTCTGCACTTTAAAGATGCACCTTGCGGTACAACCACGGCTAGTGTTAAAATGTTGCTGCAAGGACAGTTCACTCACAGGGACAGGTACCCAGCTCACAGTTTGACCAGGCAACATCTCAGAGCTTCTCCCTTGCTTTCATACTGCTCCCTCACTTTGAGCCTCCCTATATATTTGTAGCATTGCTATCTTGTCCTTTTACACTTTCCTATCTTACCCCGCTCCCAGCCAGAGTTACCATGCTCAAAGTTCTTCTGCCTTGTCTTACCGTTTGGCACATTCAGAAAGCTAGACATGGTAATCAGCAGTCTTCCGACAAGTCAAGGGCGAAAGCTTGCAAGCAGAGGCTTCAGGCACAATAAGTCAAGGACGGCATCTGATATCAGTCCAGAGGACTTGTCATTGTCAGTTAGCTGCTCGATATAGCCAAGGTCAGGATCCTCCCCTCATAGGTGCTGAATATCAGGCAGTCCACTGCCCATCATACCTCTTTAGTTCCTATTGTGGTTTGTTACCTTCTGGAATGAGGGAAAGGGAGGGAGTCCATCATGCTTCCATCCACTGACTCCATCTACACTTCTCGATGCCTTGGAAAGACAACCAACTAATGAAAGACCCTTCTCACCCGGTTATGCTCTCTTCCGACCTCTTCTGTCAGGCAGAAAATACAAAAGCTTAAGCAAATGTACCAATAGATTCAAGAACAGCTTCTACCCCACTGTTATTAGACATCTGAATGGACCTCTCAGATATCAAATTTAATGTTGACCTGCCTCATTGTGCACCTTCTTTGCAGCTGTAACATTGTATTCTTTACTTTGTTCTATTACCCTAATGCACTCTGCATAGTATGATTGGCATTACTGCATGCAGAACAAAACTTTTCATCATACCTAGGTATATGTGACAATAATAAATCAAATTAAAATTTAAAAAAATTGTATGAGATAAAGTGGTTGGCACAGCTGTTAGTGCTGTGCAGATGGGGTAAAGTTGGGGGGGGGGTGTCCTGAATGAGGGAGGACGTAATGAAGTGGCCATGTAGGGTTAGTGCTGTGGGTGGGAGATTGGAGTGGGCGGGAGTGAGTAAGGGAAGGCATTGCATGACATCGTGAGAATGACAGAACATGAGACTTGATGGGAGATGGATGCAGGAGAAGAAATTAGTGAGTATCAGGTCCTGGAGAGAAGGTGGTGGCACTTACCCTCGCCAAGTGGTCTTCACTACTATGCATTCCTCCAGATAACTGAGACTGCAATGAGGAGGCTGGCAGGGCCCAGTGTCATGGCCTCATCTGCTGGCGCTGGGGTGAGAAGATGCTCCTGCTCCACTCCACCCCATCCATCAGGACACCGAGATGGCGGTCTGCAAAGTGAATTGTCAATTTCCCCATATCTGCCATTTCTAGGGCAAATGTCATGAACGATGCAGGGCAACTCTAGACTGACTGACAATAACCTTTTAAAGATGGATCAGATGTTTGGGATGCCACTCCTCAGAATATCCCAGCAGGGGTGAGCTCTCCTAGCTTCATCAAGTGTTAGAAACAATGAGCATTGGAGAATAGAGTGCTGTAGGGGTGGGGTAGATAGTCAATGAGGCAAGGTTGACATTAGTACACAAAAACCCACTCTGCCTCACAAAGAGAAACCCTCCATGAAACACCCTGAATTAGCCAAAAGAAGATTCTGCATTTAATTTAAATAAGGAGGGATCAATTTTCTTAAAAAAGCACATGCAGACATAATACTTGAACAGAAACCTTCCAAATAAAATAAATTCCATTTTTTAAATGTCTGGTAAAGAAGAAAAACAGTTTTATGTGGTTTAGTTTTTGTTTTGTTGTTTTATGGTGTAAAATGCAACACTTTTGCTCATACAATGATGAATGCAACCAACCGAAATTTATTTTAAAGACATTGCATTTATCATTAATCGTACATCTGACTGCTATGTTTAAATGATGGCGAGAGATAGAGAGAGGGAGAAAAGGAAGTAAGAGAGGGGTGAGGAACAAGGCAAAAAAGATAATGGATACCTATTAGAATCAGAGTGCCTGAGATATTCATATCTATATTCAGGGGTGTCATTTGCATTACTGGATCTGGGACCCTTGTAATTTCCCTCAATGCATACAACATGAGAATAAAGTCATAAAGGACAAAATCACCTCATGGAGTGCAGTGAAATCATTGAACAATAGAACGTTTTTAAAAAGTATAGCACTCATGGAATGAAATAATTAATTGTTTATTTAAAAAGTACTGATTGAAACTTACAGACTGCTGAGAGGCCTGGATAGAATGGACGTGGAGAAGATGTTTGCACTAATAGGAGAGTCTAGGACCCAAGGACACAGCCTCACAGCGAAGATATAATCCTTTAGAATTGAGAGGAGGAGGAATTTCTTCAGCCAGAGGGTGGTTAATCTGTGGAACTCATTGCCATAGAGAAGGTAAGAGATTAGGTTTGAAAAACGTATCAGTCATGATTGAGTAGTGGAGCAGACTTGATGGGCCAAATGGTCTAATTCTGCACCCATATCTTATGTGTTTATGATATTAGTCATGTACTTCACTGGGTTCAGGCACAGAAGATGCCCAAAGAATTGTCATTAACTTTTCCTGTATTTGCTGTTAGTTTTTAAATAGCCATATGGATACTAACCCCAAGAAAACCTCAAGGAGATGTTTAATGGCCACAGAAATAATGAATAATGTCAGTATTAAGAGATAAAGTTAACCTTTTATGAAGCACAAAACATACAACCATTTAACATTCAAGCCAATATTTGATTGACTTCATTTTCTACCAGCAATGTAGACCAACCTGATTCCCATAGCCTCTAACCACAGCTCTGAAACAAAGGTTTATTTGTTTTGATGGAAATGTAAATACCAATTCCTGCTCAGACTGGACTCAGGATTATTCTTTGATTCTTGGCTGATTTCCAAACTGCAAATTAATGTGTATATACAACTGCTGATGAACTCAGCTCTGCAGAGGGATTGCCCCTGATGTGTGAAATGGGTGTAGATGAATTTTTTTCCTTACATTAGCAATACGTGGAAACCAAGAAATGAAAGTCATGCTGGAAAAATCAAATGAGCAGCAATTTAAAGTACTAATTATATTATCTCAGGGAAAGTTACAGCATGATGCTCCAGTAATATGAATCTGGAGATTGATAATTTTGAAGAGAAAGATAGAACATAGAACATTACAGCGCAGTACAGGCCCTCGGGCCCTCAATGTTGCACTGACCAGTAAAACCAATCTGAAGCCCATCTAACCTCTACTATTCCATTATCATCCATATGTTTATCCAATGATCATTTAAATGTCTTTAAAGTTGGCAAGTTTACTACAGTTGCAGGTAGGGCGTTCCATGCCCCTACTACTCTCTGAGTAAAGAAACTACCTATTACATCTATCCTGTAGCTATCATCCCTCAATTTAAAGCTATATCCCCTCATGCTAGCCATCACCATCCGAGGAGAAAGACTCTCACGGTCCACCCTACCTAACCCTCTGATTATCTTATATGTTTCAATTAAGTCACCCCTTAACTTTCTTCTCTCTAATAAAAGCAGTCTCTCAAGTCCCTCAGCCTTTCTTTATAAGACCTTCCATTCAAACCAGGCAACATCCTAGCAAATCTCCTCTGAACCTTTTCCAAAGCTTCCACATTCTTCCTGTAATGCGGTGACCAGAACTTTACGCAATACTCCAATTGCGGCCGCACCAGAGTTTTGTACAGCTGCAGCATGACCTCATGGCTCTGAAACTCAATCTGTCTACCAAGAAAAACTAACTCGTCGTATGCCTTATTAACAACCGTTATCAACCTGGCTAAAAACTTTGAGGGATCTATGGACATGGACACCGAGATCTCTCTGTTCATCTACACTGCCAAGAATCGTCCCATTAGCCCAGCACTCTTTATTCCTGTTGCGCCTTCCAAAGTGAATCACCTCACGCTTTTCCAATTAAGCTCTATTTGCCACCTATCAGCCTCCAGATTTGCAGCTTATCTATGTCCCTCCCATACCTGCAACATCCTTTGACATTTTCCACAACTCCACTGACCTTAGTGTCATCCACAAATTTAACTAACTAACGCTTCCACGACCTCATCCAGGTCATTTATAAAAATGACAAACAGCAGTGGCCTCAAAACAGACCCTTGCGGTATACCTCTAGTAATTTTACTCCAGTATGAACATTTCCCATCAATCACCATCCTCTGCCTTCTTTCAGCTAGCCAATATCTTATCCAAACCATTAACCACGCTCAATTCCATGCCTTCATATTTTGTGCAATAGCCTACCGTGGGGAACCTTATCAAAAGCTTACTGAAATCCATATACACCACATCAACCACATTACCCTCATCTACCTGTTTGGCCACCTTCTCAAAGAACTCAATGTGATTTGTGAGGCACAACCTACCCTTCACAAAACCATGTTGACTATCCCTAATCAACTTATTCATTTCTTGATGATTATAAATCCTATCTCTTATAACCTTTTCTAAGACTTTACTCGCAACTGAAGTAAGGCTCACTGGTCTATAATTACCAGTTCCTACTCCCCTTCTTGAACAAGGGAGCAATATTTGCTATCCTCCTGTCTTTTAGCACTATTCCTGTCGACAATAAAGACATAAACATCAAAGCCAAAGGTTCTGCAATCTCCTCCCTAGCTTCCCAGAGAATCCTAGGACCATTCCCATTCAGCCCAGGGGACTTATCTATTTTCACACTTTCCAGAATTTTTAACACCTCCGCCTGTGAACCTCAATCCCATTTAGTCTAGTGGCCTGTAATTCAATATTCTCCTTGACAATATTGTCTTTTTCCAGTGTGAATACGGATGAAAAATATTCATTTAGTGCTTCCCCTACCTCCTTGGATTCCATGCACAACTTCCCAATACTGTCCTTGATTGGCCCTAATCTTACTCTAGTCCTGATATACCTATAGAAAGCTTTAGGGCTGACCTTGATCCTATTTGCCAATGACTTCTCATGTCCCTTCTTTGCTCTTAGCTCTCTCTTTAGGTCTTTCCTGGCTAACTTGTAACTCTCAAGCACCCTGTGGGCCTTCACATCTCATCCTAACATAAGTCTTCTTCTTGACAAGAGATTCAACTTCTTTCGTAAACAATAGTTTCCTCGCTCAACCACTTCCTCCCTGCCTAACAGGTACATAATTATCAAGGACATGCAGTATCTGTTCCTTGAATAAGCTCCAGATTTCAATTGTGCCCATTCCCTGCAGTTTTCTTTCCCATTCAATGCATTCTAAATCTTGCCTAATCACATCATAATTGCCTCTCCCCCAGCTATAACTCTTACCCTGCAGTATATACCTATCCCTTTCCATTGCTAAAGTAAACATAACTGAATTGTGGTCACTATCACCAAAGTGCTCACCTACCTCCAAATCCAATACCTGGCCAGGTTCATTACCCAGTACCAAATCCAATGTGGCCTCACCCCTTGTTGGCCCATCAACCCTCCTGAACACATTGGACAGAAACTGACCCATCTAAAGTCCTCGAACTATAGTATTTCCAGTCAATATTAGGAATGTTAAAATCTGCCATAACAACTACCTTGTTCCTCTCACTCCTATCCAGAATCATCTTTGCTATCCTTTCCTCTACATCTCTGGAACTATTCAGAGGCATATAGAAAACTCCCAACAGGGTAACCTCTCTTTTCCTGTTTCTAACCTTAGCCCATACTACTTCAGTGGCCAAGTCCTCAAACATCCTTTCTGCCACCGTAATACTGTCCTTGACTAACAATGCCACACCTCCCCCTCTTTTACCACCTTCCCTGTTCTTACTGAAACATCTACATCCCTGAACCTGCAACAACCATTCCTGTCCCTGCTCTCTCCATGGCTCCGAAATGGCCACAACATCGAAGTTCCAGGTACCAACCCATGCTGCAAGTTCACCCACCTTATTCCGGATGCTCCTGGTGTTGAAGTAGATACACTTGAAACCAATCTCCCTGCTTGTCGGTGCAGTCTTGCGACCTTGAAACCATATTTCTGACCTCACTACTCTCAACCTCCTGTACACTGGAACCACAATTTAGGTTCCCATCCCCCTGCTGAATCAGTTTAAACCCTCCTGAAGAGCATTGGCAAATTTCCCCCCAAGATATTGGTACCCCTCTGGTTCAGGTGTAGACCATCCTGTTTGTAAAGATCCCACCTACCTCAGAATGAGCCCCAATTATCTAGGTATCCAAAACGCTTCCTCCTGCACCATCCCTGAAGCCACGTTTTCAACTCGTATCTCTCCCTATTCCTTGCTTCGCTAGCATGTGGCACGGGTAACAAACCAGAGATAACAGCTCTCTTTGTTCTAGCTCTAAGCTTCCACCCCAGCTCCCTGAATTTCTGCCTTAAATCTACATCCCTTTTCCTACCTATATTGTTGGTGCCTCTGTGGACCATGACATGGGACTCCCTTAAGGATCCCGAAAACACAATCTGAGACACCATGAACTCTTGGGATGCAACACACCAACCATATCTCTCGCGTTCCCACAGAACCTCCTGTCTGTCCCTCTAACTATGGAGTCCAATAACTAATGCTCATCTCCTCTCCCCCCTTCCCTTCTGAGTAACAGGGACAGACTCTGTGCCAGAGATCTGTGCCCCATGGCTTACCCCTGGTAAGTCATCATCCCCAATATGGTATGCTTGTTATTGAGGGGAACTGCCACAGGGGATCCCTACACTGTCTGCTGGTTCCCTTTCCATCCCCGACTGTAATCCATCTGCCCTTTTCTTGTACCTGAGGTGTCACTACCTCCCTGTAATTCCTCTCAATAACCCCCACTGATTCCCGAATGATCTGAAATTCATCCAACTCCAGCTCCCTAAGACAGTTGTTGAGGAGCTGGTGTTGGGTGCACTTCCCGCAGGTGTAGTCGGCAGGGACACCTGCGGTGACTTTTACCTCCCACATTCTGCAGGAGGGACATTCAATTGCCCAACCTCCATTCCCACTATTCTAAATTCCCAAAGAGACTATTGAAAAATAAAGAATGAAAATAAAATCAGGAGAATTTGTGTAGTTGTTTGTATTCTTCGCTGTAATATTCAACAAGGTCCATTTCTACTTACAGTATTACTGTAATCATTATCAGTGATTTGTAAACTCAGGAAAATAATTGGAAATGGCCATTTGGTTCATCATGCTTTTCCAATAACAAACTGCATATCAATATCATCTTTGATATCGTGAAATATCTCATGGTGCTTCATAGCAGCATTACGAAACAAGGTAGTTTTTATATACTCTGATGAAGAGTCATTCTGACTCGAAACGTTAGCCTGCTTTCTCTCCATGGATGCTGCCTGACCCACTGTGATCTCCAGCACTTTGTTTTCAGTATGTTTATACAAGCCAGTTTAGGAGATTTTATCTCAGAAGACCTGGTCAAAACTTGGTCAAAGAGGTGATGAGTGTTTTAAAGGCAGGAAGTGAAAGAGAAAGGTTGGTTGGTTTAGGGAGAGAATTCCAGTGTTTAGAGCTTAAGCAACTGAAAGCACAGTGACCAGTAATGGAGTGATTAATACCAGGGATGCTGACTACAGTTAGGAAAGCAGAAAAGTCTCAATGGTTTTGGGACTGATGGAGGTAACAGGGTTATGGTGTGGTGAGGTCAAGGAGGGATTTGGAAACACTGATGGGAAAATTAATATCAATTAATAATAATGCCTGGCTAGGAGCCAATCCTGATGAAGGGCTTTTTGCCCAAAACAACAATTTTCCTGCTCCTCAGATGCTGCCTGACCTGCTGTGCTTTTGCAGCACCACTTTAATCTTGACTCTGATCTTCAGCATCTGCAGCCCTCACTTACGCCTAGGAGCCAATGTAGATGAGTAACCAGAGCTGAGATTAGGGTGTGCGAATAGGAGACTACTACAGCAAGAAAACCTATGGATCCAAGAAATAAAAAGGAAAAGCTTTGTCCAACACAAAAAATAAACCCTGGGAAAACACTTCTCCAGCCTTCCAAAGGTAACCTGAAAGCTCAGAAAATCACAGCAATTTAAGCACTCCTATTGACCCATTTTCCAAGACACAGCTTTGATATCATTACATGTTCTCCTCTCTCCTCTCCTCTATCAACAGAGGAAACAACCTTCAAAATATCTGAAATAAGAATGACAGCTTAGAATGGAACTTGGGCAGGAAGGGTAGGAAGAGGAGAAGTTGGCAAAGCAGGGATTACTCCTGATCCCTGTTTGAGCATCCTGACACATGGCTGGTTTTAATTCTGCAGGAGTGCAAGAGAATGCCAGCTGATACCAAAAAGAGATGGACTGGCAACAACAGCAAAGAAATACCAGCTTTAATGCATAAAAAATGTCCTAGGGCATTTTACTGGAGCATTGCAAAACAAAGGAATGAAGAGGGCATTCGATACATGCATACCTCTCCAATACTGTGTTCACTCAACTTTATTATAAGGAAACAGCCCCTCCACGTGGTTCCATGTGATAAGGATACGACTTGTCCAAGGGTGTGCAGGTTAGGTGGATTGGCCATGCTAAATTGCCCACAGTGTCCAGGGATATGTAGATTTGGTGGATTAGCCACAGGAAATACAGGGTTACAGTGATAGGGAGAGGGGCTGGGCCTGGGTCTGGGTGTGATTCTCTTCAGATGGTCGGTGCAGACTGGATGGGTCAAATGGCCTCTATCCACACTGTAGTGATTCTATGGTTCTATGATCCTGCAGTCCTCAGGTGAAAGTGCTAAATTGGGGGAAGATTAATTACAACAGCATTAGGCAGGAAATGGAAAAATTAGGTTGGGGGCAGCTATTTGAGGGTAAAATCTACATCTGGCAATGTGGGAGTCTTTTAAAGGCCAGTTGACCAGAGTTCAGAACTGACACATTCCTGTGAGGTTAAAAGATAAGGATGACAAAATTCAAGAATCTTTCGATGACAGGAGATACTGAAAGGTTAGTCAAAAAGTAAAAAACATATAAAAGGTTTAGGAAACTGAAATGTGGCCCTTGAGAAATATAAAGGAAACAGAAAATTAATCAGAAGTGGAACTCAGTGATTAACAGAACAATGCCACCCACTACCACAATTGACTGCCCACATGCTCACTCTCAATTCACTTGCAGACCGGACCACACCCCCACCTAACCTGACTGCTCTCCTGACCTGACTACAACCCCCCAAACTCATCCATGACCTGACTATCCCCTCAAGCCAACCTAGCTACCCTCCACCTGGAAATGACTACAGCCTTGATTCAACTTAGCTGACCAACACCTGACTAAGCTATAACTAATTAACTGCCCACCCCACCTATGTGCTCCCCTGTACTATTAATCCATCCTTCACCCATTCACCCATTCTGGCACCTCACACTTTTTTACCTCTCACTGAAAGAGACCTTGAGACCTTGCAAAACTCATCTGAGTACATCAAATAATGTCATAAAAAGGGTACGTGTTCTCTGCATCATTTATCTTCACCAGTTTTCTCCTGGATCATTCAGTCAACAAGACTGCCATTGATTGGAAGGTCTGGTTCCTCATTTACCGATAAACAGTTTGACAAACACAAGCAAAATTATTCCTTGGCAGTGATAAACAAAACACTGAGTCACACAAGGAGGTATTAAGTCAGATGACTAAAAGCTGGGTGAAAGAGGCAGATGTTAGGGAGTGTCTTTAAGAAGGAGTGCAATGTAGCGAGATATAGAGAGGGTATTCCAGAGTCAAGGTCTAAAGGCACAAAGTGTGACCATCAGTGGTGAAGCAATTAAAGCCAGGTACGGTCAAGAGGACAAAATTAGATGAGCCTTGATATGTCAGAGGGTCATCGAGTTGGAGGAGGTCAGAGAGACAGGGGAGGGGCCTGGCCTAAGAAGTATTTGAAAAGAATGAAAATGTTAAAATGGAGGCGTAGCTTGATTGGATGCCAGTGTAGATCACCAATGAAAGGGGTGATATGTGACTGGAACTTGGTATGAGAAAGGACACAGGGAGCAGAGTCTTGGGTGATGTCAAGGTTCATGGAGGCTATAACGAGAGGCAGGAAGCAAGAAGTGCATTAGAATAGTCAGGTATGGAGATAGAGAAGGCATAGAATGAGGGTTTCAGCAGCAGATGAGCTGATGCAAGAGTGAAACAGTGATGTTTTGGAGATGCGGTTGGCAAGTTCACAACTTGCAACAAAATAATCTTGGCAGGACATCAAGGGAGGGAGGGGAACACCATGAAGCTACAAAAAATATGAAGAAGCCAATTTATTGCAATCTCATGCATCAAAGCTAAACTTTGATGTTTGGGGCAGCAGCCTTAGCTCTTAAATTCCAGTTCAAATGGCTTTTAATCCCCTTTACAGTTCTCCTTCCAAGTGCAAAACTATTCTGTTCTCATAAGGTTCTGCGAGTCATGACTCTATAGTAATGACCTTATAGCAGCTCTGTGGCAATTCCAGCTGCACTGTCATTTTTATTATTTGATTTATTCCATACTATTAAAGTAAATGAGAGGCCAGGAACCCTGTCATAGAGGTAGAATTTAATCTTGAAAAATTATATGATGCTCTTGGAATACTTGTGGTTTGGCCTGAAGTTTATGCCACCATCCAGCTCTTCCTCCAGACTCAGAATTCAGCATTAACCATCCGACCTTCAGTATTTAATTAAAGTCCTGCCCCAAATTTTCATTCTGCCCTCATATGTACCATAACAGGGCATGCTTCACAGCAATCAGAACAGAAAACCCGTCCCTTCCATTGATTTTCACAGTCGCTTTATTTTTGTACAATGCTCAGAGTTGAGGATCTAGTTCCCATACCACCCCCCTCTGCTGTTTCTGCAGTTACGCTGCTTTTGTTAATGCAATGGGAGAGGAAACAAAAGGAAGAACATCTTTTCAAATAATATGATCAGAAATTTGTAATCAATCTCTTGGTGGGGTGTGGGAAACAGGAGGAATTTGACTTACCCACTTGATATTCTTTACAACCACCACTGCATAACTTCCTACCACTAGCACTGAAATAGAGGCAAACTTTTGCTAACCAGACTCGCATGTTGCAGTAGCATTGGAATGCCTGGTTCCTGAAATTCATAGTGCTCTGTGTGTCCGCAGTATAACAGCTACTCTTAACACTCTGAAGGAAAGACAAAACCATGGTCAGGTGTTCTCAAAGGCAGATAAAAGGTGCATGGTCAAGCACATAATCAGTTGAAGTTGAGAGGTCCTTCACTCTTCCAACTTTTCTTTTTCTCAAACGGATATTTGTTTGACGACTTATTTAATGGGAATTTTCCAGATAAACAGTCTGCTTGATCATCCTCTGTTATGACCAGGCCCCAGGCAAGATTCTCTGATTTGTAGTCGTTCCAGCTGCCTCCCAAGTGAGGAGCGGTGAACTTGCTTTCCTTCCTAATACACCTACCTCTCTTGGTTGGTTGCAAGAAGGTTGAATTAAAAAGGACTCCTTCCCTTGTTGATGTCATTCTCCCAGAACAAATGAATTTAAGTTCTTAAAGGAGCCAATTTAACCATGTTTTTCCGAACTAACTAAATGCAATATGCATATTGGCACATTAGACATGGAAGCATGTCCAAGAAAGATAAAAATTTATTAAAATGTACAGTTTAGTCTCTGAGTTCTGTAAAGAGCAGAAAGTGTGATGTTTCATCTGTTACATTGTGTGATACTGGTTCCACTGATGTTGATAAATAGCAGCTGATTTTGAAATGCTTGGTTTTACACAGGACATCACAACCCAGTTTATTTTGACATCCTTCCCTCCCTTTGAAGGGCTGATATTTGAGACTCCCTTGGCAACTTTAGTTTCTGGATTCCTTTCCAGACAGTCCTGAATTCACAGTAATCACTTTTTTAAATAAAAAGTTGAAAAGTTTAATATGTCCGTAAGTAATTTGAGGTTCACATCCATTGTCGTAACATCTCGTTTAATTTGAAAGAAGCTTGTTTCGCTACAGGGCTTGTAATACCTCTCTAACACAGCTGCTAAAACTTATAGTTCACTTACTCCATGAGATGCACTTTCATTTCCTGATCTTTGAAGCCAGAACATGTTATACTTCCAGTACTTGGTATCTGGTAGACAACAATTCCCAGATGTTTGAAATTCTCATGAATACACACTTTTATTATATCTCAATTTCTAATGCAACAGAAATGACATGCACCATTAGAGATTGAGAGAAAATAGCTATGGTCACATGGACAAAACTACACCAATGTAAAAGTGTCACATTTTTATCTAGAACAAATATACAGTGTGGAGTTATAAAAGGTCCTCAATGCAGTAAGATATACCAGGAGAGTTACTAAATAAGATTTGACACCAAGCTACATAGGACATATTACTACAGGTTTTAGAGAGTGTCTTCAGGAAAGTGGGAGAGATTGAGAGGAAGGAAATATCTTAATTGCTAATCAAGAAATAGAGAAATAAAGAGCCAACACTGAACAGGAATATTTTCTAAAAGCTGAATGATGCTAATTTGGATATCAAACAGTAATTTGTGCTTTCACTTCAGGTTAATATCTGAAAATAATGAACACTTTGTTCAGTAACTCAATTCCTTTAGCGTCTTGCTCATTTACACATTATCCTTGTGGAAGTCTGAATTGTGGTTGTTTGGAGATTATGCCATCTAACTGGATAGTGTTCACATCTGACATCCACACACATACTTCCAGCATCATTAGAAACAAATACTTACAGCTTGGATAGAGATTACTGGGACAATGTTAACCCTGTGTGAACTTGGGTCAGGGGTCAAATGATTTTTTAAAAAAAACTTCAAATACAAACCAGCCAGCGTTACACTCACTTGATGATTTCCAGTGATCTCTACCAGGGCCACCCAGCATTAGCCCCAATCTCCCCCTTCCCCACAGTGATTGCCCCAATTCTCCCCTCTGATCTTTCCATTCTCCCCCCAGTAATCTCCCCCACTTTCTCCTGTGATTCCCCCCACTCTCTATCCAGTGATCTCCCTCAAAATCCCCTGTGATCTCTCCCACTCTGCCCCCATTATCTCCTCCACTGTCCCCTGGGATTTCTATCACTCTTCCACAGTAATACCCCAATCCCCCTCCCCATGATCACCACATTAGTGGGTTTTGAGAGGATTTGCAGCTCATGTTGAGTAGTCTGAGTAGGACTGCTCAGACCCCTTGGCATCATGGTAGCCCACAAACCTACCAACACACTAAAACAGCAGTGAATGAACTTGAAAGACCCTATAAAGACAACAAACAAAACTAATGTTATTTAAAAAATACTGTGCAAGAACTGTAACAAACATTACATCAGACAAACAGGCAGAAAACTAGCCACAAAACGACATGACCCTCTCTCACTAGCATCCTTACATACAGATAAGGAAGGACACCACTTTGACTGGGACAACACATTCATCCTAGGACAAGCCAAACAGAGACATGCATGAAAATTCCTAGAAGCATGGCATTCCAACCAGAACTATCAACAAACACATTGAGTTAGACCCCATCTATCACCCCCTGAGAAAAAGAACAGGACATGACATCGCCACAGGAAATGATGTCACCATAGGAAATGACATCACCAACCCAAAGAAACTCAAACATATAAATAGAAAGCAGGTATTATCAACAGTGCTTCGCGTAGAGGCCCACTGAAGATGTTACCTAGTAGGGTGATGAAACATCTAGAAATGACCCTTTCAGGTCAACGAGCAAACCTACATCCAAAACCTCAACCTGAGCTACAAATCTTCTCAAAACTCGCTATTTGTAATGTTAATTTAGTGTGCAGTTATGTCACACTTCAGTTGAAATATCATAGTAATCAAATTATGGATTTAATAACAAGGTACTCTTGAGTGAAAGAAAGAGGAATTTCATTACTGAACAACTTGGAAAAGAATAATAAAATGTGACATCAAATACATACACACAATCACAGGTACCTTGTTTAAAAAAGAGAAATTTAATACAAAAAGGACAACCAAAAAATCAGTAGTTTAAAATAAAAGTTCTTACTGTCCCTGAAATGTTATGAATTAACCTGAGACCACATTAGTTAATCAATGTCTCGTATCCTCAACAGTGGTGAAATATGTCAATATCTTCTGATGAAAGAATGCTTCTTCAATTTGCTTTATCATCAGATGCTGTTTTTTGAGAGGCTGAGGGAAACAGGGAGCGAGAGAGCAAGTTACAAATCAATTTTTCTTGCCTCTTTGTTCAAAAGCCGAAATACAATTCATTTACGTGTTCCCATGTCAGGCACTGCCGATTTTGTTTTAACTCTATAATCTGCTGGTAACTTGCATCCAAATGTACAGAACTTTCAGAAAAGTGTATACTAACTAAAAACCTCTTTTGTCCATTATTGTATTCAAGTTAGATAATGGAGGTTGAAAAAGGATCATCCATTTTTATCACGATCATAAGATTGTTTAATTATAATCATGATTAGAACTTGTGAGATATTTGCTGAACATCAGCTGGAATATTGTATACAATTCTGCAGGTCACACAATTGAAAGGATGTGAATGTAATAGAAAAGGTGCAAATAAGATTTACAAAAGTGATTAAAGGGATGTTATACTTCAATATGACAATAGATTGTAGAGGTTGATACTATCCTACTCAGAGAAAGAAGACTAAAATGAAAACATCCGACTTATCATGGCCAATCTCAGACTGACTCATAATATAGTTTAGTGCTTCATTACTGCACTTTGCAGCTCTCTAATAGCTAACATTACAATGCTCCTGCCAGGTCACTGTGTGTGCAGGGGCACACACAATATCTGCACAGGGTGCAACTCATGGCTCTTAGCTTGGTTTCTCAGTGCCCAGTCATTTAGCTGTTACTTGGATGCTCATAGCATCTCCACCTTGATGTGCCTTTTAGTGCATTGGCAGCTAATTGAAAACTTGCAGGCTCACAGTATCTCTGGCATGATTTACTTCATAGTACAAAAATAAAGCCAGGCTGCTTATCACAGGATTTGGCAGTATTGAACAGTCAAGGAAGTGGACATGTGGCTGTATGGCACTGTGCCACGTCAACATCAAAGCCACAGTTCGTGCCAGAAGTTTATATGGAAACACACCACATGTGTCCCCAGCCATGTCGAAAAGGCTGAGGGGAGTGGTCTTTAAAGGAATGAGAGGGGATTATGGTCAGACAGTGGGTGCTGCAACACTAAATCTAGGGTTTCATCCAAACACAGTCCATAGACTTATACGTGGATAATCAGGTGCTTGGTAAGAGCAAGGTCTGAGGATCTATCTCTGTCCAGTCCAGACAGAATGCATTGCACAATTATGACATGCTTTGCTCTGCTCAGCTGGAGCAGGGAAAGAGGTTAGATGGTGGATGCCAAGCAACAACAATCTTCCAAACAGGAGCATCAGGACATTGATTAGGAGGAAGATCATTCTCAGCACGACAGAGGTTGCAAGAAGCCAGACAAAACTTAATTGATATCCACTTACAAGAGTTATGACTTGGGTGAAGATATCATTCAGAACTATAGAATAGAATTCCTACTGTGAAGATAGAGGCTGTTCAGCCATCATCTCTACACTGACTTCTGAGCAGTATTCCACCCAGACCTCCACCTCCCCCTCTGTCCTTGCATTTCCCATGACCAATCCAGCTAGCCTGCATATTGCTGGACACTACGGGTCAATTTTTAGCATGGCTGATCAATCTAACCTGCATATCTCTGGATTGTGGGAGGAATCCGGAGCACCCGGAGGAAACCCCACAGACACGGGGAGAATGTGCAAACTTCACACAGACAACCACCTGAGGCTGTAATCAAACCCGGGTCCCTTGTGTTGTGAGGCAGCAGTGCTAACCACTGAGTTACCATGCCACCCATTTCTCATTTTCAAAAAGTGTAAGCAGTCCCTGTTTAGTGGCAGGAACAAATATAGCTTCTCCATTTGGCAGTTCTTCATCTTTTCTGTTGAGCAATACATGTTAACTGTAACTGGATTAGTGGTGCTGGAAGAGCACAGCAGTTCAGGCAGCATCCGAGGAGCTCCTCGGATGCTACCTGAACTGCTGTGCTCTTCCAGCACCACTAACCCAGAATCTGGTTTCCAGCATCTGCAGTCATTGATTTTACCTACGTTAACTGTAACTACTGTATGAATACTTTATAACATCTGCTGTTCCAGCATCGAAGAATGAGAACACTGCATGCACTGATGGACATGATGGAAACATGTAGCAGGCATTCAGACAAGATTGCAACATCATAAAGCATTCAGGTAAGTTAGTTTCTGAGGCTTCATTCATGATCCTATGATCATTATCAAATCCTCCTTATACACCATTGTTTTTCAGCCTTCAGGGTCTGCAAGAATCTCATGCTGAAGTACACTTTGCCACAATATTTAAAGTGAAAGAAGCTGCACTTCCAGCATCTTTTTGCCCCTGAACAATGTGTTATAATGCAGGGTTTAAATGCTAAAAGATCACCGGATATCACCCATCCTTGAAAGAGTGTGTACATAATACACCAGTAGAGTCAAGCCTTACCTCCTGACAAGTGTGTTTGCTTGAATGATTACATACAGTCCCAAAGATAACGACTGTAAGTATGAAGCATGAGTGGAGACATGGCCCTATTACAAAGCCTTCACATTATTAGTGATCTCCTCATTAAAATGCTAACTCTTGGCCTCATTCATTAACACCAGGATTAAGGGATATCTAAAATCTGCTGCTTTCTAGGATGTTTCTTGGAGATGAGCAATGCTTCTCCAGCAGGGGAAGTGAGGAGGAGGTGGACAAGAGTCTTTAAGTGGAGATGCTGCATGCAATGCTGAGAGTGGTAGACAATTAGCTTTACTGAGACTTGGTTGGGTGATAGAGTGAGTGTGAGATAGCAGAGAGAAGATGGTGGCATTCTTGTGGAGTGCAGAAAGTTGGGTTGCTGTGTATTCCTCTTGGTACAAGAAATGGCACTGGGCTGAGTCCCTCTCCCTGGGTGAAGGAGGCATGGTCACAGGTAGGAGGATGACCCTCCTCTCCAACAGCCTTTTACCAAAGCTGGGTGCCCTTAGTGGTGATAGTTGAGCACCACAGGGTGAAGGGCAATCCCTAACTTGCTGCATTTGAAGTGCTCTGCACAACTGAAGTTTAAATGTGGCACCCATGGGCATGATCATTGGAAAACTTCAGCAGCTGAGAGTTATAGAGATGTACAGCACGGAAACAGACCCTTCAGTCCAATTCGTCCATGCTGACCTGATATCCTTACCTAATCTAGTCCCATTTGCCAGCACTTGGCCCATATCCCTATAAACCCTTCCTATTCATATATCCACCCAGATGCCTTTTAAATGTTGTAATTGGACCAGTCTTTCTCTGGCAGCTCATTCCGTACACGTACCACCCTCTGTGTGAATAGGTTGCCCCTTAGGTCCCTTTTATATCTTTCCCCTCTCACCCTAAACCTATGCCCTCTAATTCTGGACTCCCCCTAACCAGGGAAAAGACCTTGTCTATTTATCCTATCCATGCCCCTCATGATTTTATAAACTTCTATTAAGTCACCCCTCAGCCTCTGATGCTCCAGGGAAAATAGCCCCAGGCTATTCAACTTGTCAATATAGCTCAAACCCTCCAACCAGTAGGCACTTGCACATTTACCATCATGGATGGAACAGGGAGAGCACCAAGGAGCCTGGGTGCATAAACACTACAGTGAACAGCAGAGGATTGCTGGGGAAAGGTCACTAAGTCCACAGAAAGTAACGCTCCATGAAAACGAAATGGACAAAAATGGGAATTGCCCAATGTGTATGTGCAGATTGTTTGCAAAGGGATAGCAGTTAGAACATTGGAATTGTCCCCATTTCAGATCTATACTCCTCTACTCCCAACTGAATGACAACAATTATTGATCACTTCCCTTTCCTAAGGTCATGGATTCATTGCTACCTTTTACAGTAGGCTTTCATTATATTAACCAACTGTATTGGAGTGAAGGCTTATTTCACTGAACATAGACCTGCAAAATGTATAGCCATTTGTGGTACCCGTGTTCCAAGATTTCTGTTTAGAGATTCCAGCCTGCATATTCTCCAGCAAATACTTGATCTAATTAGAATTTTGAAAAGTGCTGATTTTTAAAAACATAATTTCCCACTTTCCTGAATGCATCATTCTGTGACAGGGTCTCACGGGTGACTAGCAGAGTTCAAGAGCCTGCCTCCTTTGTAACTCAAAACCATGAATGGAATGGAGCAACACATTTCGGCCGGAGTCATTAGGTCATCATTCGGAACGCCAGGTTTAATTCCTTTCCCAGCTCAGACTCTCTGAAACTGACTATCATGCCCCTTGGCCGGTGAGATCAGCTATCAGCACACATTAGAAAAAATTCGTACTGACACTGTCTTGACAACTATGACGCAGCTGCTGTTTGTACAACACACTTAGTCAGCCACGGGCAGGGCTGCTAAGTAACTTTATCTTTTTTAAAAATTATATCATTTCTTCGAGACATTAGCAGTGATTTACATTGTGTCAGTGCAAGGACATGCTGGAAAGCATTCCTCAGACGTTCCAGTGCTGAAATTGGCTCTTTAAAAAGATACTCTTCTCAGAGCAGTGTGTATTGTTAGGAAAATGAAATAATGAGCAGCATAATTCTCCTGGTCCTGTGTAAGCAACAAGTTCAATGTCACACTAACATTAAACGAGGTTGTTTGGCTGCCAAGCTTACTTTGTTCGATCAGGAAGCAATGATAAGCCTCCTTTACAGCGTCCTCAAAATCCCCTAATGTGAGTTAAGACAAACAATCATTGCAGCTAACTACTGTGACAATTCGATTCTTCTCAGGTTCTGACCCTAGCAAGCAAAAGTGTGAAATTGTATTATTGAAATTGTTCAGTACGATAATGACCTGGCACCTGGGCAATAGACAAAAATGTTCCGTCTCATTAAACTTCACGTTTTGTTGTCAATGCAGGCAGATGATTACTCGACTATGCGGCTGGAGTTGGGCTACTCCCTAAAAGTGGGGAAAACAGTCATTAAGCAGACTGGTTTCATTAAACAGACTGGTTTTACAAGTCATTGCTGTTTGTATTTCATTGTTTTAGGGGATCGAGGCAGTTGACTTTTTCTGGTTCGTCATGATTCATTTGGACCCTTATGTTGCAACTGGATTCCAAAGGAAGGCGTTTATATGCAATTACTACCCTTTCCTGGTTGCATAGACATTGCATACACTGAGCCTCTGGCAGCCCTCACTATGTGGAAATCCAGATTCACTGCACAATATTTTATATTCATCTGGATCCTTCACAAGGTCTTGAAGCTGTGGCATGCGCATTTGGTTCCTTTTCGTCTTGTTGGCAAGGGCATTTGTGAGCATTTCTCTTGCAAGTGTGATTTGCCACTATCCTGGGCTCACCTGCTGCTGTGATACCAAACCTCCTAATGCAGACCATGTAGGCCCATTCAATCATTTTGTGTGCCTCTCTATAAGCATTGGACTATGAGATGGGCCCTACTAACTTTCAATGACTTGGGCGGCATGGCGGCACAGTGGTTAGCACTGCTGCCTCACAGCGCCAGAGACCTGGGTTCGAATCCTACCTCAGGCGACTGACTGTGTGGAGTTTGCACATTCTCTCCGTGTCTGCGTGGGTTTCCTCTGGGTGCTCCGGTTTCCTCCCACAGTCCAAAAATGTGCAGGTTAAGTGAATTGGCCATGCTAAATTGCCTGTAGTGTTAGGTGAAGGGGTAAACGTAGGGGAATGGGTCTGGGTGGACTTGTTGGGCTGAAGGGTCTGTTTCCACACTGTAAGTAATCTAACTATTTTGATTTTGGAGCAGGTTCTGCAAAGTTTCTGCAAGCAACCTCCATCTGGCAGGGGATGTTGCTGCATTGTTCCAGGGAGGGCAGAGAATTTAGTAACAGAAGCAAAGTACTGCAGCCCTCCACCGCATCTCCTCCACTTCCCGCTCCTCCGCCCTTGAGCCCCGCCCCTCCAACCGCCACCTGGACAGAACCCCATTGGTCCTCACCTACCACTCCACCAACCTCCATATACAGCGTATCATCCGCCGTCATTTCTGCCACCTCCAAACGGACCCCACCACAGGGTTATATTTCCCTCCCCGAAAAGACCACTCCCTCCATCACTCCCTCGTCAGGTCCACACCCCCCACCAACACAACCTCCACTCCCGGCACCTTCCCCTGCAACCGGAAGAAGTGCAAAACTTGCACCCACACCTCCCTCCTTACTTTCCTCCAAGGCCCCAAGGGATCCTTCCATATCCACCACAAATTCACCTGCACCTCCACACACATCATTTATTGCATCCGCTGCACCTGATGTGGCCTCCTCTATATTGGGGAGACAGGCCGCCTACTTGCGGAACGTTTCAGAGAACACCTCTGGGATACCCGGACCAACCAACCCAACCACCCCGTGGCTCAACACTTCAACTCCCCCTCCCACTCCACCAAGGACATGCAGGTCCTTGGACTCCTCCATCGCCAGACCATAGCAACACGACGGTTGGAAGAAGAGCGCCTCATCTTCCACCTAGGAACCCTCCAACCACAGGGGATGAACTCAGATTTCTCCAGCTTCCTCATTTCCCCTCCCCCCACCTTATCTCAGTCCCAACCCCTGGATTCAGCACCACCCTCTTGACCTGCAATCCTCTTCCTGACCTCTACGCCCCCACCCCTGATGAGGGTGTCGCGGAATGAGTGGTCTCTCTGGAATGCTGATACGTGTGGAGAGGGAAATATATCCCTGGTGGTGGGGTCTGTTTGGGGGTGGCAGAAATGACGGAGAGTGATACAATGTATCTGGAGGTGCGGGGGTGGAAGGTGAGGACCAGTGGGGTTCTGTCCTGGTGGCAATTGGAGGGGCGGGGTTCAAGGGCGGAGGTGTGGGAAGTGGAGGAGATGCGGTGGAGAGCATCGTCGACCACGTCGGAGGGGAAATTGCAGTATTTGAAGAAGGAGACCATTTGGGCTGTTCGGTATTGGAATTGGTCCTCCTGGGAGCAGATGCAGCGGAGGCGAAGGAATTGGGAATATGGGATGGCATTTTTACAGGGAGCAGGTTGGGAGGATGTGTAATCAGGTAGCTTGGGAATTGGTTGGTTTGTAGTAAATGTCTGTGTTCAGTTGGTCGCCCGAGATAGAAATGGAGAGGTCTAGGAAGGGGAGAGAGGAGTCTGAGATGGTCCAGGTAAATTTGAGTTCGGGGTGGAAGGTGTTAGTAAAGTGGAAGAACTGTTCAACCTCCTTGTGGGAGCAGAAAATAGCGCCAATATAATCATCGATGTAGCGGAGGAAAAGGTGGGGGATGGTGCCAGTGCAGCTGCGGAAGATGGACTGTTCCACATATTTGGAGGAAGTAGGAGGATTGGAAAGAGAGTTGAAACTTTATTGCTGGAACAGCACAGCAGGTCAGGCAGCATCCAGGATTGGAAAGAGAAGTTGTTAAGAGTGAGGACCAGTTCAGTCAGTCGAAGGAAGGTGTCAGTGGAAGGGTACTGGTTGGGTCGGCTGGACAGGAAGAAGCAGAGGGCTTGGAGGCCTTCGTGTTGGGGGATGGAAGTGTATTTTGGAGGAAGTGGGAGGACTGGAAGGAGAAGTTGTTAAGAGTGAGGACCAGTTCAGTCAGTCGAAGGAGGGTGTCAGTGGAAGGGTACTGGTTGGTTCGGCGAGAGAGGTTTGGAGGAAGTGGGAGGATTGGAAGGAGAAGTTGTTAAGAGTGAGGACCAGTTCGATCAGGTCCACACCCCCCACCAACCCAACCTTCACTCCCGACACCTTCCCCTGCAACCGAAGAAGTGCAAAACTTGCGCCCACACCTCCCCCCTCACTTCCCTCCAAGGCCCCAAAGGATCCTTCCATATCTGTTGCAAATTCACCTGCACCTCCACACACATCATTTACTGTGTCCGCTGCACCCGATGTGGCCTCCTCTACATTGGGGAGACAGGCTGCCTACTTGTGGAACGTTTCACGGAACACCTCTGGGACACCCCACCAACCAACCCAACCGCCCTGTGGCTGAACACCTTAGCTCCCCCTCTCACTCTGCCAAGGACATGCAGGTCCTTGGCCTCCTCCATCGCCAGACCCTGGCCACACGACGCCTGGAGGAAGAGCGCCTCAGGTTCCGCCGAGGAACCCTCCAAACACATGGGATGAATGTAGATTTCTCCAGCCTCATTTCTCCTCCCCCCACCTTATCTCAGTCCCAACCCCCGGATTCAGCACCGCCTTCTTGACCTGCAATCTTCTTCCTGACCTCTCCGCCCCCACCCCCTCTCCGGCCTATCACCCTCACCTCCTTCCACCTATTTTATTCCCAGCACCCCTCCCCCAAATTCCCCCCCTCCCCCCACATTTTATCTCAGCCTGATTGGCACACCAACCTCATTCCTGAAGAAGGGCTTATGCCCAAAACGTCGATTCTCCTGCTTCTCGGATGCTGCCTGGCCTGCTGTGCATTTCCAGCACCACACTTTTCAACTCTGGTCTCCAGCATCTGCAGTCCTCACTTTCTCCTTATAAGTCAGATGGCCTTCCAGCACTCACTATAAATGCACAATGTGTGTAAGATAGTTCCTTGCACTCAGCTGTGATCTAGACATAAAAGAGTTGGAAGATTTACTTTTTTCTCCTGTGAATGGTTCAAGGCAGGAGTATTGTTAATGCCCCTTTAAAGAATCCTTTTGTTTTGAGGTTGGGAGCCAGCTGAAATATCTCCTTAAACATCTAGCACTGCATCGCTAATAATCTACTCTTTAACCTAATTTACCAGCTAAAGGCGTTCAACAAGATTCCCCATGGGAGACTGGTTAGCAAGGTTAGCTCACACGGAATAGGGGGAGAATCAGCTATTTGGATCCAGAACTGACTCAAAGACAGAAGACAGAGGGTGGTGGTGGAGGGTTGTTTTTCAAACTGAAGGCCTGTGACCAGCGGTGTGCCACAAGAATCCCTGGTGCTGGGTCCACTGCTTTTCATCATTTATATAATTGATTTGGATGTGAACACGGGAGGTATAGTTAGTAAGTTTGCAGATGATACCAAAATTGGAGGTATAGTGGACAGTAAAGAAGGTTACCGCAGATTGCAATAGGATCTTGATCAGATAGGTCAATAGGTCAGAGGAGTGACAGATGGTGTTTAGTTTAGATAAATGTGAGATGCTGCGTTTTGGAAAGGTAAATCTGGGCAGGAACTTATACACTTAATGGTAAAGTCCTGGGGAGTGTTGTTGATCAAAGAGACCTTGGAGTGCAGGTTCATAGTTCATTGAAAGTGGAGTCTCAGATAGATACCATAGTGAAAAGAAGTTTGGTATGCTTGCCATTATTGGTCAGTGCATGGAGTATAGGAGTGGTGAGGTCATGTTGAGGCGGTACAGGACATTGGTTGGGCTAATGTTGGTCTCCCTGCTATAAGAAAGATGTTGTGAAACTTGAAAGAGTTCAGAAAAGATTTACAAGGATGTTTCCAGGATTGGAGGGTTTAAGCTACAGGGAGAAGCTGAATAGATTGGAGCTGTTTTCCCTGGAGCGTTGGAGGTTGAGGGATGAACTTATAGGGGTTTACAACATCATGAGGCACATGGATAGGGTAAATCAACAGTCTTTTCCCTGGGTTGGGGAGTCGAAACTTGAGGACGTAGTTTTATAGTGAGAAGGGAAAGACTTAAAAGGGATTTAAGGGACACCCTTCTCACACAGAGGGTGATGCATGAATGGAATGGGCTGCCAGAGGAAGTGGTGGAGGCTGGTACAATTACAACATTTAAAAGGCATCTAGATGGGTATATGAATAGGAAAGGATTACAGGGATATGGGCAAACTGGATCTAGATTAATTTAGGATTACTTCTCGGCATGGACAAGTTGGACTGAAGAGTCTGTTTCCATGCTGTATATCCCTATGACTCCATGACTTTATCTCGCCCTGCTTTCATAATTGCCTATTTTTACATTTTACATATTGGTCTCAGACATACTCCTCTCTCTCTCTCCCTCTCAAGCTGAATATAAAATTTATTCATATTATGATTCCCATTACTTAGGAGTGCCTTCACTATGGGGTCATTAATTAATTCTATCTTGTTACACAATGGCAGGTCTGTTATGCCTGTCTTTACTCTTTGACTAATCACATCTCATCATACTTGATCCTTTTCCCACAATAATTCAAGTAAAATCATCTCGAGTTCCCAAGTTAGGTGGCTCATGGCATTGTTCAGAGAAGAGCAGGGGCTTCACCTGGCGTCATGGTGAGCATTTAACCTTTAGCCGACATCTCTGAAAGCTGATTTTCTGGGCATTCGTTCCTATTTGTGGGTTTCTGCTGTGTATGCACTGGCCGCAGCAATTGTGGATCAAACAGCACTGACCATAACCTAGAATAGATACATTCCAGTGCAAAACAAAGAAAAATTCCAAACAGGTTACATTGATGATGCCTGAGGAATAAGAGACATTGTTGTGCCTTCTTGACCGTCACATCTACGTGGGAAGCCCAGGGCAGGCTGTCAGTTATTGTCACTCGTAGGAACTTGATGCTCTCAACTCTGCTCCGTTGATGTAGATAGGGACGTATTCGCCTCCTTTCTTCCTGAAGTCTGCAGTTACTTTTAAAAAAATGTTAAAGATTGTACCAAACGGTCACCGCTGCAGATGTTTGATCGCTCTTCCTGAGAGTCAACCCAAGGAAAGCAATGTGCCCGGAGTCCCTGGCTGGGCACTTAGATCCTGTACGGACCAACTGATGGAGATATTCACTGACATCTTCAACCTCTCCCTGCTACAACCCAAAGTCCCCACCTGCTTCAAGAAGACCATCATCATCCCAGTACCCAAGAAAGGACATAAAATGCAACTTAGTGATGACCGCCCAGTGGCTCACATCTCAATAATCATGAAGTGTTTCGAGAGGCTGGTCATGGCCCATATCAACTCCTGTCTCCCAGCCAGCCTTGATCCCCTACAATTTGCCTACTGATGTAACAAGTCCACAGCAGATACCAGTTCCCTAACCCTCCACTCATCCCTGGAACATCTAGACAACAAGGATACCTACGTCAGACTCCTGCTCATTGAAGGTGGAGCTGTAGTCAACACCATTATCCCCTCCAGAATGATCTCAAAACTCTGTGACTTTGGTCTCGGCTCCACCCACTGTAACTCGATCGTCAGCTTCCTGACCGTCAGACTCTAATCAGTGAAGATGGCCAACTACACGTCCTCCACAATAACACTCAACACTGGAGCCCCCAAAAATGGGTTCTCAGCCCCTTATTGTACTCTATGCACACACATGATTGTGTTGCCAAATTCCAAATGAACGCCATCTACAAGTTCACTTTTGACACAAACATAGTAGGGTGGATATCTAACAATGACAAATCAAAGTACAGGTGGGAGATAGAGAGCTTTGTGAGATGGTGCAATGAGAACAACCTCTCTCTCAATGTCGGCAAAACTAAAGAACTGATCATTGACTTCAGAAAGAAAGGATGACAACACGCTCCCATCTACATCAATGGAGCGGAGGTTCAGAGCATCAAGTTCCTATAAATGACAATAACCGACAGCCTGTCCTGGACTTCCCACATAGACGCGACGGTCACAAGGCACTCTTATTCCTCAGGCAGCTCAGGAAATTTGGCATTTCCATAAGGATCCTCACCAACATCTATTGATGCACCATTGAAAGCGTACTGTCTAGGTTCATAACAGCCTGGTATGGCAATTGCTCTGCCCAGGACCATACAAAACTACAGAAGATGGTGTGTACAGCTCAGACCATCACAGAAGCCAACCTTCCATTCACGACTTCATTTACTCAGTTTGCTGCTGCGGAAAGGCTGCCAACATCAAAGACCCATTGCACCCCAGTAAAGATCTCCTACAACCTTTCAGTCAGGCAGAAGATACAGAAGCCTGAACACATCCACCAGCAGATTCAGAAACAGCTTCTTCCTGGCTGTTATTAGATTGATGGATGGACTCTCTCACCTCAAATAATGCTGATCTTGCTAACTCTGATCTCACATAGCGCACACCCTGTGTAATGTAACCTGTATGCCTCTAAGTCTTTTTACAACCTTGGATCTGTACATCCTTGCTTACTATGATTTACCATACTGCTCCTAATAAAGCTTTTCATTGTACTTCAGAACTCGTGACAATAAATGAATCATTTGATCAAACATAAAGAAAAAGCAAATACTGTGCAATCTTTTCGCAAATAACCTGGGTAGTTCACTGGAAGTCAAATCCCACTATTCTCACAGTCACAAAACGTACAAAAGTTCAAGATGTTATGATAAATTCCAGGGTTCTTAGAAAACATGGACCAGATTTTTTTGTACTTAACAAGAATTATTTTTTATTACATGTAATTAAACTCTAGCTATAGGTAAACAGTTCTAAAATGTCATCATGTAACGCTAGAAAATAAAATCTAACCCTCTTATAAATGTTTCCTTACACATAAGCACATACATAGACACACACAGACTGACAAGTAGGCTATAGGGTGAGGAAAACTGGGAAGAATGTCAGTGATTCCTACTAAAAGGTTGCTGATATGGTCCTTATGTGACTTCTTATCAGCTTTCTCCAGACTCTTCCATGGGCATGCAAGGGGCACATGGTGATTGATTTTCTTATAAAAGGTTTTGAATTATCAATTAAGAGTCACAACTTACAACAATTGAAGGAATTAGTTAGCTTCAGATTTAAAGCGAGGTTTGACTATAGAGAATAGAGAGACAGCTCCTGAGCTGGTGGAGATCAAATGACCTCTCTCCATTTCTTGTTCTCAGCCCCAAGCTGTTCAGTTCTCTCGATATCAATCAGTTATTGGCAGGACAAAGGCTTATACCATCAATAACTGGTTACTCGTCCAAAGACCAAATCAACTTCTTCTTGCCACTGAGCCGTATCAATCCTCAGAATCCCTTGGTTCCAATTCACCTGCAACCACTTCAATTACTGCTTGTACAAAGAGAAGTTTACACAACGTATGCCATAAGTATTGGATTACTTGCTTTTCAAAAAAATACAGCAATCCTTTAAAACATTGGTTTTAAAACAGTAGTTCCCAATTTCAGTCTGCCACTTTAAAAAGCACAAAAATAAAAAGACTCTTTCTCGCACAAAGATAGGTGCCAAATTCAAAGATTGGACAGAATATTAAAAATCACCAAAGAATGACTAAAAGATTAATATTAAGGGAAACATTAGACTATTAGAGAAAGCTAGCTAGAAATATAATAACAGATAGTGATAGTTTCTATTGATATTTTTAAGAAGTGATCACATGGGAAGGAGACAGATCTGGAAGATAGAATATACAAACATGGGTAAAGCATAAATCTTACTACCACAATAGATAAAGCACAACTAGAGAAGAGGGAAGAAGCATGCAATGAACAACAGAGTCAATGACTATAAATAAGAAATATTTTGAATAATTCGAAGGAAACGTGTCCCCACTAAACACCACGCAAAGTCCAATCAATCATTTCCTAAAGTGTCCATCAAGGTTCTGTGCATTGAAAAAGGTTTGTCATCCAAAACATGCAGATATTTAGTTGTCTAACATTATGTCCCTCTTAAACATAACCCCAACAATCAACCCCTTGTTATGAGCAGGACCAGCACTGATTCGCTGTTTAGGTCTTCATCGCCATCCAGGTGTTCGCACTAATCAGTGAAATCTGGCTCCAAGTAATGATCAATACATGCAATAGAACAGTCTACATAGAATAGTGGAAACAAAAAAAAGTTCGATTCATTTATGAAAAGGTTGAATGCTACAACTGGGAGGAGAATTGGGAAAGGAAAAGAATTTAACTTTCCTTTGGCCAAATAATGTGATGCAATGATAATGTACAACAACAATGAGCTAGTGATGTGGAGAAGTAGCAGGCACCAACATCTCAGGGTAAGTTCCATTGATACCATCTACGGACATTGGCGTCTGACATGTACCAGCCCCATTCCACCCTTCTGGCACATCTCCGATCCATTTGGAGACAATATCAACATTTCAATGCTGCACCAGCAGCGTTCACTGCAATGCTGTTGCCAGGACGCAAAGTGCAAGGCTGAGCATCCATCTCATGGATTGGACCAAGATGCCTCTCAGGAATCTTCAGTTGCTCTTTTAGTGTTCTCTCACTCTGAGCTTACGTTGATGTGCACACCATCTTTGTTTTACCTTGCCTTGCCTTTTTGTGCTTCCCCCCGCAGCTAGACCAGCTTGCCTTGCCTTTTAGCATGATCACAAAGACAGGCGGTTTGTCAGGGCTGTCAGCATAGGGCTATGTCCATCTTATCCTGCACCATGTGCCAGCTGTGTGCACATCAAATGCATTGGATGTACTTCAGCAAGTGGCCAAGTCTCAATGTCCAAAGGGAGCAGTTCTCTACTAAGAGAGAGACCTGGAATGAGACTAAGGGAAGGAATGAGTGAGATGAGAGTAGCTGGTACATCTGCTAGTGCTAATTCAGGTGGGGAAAGATGGTGAATTGCCTTGAGCAAGTGATCAGGAGCTGCTGAAGCCATGTATGACTAGTGGTGTGTGTGGGTGGATTGGATTGGGTTTGGATTTGGGTTCGGGTTAGAACGAGTGAGGGAAGATGTTGCATGCAAAAGTGAGGATGGTGAAGCATGAGCCTTGGAGCAAGATGGGGGCAGTAGCAGAGATAGAGTGTGACCGAGCTGACAGAGGATGGTGACTCCCATCCTGCTGGAGCAGAGAAGGTTATTCATTTTCTTGCTACACTACTACGTAGTCCTCTGGACCATTGAAACCATACAGAGTCGGGTGCCAACCTCAGACAAGGCTGGCAGGTCTGGTGTTGTGGCCTCGTCTTCTGGTTCTGGGACAGAGAGGTGGCTCCCCTCTACAGTATTCCACCTACCTGAAATTTCAGCTGCACGTTTGGGAACGGTGCACCAATGTTCACTTCTCAGCTGTGCCCAGGATGAATGTTCACAAATAGGCAGGGCAGCTTCAGACTGGCAGAGTTTGACTGGCTGCAGGAACTCTGGCATCTTCTCAGCACTGTTGAATATTCCCGCCTACAGCAAGTGGGGGAGTAGTGGGGAAGCTGCGTGATCTGGGGCATGGTACGTTATTTTGGATGTTAGCTTGAAAGAAAACTCACCAGGGTTTGAAAAGTGAGACAGTCCATGCAACTCAACAAGAAAGACAATGCATTTCTGGTAAGATTCAGACCACAATGTCTCAACTGTAATTGACCTTTCTTTCCAAGTCATCTCAAGAACATGACACTTGTTTATCTGTCAGTTTGCCCTTACCTGTTCAGAACTATAATTCCTGTAAAATACGCAAATAAAACAAATTGTGCAATTATTGTGCTATTGTTGAGTCACTCTCTTTATGCGATATAGATGTTCACTTCTTCGAAAAGCCCTACAATTATTATTGCAACTCTTTTCTCTACTTTTCAAAATCTAAAACAAATACTGAATTGAACACAATCATTCGGTGTGTGGCAACTAAACTTTGAGATATGGGTACAGTCAATCATCGAATGTTTGATATCAAAAGTTTAATTTATTCTGAAAAAATAAGTCATTATATCTTTGAAATATGTGCATTTTGCTTTATTTCACTAATTTTTCAAAATAACTTTTTTGCTGGAATGTAAGAGGTTGAGCAGTAATGTTATAGAGATTTCTAAAGTCATGATGGGTATAGATAAGGGTATAGTTAGCAACTGTCCTTTCCCTCGGTTGGTGAATTTCAAGACGAGGGGACATATTTTTAACGTGGAAAGGGAAACACCTTAAAAAGACATGAGGGGTGTTTGTTTTTTAAAAAGAGTGTGGTTCGTGTGCGTAATGAACTGCCAGAGGAAGTGGTAGATGCAGGTACAGTTACAACATTTAAAAGATGTTTAGATAAGTACCAATAACAAATGTATGGAGGGGTATGGGCCAAGTGCAGGCAGGTGGGATTAATTTAGTTTGGGATTATGGCAGGTATGGACTGGTTGGACCAAAGGGTCTGTTTCCATATTATATGACTCCATAACTCCAGTCTCTTTCATTCAGTTTTCTTTAGTACATTCTTATAAGATTCTTTTCAGTTATGAGCTGTGCATTGATCATCAACCAATGTGTTTTTTTCCCTGTCAATAAGGTTAGTAAATGGAAATTTTTTCTCCACATCCTTCTTGTGCGAGCTGGAGTCTTTGATATGACTGACCACACCACTCTCTGCAGCACTTCTTCTCTCCATTCTTATTGGATGGAATACCACTTGCCTGGTTTTTTCCTTCTCTCTCTAATCACAGCCACCATATCACTTTTTAAAAAATATTATTCCCCTTGTGATGTGGGCATCATTGGGTGCTGCCCATCCCTACTTTCCCCTGAGCTAGCTCTTATAGAGTCATAAAGAAATGAAACAGACCCTTCAGTACAACTTGTCCATGCTGACCAATTCTCCCAAAATAAACTAGTCCTACTTGCCTGCGGTTGACCCACATCTCTGTAAACCTTTCCTGTCCATGTACCTGTTCAAATGTCTTTTAAATGTTGTAACTGTACCTGCATCTATCACTTCCTCTGGCAGTTCATTCCACTTATGAACCACATTCCGTGTGAAACAATTGTCCCTCAGATCTCTTTTAAATCTTTCTCCTCTCACCCTAAAATTATGTCCCTCAGTTTTGGGATCCCCTACCCTCAGGAAAAGGCCTTTGCTATTCACCTTATCTTTGGCCTTCATGATTTTATAAACCTCTATAAGGTCACCCTTCAACCTCCTAAGCTGCAGTGAAAAATGACCTAGCCTATCTCTGTAACTCAAACCTTCTAGTCCCGGTAACATTCTTATAAATCTTTTCTGAATCCTCTCCAATTTAATAATATACTTCCTATAGTCGGGCAACCAGAACTGGACACAGACTCCAAAAGTGGCTTCACCAATGTCCTGATATGCCAACATGATATAGAGTCATAGAGATGTACAGCACGGAAACAGACCTTTCGGTCCAACCTGTCCATGCCGAGCAGATATCCCAACCCAATCTAGTCCCACCTGCCAGCATCTGGCCCATATCCTCCAAACCCTTCCTATTCATATACTCATTCAAATGCCTTTTAAATGTTGCAACTGTAGCAGTCTCCACCACTTCCTCGGGCAGCTCATTCCATACACATACCACCCTCTGCGTGAAAAAGTTGCCCCTTAGGTCTCTTTTATATCTTTCCCCTCTCACCATAAACCTACACCCTCAACTTCTGGACTCCCAACCCCAGGGAAAAGACTTTGTCTATTTACCCTATCCATGCCCCTCATAATTTTGTAAACCTCTATAAGGTCACCCAATAGCCTCTGACACTCCAGGGAAAACAGCCCCAGCCTGTTCAGCCTCTCCCTATAGCTCAATTCCTCCAACCCTGGCAACATCCTTGTAAATCTTTTCTGAACTCTTTCAAGTTTCACAACATCTCTCCGATAGGAAGGAGACCAGAATTGCATGCAATATTCCAACAGTGGCCTAACCAATGACCTGTACAGCTGCAACACGACCTCCCAACTCCTGTACTCAATACTCTGACCAACTCCTTCACTCAGTGTTCTGAACAAAGAAGTCAAGAGTGCCAAATGTCTTCTTTACCACTTCACTTGAGACTCAACTATGTTTCTGAGCCCTTAGATCTCTGTTCTACAACACTCCCGAGGACCCCACCACTAACGGTGTAAGTTCTGTTTCTTGTTTGTCTTTCCAAAATGCAACACCTCACATTTCTCTAAATAAAACTCCATCTTGCCACTCCTCGGCCCATTGGCCCAAATGATAAAGATGCCTTTGTAATCTTAGATAACCTTCTTCATTGTCTACTTTTCAAACAATTACAGTCCATTTGGTCTAAGTAGACGCACAATTCTATAGGGGAGGAAGTTCCAGGATTTTGACCCAGTGACTCTGAAGCAATGGTTAGACATTTCCAAGTCAGGATGGTGAGCAGCTTAGAAGGGAACTTGCAGGTTGTAGTTCCTATGTATCTGCTGCCCTTGTCCTTCTAGATGATTGTAGTGGTGAGTTTGAAAGGTGCTGCCCAAGGATCTTTGGTGACTTGCTGCTATGCATCTAGTAGGTGCCAAACATTACCACTACTGAGTGTCGGTGGTGCAGGGAGTGAATATTTATGGATATGATGGCAATCAAGAAGCCTGCTGTATCATGGTTTGCGTCAAGCTTTTTGAGTGTAGCTTGAGCTGCACTCATCGAGGGAAGTGGAAAGTATTCCATTACACTCCTGACTTGAGCCTTGCAAATGGTGGATAGGTGTTGAGTCGTCTGAGGGGGTGTTACCCATTGCAGGACTTTTAGCTGCTAACTTTGCCATTGTCGCCATATTTTCTATGGCTAGTCCAGAATAGTTTCTGGGCAATAGCAACCCTCAGGATGTGGAAAGTGGGAGATTCAGGGATGACGATGCCATTGAATGTCAAAGAGTGTTAGTTAGATTCTCCCTTGTTGGAAATGGCCATTGCCTGGCACTTGACTGGCATGAATGTTACTTGTCACTTGTCAGCTCAAACCTGGGTATTTTCCAGTTCTTGCTGCATTTGGACATGGACTGCTTCTGTATCTGAGCAGTCAGAAATGGTGCTGAACCTTGTGCAACCTTCAGTGAAAACCCCATCTTCTGAATTTATGATGGAGGGAAGTTCAGTGATGAACAAGCTGAAGATGATTAGGTTATCTTGCTGCAGTGATACCTTCCTGTTTATTCTGATGCTCTCCAAGAATTGATCCTTCCTCCCCTCTTATTTCTCATAAGCATATTGTCCCTTTGCAACATCTCCTGAATGCACATAGTTTGCCATGTATGCTGATGTCATGAAGCTCAAACTCACCATCACTTCTCTCAACTCCCCCACTGTTGTTAACTTATCCAATTGTTTATTTGACATCCACTATGGGATGATCAGACATTTCCTCCAGTCAATTATGAAGCAGAATGAAGGCATTGTTTTCCCTCTTTGCTTCAAACTCTGCTCTCTAGCTACCAACAACATGCATCTCCCTGGCAACTGTGTGAGAGGCAACTAGACCATTTATAATCTTAGGGGCAAATTTGAACCTTGCCATCGCTAAGAGCACCAATTTGTATTGAATAACATCGCGCAACTATGCCCACATCAGCTTATCTGCTGCTGAAATGTTCACATTCTGGCCACAAACCTCTGGGATATCCTACATGTGGCCTTTGTGCACCCTGATTTATTTTCACCACCACTGCGAGTTAGCCTTCAGTGGTTGAGGCTTTATCTTCTGGAATATCCTATCTAACCCTGTACCTCATTTTTCCTTTGAGAAGTTTCCCAAAGCATACCTCCATATTTTATTTTGTATTGCTCCTTTGAAGTTCCTTGGGATGTTTGATTACACTAAAGATGCAATAAAAATATAGACTGTTATCACCATTATTGTTGGCTTTTTAATCTGCCTTCCCATTGAAATTAAAAAGTGTTCAATTATTATGATTGAGGAAAATAGCTTTTATTCCAACTGTCTCTCTTGGATAACTTTATACATGGCAACAGCTTTTCAGTCAAGAATGTAGTCATCGTAAAGAGTGCAAGTGCTGTTTACACTCTGGAGCTGTGCTATAAGGAATATGTCTTGGTCATAGGCAATCTACACAAAATAATTTTAAAAAATGTATCTAATATATTGGGAAAAGCTGGTCAATTGTGAGTGAGAGACACAAACAATTGACTGAAGGGAAACTTACTCACTTTGGTTCCACTGAATTCAGGTTTACTTTAAGCACAAAGCTGCATTTTAAAAAAATCTGGTCAACTTTAATTAGACACAATACTGTACAATTGAACAGGACAACAGTAATATGCCATTGATGATGCTGGATAATCAAGCACAGGCAGAAACTCTCCTTCTACCTATCCCCATGCATGAGTTTACAAAACTCTACACATCAGTTTATCATTGCTCATGCCATCACATCTCCTGTATTGTGCACTTCCAAAAAAACAAGGCAATTCTAATCTTAGAGGTTATCTTAATACAAAATAAGCATTTTTGTAACATTTATTTTCCAATTGCTATAACTTACAAGCACAAGAAAGGTTCCACTTTCCATTCCGTATCTATGTGTCTCCATAACGCACCCAAATTTTAAAATGGCTACTTCAAGCAGACAACAAAGTACATGGTATAATGACATGCAAGCTATTCTATCCCACATTAACAAATACATGGGTCCCTGAAAACAGATTGCCACTGAAAAGAGTCAATTACCATTTATGAAAGTGTAGAATTGCTTTCTTGTAACAAATTTAAGTTTTTACTTATCAGTACGCAGCTCATTAAATATCTAAATGGCTGAGTTTAAAAGACATGCACAATTCAATAATGATTCACTGCAACAATACTTATTTGTAAACGATGGATAAAAATGTGTTCTGGCATTCAGAATGATGGAAAGATAATGGACAACAACACAAAGCCACTTACTGTCACAAAGTTACACAACACCAAAATTCAATATAAATAGCATGCCAGTTCTCTTTCAGCAACTGTAAATGATGATTATGCCTGAATAAACTTCTCTGTCCTCACATTGGAGTAACTGTTCAACTTGCTTGTGGTGAAGTCTGTTGTGCCAGGACTTGTCAGAGTTCTGAAATTGTCTTCTCACCAATAGATTGAGATTCATATTTCAAACTCAAACTTCTTCAGCAACAAATGAGAATCCCTTAAATTCATCCTGATTGATCATCCGGATCAGGGATTCATCAATCGGTGTCAGTACAGGCTTTTCTGTGGTGAAGTCTCGATCAAAGTTATTTACATCCCTGTTTGTTTTCTGACAGAAAAGAGAAACAAGATACATTGTTGTCAGCTGAGCATACCTATCATTAACCAAGCAAAATATTCAACTTTAAGCTTCACTCTTCTCTGGCTGTACGTTCAACAAATGTTTTGTTTGTGATTGAAAGTTGAATTTTTATTCACAGAGCTGAGAAAATTCCAAGAACTGGTTAATTCTAATCTCTGAATTTTTATTTACACAATGAGACTTTCTTAAAAGTTATTTGATGTGAGAGAGCTTACACTCTCCATTTCATATCTATGTTTCTCCATGTTACATTGAAGCTTTAAACTGACAATATCAAGCTGTCAACTCAACTGGAGAGTTCTTAACAGGAGTTGCACCCACTGCTGCAGAAACAACATGGAGGTAATCGCACAAGTGCTGCTGGATGAAGAGGTGATTTGTTACAAAGGCCCACGTTGATGCTTTGGCACTTAGTTCCAGCTGTAAAAGCTAAATAATAAGACGAAAAACAGACATCTAAGCCTTCACCCGTCACATACCCACGCACTCCCCATGCTAACTCTTGATCCCATCCACTTCTCCATGACTTCATAATCTCCACGCTAACCGATACCTCACTACCCACCTTCCATTGTCCCTTCTAACCTCCATGCCAACCAATACTCCTGCTACAATCCCTAATGTCCTCCATGCAAATCTATGCTGCTGTACACACCGTCATGCTCCTCATATTTGCTGAGACAGCACCCCAGTAACCCCTCATGCCCTTTATAAAACTAGCCCCAACCTGGTGCCCTTAAAAATAGACATCATTATCATTAAATGTTGAGAAAGAGTGGAAACTCAAGGTCTTAAGACTACTAACTCTCATAGCTCTAAAGTTTTGAAACAAAACCGTTTCAGCCAGCATTCACCATGGACAGACCTCAGGAGCCTTGGTGAGACAACATAAAGTAAAGTTTTAAGACGTCTATTGATGACTTTGATGTTTTTTTTTACAAAAAAATCATTCTCATTGATAACCTACTCAATTCATTTCACTCATGTGATTGATTCTTTAAAATTACAGATTTGGGACTATGAATACAAAACATTTATAACCACTTAAGGCTGTCGGTCAAAGTGTGGACTTACAGTCCCGGTCCCCCACCACCGAACTCTGATAATGATAATCTGCACAATCTAACAGGCAGCAATCATCCTAGAATGTTAACCCTCAAGATCATGGCTGCAGACAGCTATCAAAATTGCATTTGTTGATTGTTTTCAACCAAAGTTTGGTTTTCTTTAAAAACATTTAAAGAGCTTATGGATTTAAAGTGCTTTGATAACTTGAAACGTGAGCAAATGTGAGGTCTTGCACTTTGGAAAAAAAGAACACAGACATGGACTATTTTCTAAACAGTGAGAAAATTCATAAAGCCAAAGTACAAAAGGATCTGGGAGTGCTAGTCCAGGATTCTCTAAAGGTTGACTTGCAGGTTGAGTCCGTGGTAAAAAAAGCAAATGTAATGTCGTTTATCTCAAAAGGTTTGGAATATAAAAGCAGCAATGTGCTTCTGAGGCTTTGTAAAGCTCTAGTTAGGCCCCATTTAGTATACTAAGTCCAATTTTGAACCCCACACCTCAGGAAGGACATACTGGCACTGGAGCATGTCCAGCGGAGATTCACACGGATGATCCCTGGAATGGTAGACCTAATATATGATGAACGGCTGACGATCCTGGGATTGTATTCGTTACAGTTTAGAAGGTTGAGAGGAGATCTAATAGAAATTTACAAGATAATGCATGGCTTAGAAAGGGTGGATGCTGGGAATTTGTTTCTGTTGTTAGGCAGGGAGACTAGGTCCTCCGGGCACAGCCTTAGAATTAGAGGGGGTCAATTTAGAATGGAAATGAGGAGACATTTCTTCAGCCAGAGAATGGTGGGCCTGTGGAATTCATTGCCACAGAGTGCAGTGGGGGCTGGGACGTGAAATGTCTTCATAGCAGAGACTGATAAATTCTTAATCTCGCAATGAATTAAGGGCTATGGGGAGAGTGCAGGTGAATGGAGATGAAATGCCGATCAGCCATGATTAAATGGTGGAGTAGACTCGATGGGCAGAATGGTCTTACTCCCACTCCCATGTCTTATGGTTTTATGGACACTTCCGCTGCTTTATTAAACATTCATGCACATTCACATCTAGTTTTAATAATTGCAAAGGGCATCTGTCCTTTCTCAAAGGAGTATTGACCTCTCCCATGGAGCTACCTGGAATTCTCCAACTGGGTACTTTCCCAACCACAGATTTTCAGAATGGGCAAATGCCTAAAGCCCATGAATTGCGTTCTGGGCGATACACTTATGAAGACTGCTTGTGTATGAAGGCAGCTGCATTTTCCTATATGCAGCTATCCTCGTGAACTACGAATGTGTAAACTAAAACCTAGCCCTGTTACCACTCTTTCACCAAAGAAAAATGTGTGCGCAGGACTTTGGGGTACACTGTCTGGAATCAGGTTCCTTGCACCATTTTGGATAAGACTTGGAGTCTTTCATCTTCATGAAAATTCAATCCAAACTTGTTGTGTGGCATTGCCCTCAGCAAACTGCCCATATAAGAACATATTAACCTAAACATCTGATCAATGCTATTTTGATGGGAGGTTCATTCATTTGTTTTAAACTAGTTTATGCTAGTTTTAAACAAACCCAGCAGAAAACCAAAAGGGGAAATCCACAGAATCAATGACATCAAGTAATTATGAGTAATGCAGCAGGAAATCACAGCTTATGATGTACAGTAAAACCCATCATAATGCTTTTTGGAAATATTCATGATATTATGCCTTAAAAAACTGATAAGGTTTGAAATAAACACAAGTACTTACCCCTGTGAAATTTTTTAAAATAATTATTCTTGGTAACCTGTACCCACGACAGATATTTAATTACTTTCCAGCTCACATGTGAAAAGCCCATTCAACTGATATATATTTGCAGAGTTATTTATCATGAATTATAGTGAATGAAGATAATAGAAATTAAACTGTAAAGACATGGGAATTTATGATTCCTTACTGTACATGTGTCTTCTTTGGGACCTTTACAATATTTCACATCCCTCATACATGAGCCCAAAAGCAATGAAGTAATTCTTGTATATATATAACCAAAAGAGAAAATGCTTTGACAAAGGGTCAGTTAGACTCGAAATGTCAGCTCTTTTCTCTCCTTACAGATGCTGCCAGACTTGCTGAGATTTTCCAGCATTTTCTCTTTTGGTTTCAGATTCCAGCATCCGCAGTAATCTGGTTTATATATACTTGAGTTAATTGCAAACAATTATTCTTCTATTGATGTTTAAACTCAAATGAATGATAAACCTACAATGAAGATACCTCTACTATGTAAAATTGTAAACTATTTTTAAAGATCAGCAGTGATGCCTCACAGCGTCAGAGACCCGGGTTCAATTCCACCCTCGGGCGACTGACTGTGTGGAGTTTGCACATTCTCCTCGTGTCTGCATGGGTTTCCTCCAGGTACTCCGGTTTCCTCCCACAGTCCAAAAATGTGCGGGTCAGGTGAATTGGCCATGCTAAATTGTCCATAGTGTTAGGTGAAGGGGTAAATGTAGGGGAATGGGTCTGGATGGGTTGCTCTTCGAAGGGTCGGTGTGGACTTGTTGGGCCGAAGGGCCTGTTTCCACACTGTAAGTAATCTAATCTAATCTAATCTAATTTAATCTAAACTGATTTCCCAAATGGTGGGTGAGCCCTTTTTTGCCTTGGTTAAATGCAGCTCACAGTGTGAAAATAGTTCACACCTTTGTGCTTTTCTATTCATTCCCTCTTGGAGAAGCAGAGCAATGGCCATGTTGTAATCAATCTACTATGTTTCTGCAATGGAAACCCTGACTCCAATTGAAGTAAATGGGATGATTCTACTGACAAGATGGCAAAAAGAATCATTTCGGGAAGTGTTTATTCCTCCACTGCCAGTAATGGCAGACCTGGAGCAGCAACATAAAATGATGTCTGCTGATGATGTGGATGACAGTTGGCTACATAAACTTAATATTTCAGAGCTGGTGGCTTGAGTAAATTTGATTAATGGCTGTACAAACTTTCCCAGGTTTGCAGCTTTGGAATAATGTGCACCGCAGTATAAACTAGACAGATTCCACAGCTCTGGCTGCCAAGTTAAATAGAACTACATCTATCTCAGAAAAATGTGACTGTGAAATGAGTGTCTGAGGCAAAATGATTGGAAATGGATAGTCTACCATTCACTTACAATCATTATTAGTAATCTGCCTCTACGCTGTAGCCAACATTCTAAATGCTCCAGCATTTTAAGAAATCCTTCAAATGTACTTGTGCTGAAAACTGCTGGTAACTAAGGATTGAATCTTTGTTATTTTAAATGTACTCCAGAAAGGTGTAGCTATTGCCTTAACAGAGAAAATAAACACAGTAAATGCTTTTAAATCTCATTGCCAAAACATAACAGAGACACATTTTATGATCATTTGAGTGCAAAGTACACTGTGTCAGAAGCAGGAAGCATTAACGCATGAATCATTAAAAAAAGCTAAGTGTGAGAACAATATGCTCTTGCCCACGGTTACCCATGACCACCCTTGCAATATTTTGAAGGCACATGTAAGGAATGCAACACAAACTATTTTACAGCTTGTTAGGAGGACTTACAATTCTGGGTTTGAAAGGTGGCTTCATTTGTCGCTGTTCAAGTGAATCCCAATCAATTCCTTGAAAGAAGGGATGGTTCAGAATGGCCTGCTCTCCACCTTGTGCTGAGACACAGCCCAGCCGTTTGTTTGGATTTTTGATCATGAACTGGTGGAAAAAAAGAGAGGAAAGACAATGAGTTGTCTTCAATTTTACAGCCCGGAACAACCAGAGCTTGGGAAGTAGTTGCACATCATTTTCTGCCAACATTTTCTCCTCTGCTTCTCTGAAAGCAGCAATTTGTACCAAGAGCACATTACTAACTGTCAGCCAACCGCTAAGCATTCTACACAAGTGGCTGATTCCTGTTAATATTTTGGTCTTGATTAACTTTTCTTGAATCCTTTCTTAAGTTCACTTTCAGATTTAAACAAAATCAGGAAGGCTCATAGTAATTTGGTAGATCTTCTACTCCTTGTGGTGGTACTCAGATCTGAAGAACAGAATAGACTCAGGTATTAAGCTTGCTCTTTACGTGGATGAAAATCACACCATACCAGGTTATAGTCCAACAGGTTTATTTGGAAATACAAGCATTTAGAGCGCTGCTTCTTCATTTGGTAGCTGTGGGGCAGGATCTAGTTCACAGAATTTACAGTAAAAGATCATAGTGTCATACAACTAATACGATGTCTTGAACAAACCCACTAACTCAAAATGGTTATGCAATGCTCCAGCACACACTCGGCCACCTCCCCACTTTTCCTTCACCTACACCAGCATTAACAGTTCTCCCAGCCTGTTTCATTCCTCTTGATCGCTTCGTCTCTCTCTCATTTCAGGAGAAAGAAAGCTCACAGTGTGGCAGAGAAAGCCTGACATTGGGATCCTCACCCTCTATGAGAAAAGGATCCTGACCATGACAGTCCCAAGCAACCAACTGATTGTGCCCAAGGCCCCAGGCTGTATCGGAGGCTCCCCTGGATTTATTGTGACAGCAGCCCCTGACAAGAGCAAACACAGAAATTACTGGAGAAACTAGGGAGGTCTGTGGTTGGAAAGCAGAGTTCATGTTTCAGGGCTGGTGACCCTTCTTCCAAACTTCTGACCTTCCGAGCTCTGATGCTGAATGTGTTCTTTATATATTTTATCTCCACGATGTACAACATTCCTCAGAAAACTACGGTCACTACATCCTGAGATCCAGCTCAGTGCCCTGTGTCACCATATGCATGCTCGCAACCTCTCTCTCCATCAGCACTGCCTCATGCTACCTCAGAGCTACCCTGCCACCCAGTTCCACTTCATCCTCTGGCTCATTCAACATTCTAACTTTTTCTTTTCCTTTTAGGCATTAAGGAACACAAGGTGCAACAGCTCAAGAGAAACCTATGCCCCTCTTCCACCCGTCCCCTTCCCTCTGACTTCATCCTTTCTTCTAACCCAACTCCTGTTATGTATTTACTAACCCAACTGACCTTCTGCTCTCTGATACGGAATTTATTCTTCTTAACATATTTCCATTGAGTTTGCTTTCTCTCCACAGATCCTGCCAGACCTGCGGAGATTTTTTTGCAATTTCTGTTTTTGGTTTTGATTCTCAGCATCTGCAGTTCTTTGTTTCTTTGTCTGCTGACAGATGGCTGTCTCCCTTGACTTGACTTAGCCATTCCATAGAAGTACATGCAGTGTGTTTGCCATGTACACAGCAGGCACATGGTGCAGGCGTGGGATTAACATAGTCCAGTGATATACACCCCTGACATAGACCAGTGATATACAGCAAGATGTCCAATACCTTGACTGATCGCAGCTGACTACCAAGTTAAGCTGCCTGGCTTTGTGGCTGCAATAAAAGGTAATGCCAGACAGAAGTATGTAAGTCTTTAAGCTTTGGCTGAGAGGCCAAAGTGTGAAAAGATGAGAGAAGACAATGCAGGACCAGACATCGATATAATGATCATCTAAGTAGGTGCAAAGCGAGTGAGCATTAAGTGAACAGTGCACTCTGATTGAAGCCATGAGGTTGCTGCTTGTCTTTGTGTCTACAATGTCCTGGCAGCAACATTGCAAAGAAGAGCAGAGTGGAGCAGAGATGTGTCCTGTGGCTTCAGGAAGGAAAGCAGCTGAAGGTGGCAATAGCCTAGTGGCATTATCACAAGACTGTCAATCCAGAGACCCAAGTTCAAATCCCACCATGGCAGATGGTGGAATTTGAACTTGATAAAAATCTGGAGACTACTGATAACCATGAATCTATTGTCAATTTTTCAGTAAAAACCTATCTTGTTCACTAATTCCTTTTAAGGAAGGAAACTGCCATCTTACCTGGTCTGGCCTGCATGTGACTGCAGATGCACCAGCAATGCTGGTGAAAGTGAGGACTGCAGATGCTGAAGATTAGAGTTGAGAGTGTGGTTGGAAAGCAGAGTTCATGTTTCAGGGCTGGTGACCATTCTTCCGAACATCTGACCTTTTGTGCTCTGACGCTGAACGTATTCTTTTATATATTTTTTATCTCCATGATGTACAATGTTCCTCAGACAGCTAGTGTCACTGCATGCTGAGATCCACACTCAGTGCCCTGTGTCACCATATGCATGCTGTCCACCTCTCTCTAGGTAATAGTGATTGGTCAGAAAGAAGATAGACATCTCTCTTACCACCTATCTGATCCACCCTGTCCATCTTCCTTCCCAACTATCCGCTCCACCCGCCTCTCTGACCTATCCCTATTACCCCTACACCCATCAACCTATCGCACTCTGAGCTACCTTACCCCCAGTCCCATCCCCCCCTCCCATTTATCTCACCAGCCCCTCGGCTCACAGCCTCATTCCTGATGAATGGCTTTTGCCTGAAACATCGATTCTCCTGCTCCTCGGATGCTGCCTGACCTGCTGTACTTTTCCAGCACTACACTCTCAACTCTGCACAGCAATGTTATTAACTCCTAACTGCCCTCTGGGTTGGGCCAGAAATGTTGGCCTAGCCAACAATGCCATCATCCTATCAATGAATTTTTAAAAAGTATATCCAATGCCAATCTCCAGGGACGGAAGATGTAATTGATCACTGTAATTGATCACTGTACATGGTCATGTCCTGAGATATTGGTTACTGATGTGCAAGACTGGAAGAAGAAGCAGCGAGCTGGTGTCTCACCAGGTACTCAGGTCCACCAGGTTGGAAGAAGAGACATTTTCCCCTCGACGAAGAGAATTGCTTCATAGCCTATCCTGTGCGAGTTATCCAGCTTACTCACTAATGCTGATGTCATTCACGGCCTGGGAAGAGCCTGCCTATTATTCAATAGATATTAATAAATATTAATAAATAGAGAGTTATAAATGGTATCTTTATCTTGAAGTGATGGGCATTCTCTCTTTACTGCTACATATGGACATACTGTATTTCATTGGTGACGTCTAGTTTAGTTTAGCAATGGAAAGGGATAGGTTAGTGCCACAGGGCAAGAGCTATAGATAGGGGAAGGGCAATTATAATGTGATTAGGAAGACATAGGAGGTATAGAATAGGGTAGCAAATGCAGGAGATGGGGACAATCGAGATGTGGAGCTGGTTTAAGGAACAGATATTGCATGTCCTTGATAGGTATGTCCCTGTCAGGTAGAGAAGAAGTGATAAGGTAAGGGAACCGTGGTTTACTAAAGAAATTGTGTCTCTTGTTAAGTGGAAGAGGGAGGCTTACGTGACATTGAGACAAGATGGTTTAGATGAGACGATGGAGAGTTACAGATTAACTAGGAAGGATTTAAAGAGAGAGTTAAGAAGAGCAAGGAGGGAATATGACCATTCTTTAGCATGTAGAATAAAAGAGAACCCTAAAGCTTTCTCTAGGTATGTGAGGAATAAAAGGACAACTAGGGTACGAATAGGGCAAGTCAAGGACGAAAATGGGAAGTTGTGTGTGGACCCTATGGAGATCGGAGAGGTACTAAAATGAATATTTCTCATCGGTTTTCACTCAGGAAAAGGAGAAAATTGTACAGGAGAAGACTGAGATACAGGCTTTTAGACCAGAAAGGATTGAAGTCAGTAAGCAGGAGGTGTTATCAATTCTAGGTGGTGTGAAAGTAGATATGTCCCCTGGGCCGGATGGGATTTATCTGAGGATTCTCTGGGAAGGTAGGGAGGAGATGGCAGACCCTTTGGCCTTGGTCTTTGAGTCGTCATTGTCTACAAGTTTAGTACCAGAAGACTGGAGGATTACAAATGTTGTACTCTTGTTCAAAAAGGGCAGTAGAGATGACCCAGGTAATTATAGACCAGTGAGCCTTACATCTGTTATAGGAAAAGTTTTGGACAGGTTGATAAGATCGGATTTATCGCAAAAATTTGATTGGAGATAGTCAACATGGTCTCATCAAGGGCAGGTCGTGTCTCACAAATCTCACTGAGCTTTTTGAGAAGGTGACCAAGCATGTGGATGACAGTAGGGCAGTTGTGGTGTACATGGACTGATTCGGTTCCACATAGTAGGCTGTTCGAGAAAATGCAGGGGCATGGGATTGAGGGTGATTTAGCAGTTTGGATTAGAAACTGGCTTTCTGAAAGAAGACAGTGAGTGATGGTTGATGGAAAATATTCAGCCTGGAGTCCGGTTACTAGTGGTGTGCCACAAGGATCTATTTTGGGACCACTGCTGGTTGTCATTTTTATAAATGACTTAGACACAGGCATAGGTGGATGGGTTAGTAAGTTTGCAGATGTCACTAAAATCGGTGGAGTAGTGGACAGTGTGGAAGAGTGTTACAGGTTGCAGGGGGACTTGGATAAACTGCAGAATTGGTCTGAGAGGTGGCAAATGAAGTTCAATGCAGATAAATGTGAGCTGATTCACTTTGGGAAGAATAACAGGAAGGCAGAATATTGGGTCAATGGAAAGATTCTTGTCAGTGTGGATGTGCAGAGGGACCTTGGAGTCCATGTACATAGATCCCTGAAAGTTGCCACCCAGATGGATAGTGCTGTTAAGAAAGCATATGGTGTGTTAGGTTTTATTGGTAGAGGGATTGAGTTCTGGAGCTGTGATGTCATGCTGCAACTGTACAAAATGCTACTGTGGCCTCACTTGGAATATTGTGTACAGTTCTGGTCACCCCATTACAGGAAGGATGTGGAAGCATTGGAAAGGTGCAGAGGAGTTTTACCAGGATGTTGCCTGATCTGGAGGTATAGTCTTATGAGGGACTTGGGTTTGTTCTCATTGGAGAGAAGAAGTCTAAGAGGGGATTTAATAGAGACAGGAGAAAGTGAGGACTGCACATGCTGGAGATCAGAGCTGAAAATGTGTTGCTGGAAAAGCGCAGCAGGTCAGGCAGCATCCAAAGAACAGGAGAATCGACGTTTCGGGCATAAGCCCTTCTTCAGGAATTTAATAGAGACATACAAGATGATCAGAGGATTAGATAAGTGGGTGTCTTTTTCCTAGGATGATAATATCGGCTTGTATGAGGGAGCATAGCTGCAAATTGAGGGGTGATAGATTTAAGACAGATGTCAGAGGCAGGTCCTTACTCAGAGAGTGGTAAGGGCATGGAATGCCCTGCCTGCCAATCTAGTTAACTCAGCCACATTCGGGGCATTTTAACAGTCCTTGGATAATCAGATACTTTCATTGTCATCTGAAGTATTTCGGTCGGCATATGTGTCAAACTACCAAGCTGCTCTAATGACAATAGACCCACCCACATGCAAAAAGTACCTATTCTAGCCTGTTTGTCCCTGAAAATAAGGTTACTCTTGATGTTTACTGTGAAAACTGTTCAATATTCACTTGTCCTCCTCCACAGTGACAGTTTTATCATTCGGATGCATGAAGATGCATTAACAACTGATAAGAGGGTCTCATTGTAAATAAGCATTGATAGCTATCAACATCATATTAGATCATTCCAAAGATTGAACCAATTTCTACTGTTCTGGAGACAGATTGTTAGAACTGATCAGATTCCCACGATCAGATTCCGATTGCAATGATCAGAATAGACCATTATAATTTAAGAGAGGAGAAAAAGCATTTGGAGAGTAATAAATCTCTAAGTCTCTGGTAAATTAGATCTCTGAAGGTCACCAGCTCTAGATTTGAGAGGGATATGGTTGGTCAGATGAATGAACTGCTTCAGTTAACAGCATTCTTTTAATAAGAAACACTGGTTGACCAGCAGTAAGGTAATACTGCAGCATGACATCATTAATAAAAGGCTGCATGTCTTTGTGATGTTTTGACAATTACTCTGAAGAGCTCGAGGCATGACCTGGTCAGAGGGTACAGTTCTTTCACTGCATGACAGTATATTTCTTGGAAGCCAGTTCATTTCGCTTCATGTCCCTGCAGCCAGTCTTCACCACAACCTGACAGCAGCATTCAAAGTGCCACCTTTCACCCTTGTTGCGTTGCAAGGCCACAGGCCACAGCACCAGCAAGGAGATGGCTTATCCTTGATCACGTGCCCTTCCACAGGTAAGCAGGATGAAAACCGAGATCCAGGCGGAAGGAAACAAGAGTCCAAACAATATCTGTGGCACAGAGATTGAATAGCCTCCTTCTGTGGTTAGTGTCAAGATTAGAGTGGTGCTGGAAAAGCACAGCAGGTCAGGCAGCATCTGAGGAGCAGGAAATTCGACGTTTCGGGCAAAAACCTTTCATCAGGAATGTATCTAACTTGTTAATGTGGCATTCTCATCAGGGCCTTATGACAGAAGCCAGTTCTCACTGCAAATTAACTCTACATTTAATTCTTGTGGTCTTTGCCAATCTAACTCAACTTTTTAGCTCGCATCTCCAGAATTAATAGCGTAAAGCAACTACAAAATTGGTTAGAAATTGCACATATGGGAAAGATAAGTAGCAGGACAACAAATGTAAGTTGTGTTGGTGGTGTTGCATAAAAAGACCAACTGCGCTTCCTGGATAAGCCCTGGGAAAGGATAATTTCTTATATCTATATATGGATGCAAGGAGCAGCCCTCAGATAATTCAAATTTCATCTTTCTTTGTGCGTCAATTTAATGATCCTATGCACTCAAATAGCAAATGAATGTGCAAAACCACAATTGCAGAAGCAGTTGGAAAATGTTACAGCATGACTAGTATATATGCCACAGCAGAGCTGTTAACTACTACTAATTAGAACAGTGTTATCGCATAATCTAGTTAAAAAAGGGAAATGATAAGGCCACTTTATTGCATTTGAGGTGAATTTCTGTTTGAGACATTGTCACTGTGTAAAAAAATACAAACTCCACATGGCACAGCAACTGTACAGGGTGGGCAGGTAAATGTACATGAATATCAGAAATGTGGTTGGACCTTGAACAATGCAGGAAACAGATCATTGCAAGACTGCAGCGATAGCTGGAAACTACACTGTGATGTGACAACAAATCTAAAAACAACAGCTATTTCTTTATTACAAGATTAAGCTCAATGTCCAAAGTGAATGTCCAAAGAAGGAGCGTCGCTCCGAAAGCTAGTGCGTCCAATTAAACCTGTTGGACTATAACCTGGTGTTGTGTGATTTTTAACTTTGTACACCCCAGTCCAACACCGGCATCTCCGAATCAAAGTGAATCTAAGTATGACTAACAAGCAAAAATCTGTTGGAAAGTTTTATTTCACCTATTTTTGTGAAACTCTATTGACTAAAAACTCTGATTGCAAACATGGAATGGTACTGTCACGTCAAGTGTAAACGGCACGTAATTCTTCCTTTGTGTGTAAAAACATTTGTTGTAAGATGGTACCAATGGAAATCAATCAATGGGCATAATTAATAACATTTACAGAAGGCATTCTAGAAGCTCTCCTGTTGAGGCTTTTAAAGGTGCTTACTAATTCATTTGTAACAAAGGTAAAGATGCTGCATGGAGGTGGTGGTCTTGGATTAAACCCGCTGTCCCTACTTAGTTATCTGATCTTAGGTGTGACAACTGTCAGGGTGCAACAAATTACCCAAGAAGGGAAAGTGATCATCAGAGTTCCAGTCCTGTTTGTTATTTAGTGACTGAAACATGAACATTGGGTGAAAAGAGGATTGAGTCCAGAGTGAAACGCTTCAAGGATGTACAGTTTCAGTGCACCAGTGAAGAGGGTGTGAGACGGTGACATAATACTGAATTAGCCAGTCAAATAAATTGGGAACTTTAGGTTGTATGACTAAATTTTTTCCAAATTCATGATAGCCTGAAGAAGAGTGAGGTTACAGAGAGAATAGTTAAAGAAAACATTGGTCCTCCAGACGGTAGGTTTGGGGAACTCACAATGAAAAATAAGGAGATGGCAGATAAACTGAATAGATATTTTGCATAGATCTTCACTGTAGAAGATTTAAATAAAATCCCAGAAGTAGAAATTATTCAGGCAAAGGAATGAAGGGAGGAACTAAAGAAAATTACAATGGCCAGAGAAATGGTACAGAGCAGATTGTTGGAGCTAGATTAGATTCCCGACAGTGTGGAAACAGGCCCTTTGGCCCAAAAGATCCACACCGACCCTCTGAAGAGTAACCCACCCAGAGCCATTTCCCTCTGACTAATGCATCTAACATTATGGGCAATTTAGCATGACCAATTCACCTGACCGGCACATCTTTGGACTGTGGGAGGAAAACCACACAGACACGGGGAGAATGTGCAAACTCCACACAGACAGTTACCCGAGGTGGGAATTGAACCCAGGTTGCTGGTACTGTGAGGTAGCAGTGCTAACCACTGAAGCACCGTCCCACCCCAGCTTTATGCTGTGAAGACTCTGGATCCTAATGGAAAGATGAACTTGAAAGGGTTCAGAAAAGATTTACAAGGATGTTGCCAGGGTTGGAGGATTTGAGCTACAGGGAGAGGTTGAACAGGCTGGGGTTGCTTTCCCTGGAGTGTCGGAGGCTGAGGGGTGACGTTATAGAGGTTTACAAAATTTTGAGGGGCATGGATTGGATAAATAGGCAAAGTCTTTTCCCTGGGGTCGGGGAGTCCAGAAGTTGAGGGCATAGGTTTAGGGTGAGAGGGGAAAGATATAAAAGAGACCTAAGGGGCAACTTTTTCATGCAGAGGGTGGTACTAATATGGAATGAGCTGCCAGAGGATGTGGTGGAGGCTGGTACAATTGCAACATTTAAGAGGCATTTGAATGGGTATATGAATAGGAAGGGTTTGGAGGGATATGGGCCGGGTGCTGGCAGGTGGGACTAGATTGGGTTGGGATATCTGGTCAGCATGGACAGATTGGACCGAAGGGTCTGTTTCCATGCTGTACATCTCTATAACTCTATGACTCTATGACAATGGGAAGAGGCTAGTGACATAGTTGTTACATTCATTCGAATTTTCCAAAATTCCCTACATTTGGGGAAGCTTCTATTAAATTGGGGGATAGAAAATGTAACTCCTTTATTCAAAAAGGGAGAGAAGCACAAATCATTTTCTTGGCATTCATTGAAGTAGTAACATGTGGTGTGAATAAAGGGGATTTAGATTTCCGGGAGACACTTGGTAAAGTGCCATGTTAAAGCTTACTGCAGAAAATAAAAGCTCATGATTCATCGGGTATCATATTGACTTAGATCGAAGATTAGGTGGCTAACAGGAAACCAAGAGTAGGCATAAATGAATCTTCTTCTGTTTGACAAGATGTACGAGTGGTGTACCACAGGGATCAGTACTGAGGCTCAAATTCAACAGTTTATATAAATACCTTGGACCAAGGTACAGTTGTTGCTAATACAAAGATACGCTTGAAAGTAAGTTGTGATGAGGATAACAGAGGCTACAACATGATTCAAGGATGCATTAAATGAGTATGCAGAGATGGCAAATTAACTAAATGAGATTGCAGAGAGTTCTTAGATGCAGAGGAATCTGGAGGCCCTAGTACATTATTCGCAAAAGACTAGTAAGCAGGTACAGCAATTAATTAGAAAAGCTAATAGAATGTTATCATTTATAGTGATGAAAATTGAATACAACAGTTGGGCAGATACAGAGTGCCATTGAGACCACATCTAGAGTACCACTTACAGTGTTAGTCTCCTTATTTGGGGAATGATGTAAATACATTGGAAGCCATTCGGGTAAAGTTTACAGACCTAATACCTGAGTTGTTATACGAAGAAAGGTTGCAGAGGCTGAACTGGTATCTGCTAGAGTTTGGAGTAAGAGATGATGTAATTGAGAAGTATAAGATCCAGAAGGGCTCGATTGCTTGGATGTGGAAAGGATGTTTTCACTTGGGGGAGAATCTAGAAATAAGGGTCACCATTTAAAAATAAAGGGTCACTCAGTCAAGACAGAAATGGGGAATAACATTTTCTCACTAAGTTGTAAGACTTTGGAACTTTCTTCCTTAAAAGTCAATGTCCTTGAATATTTTTGAGAAGAAAAGGAGTGAAAAGTTAACAGGAATAGGTAGGAATATGGAAGGGGGTGGTGATGGTGAGGTTACAAGCAGATCAGCCATGATCTTATTAAAAGGTGGCGCAGGCTTGGAGGATGCAATGGCCTCCTCGTCCTAACTTGACTGTTTAGATGTTGACTTCATTCTGTTGCAGATGAATCTGCATTAGCAAGAGTGACCACCACACAATACTTGTGGAGAAAAAGTCCTGTCTTTGAGTTGTGGATTCTCTCCATCGTGGAGCACCATACTGAATGTAATAGATTTCAAAGAGAACGAGAAACTCAAGTCTGTGTAACCATGTGACACTGTGGGCCATCAGCAGCAAACATTTGTTTTCAATCCATGGCCCAGCATGTCCCTCACTTAACCATTACCATCAAGCCAGGGGATCAATCCTGTTTCTATGGCGAGTGCAGGAGGGCATGCCAGGAGCAGCACCAGGCATACCTAAAAACAGAGGTGTCAACCTGGTGAAGCACCAAACCATATTAATTGTATGTCAAACAGTGGAAGCCGCATGCAACAGACAGAACTAAGTGAATTCATCCCAACATATCAGATCTAAGCTCTGCAGTTCTAAAATTGTCAGTCATCAGTGGTGATGGACAATTCAACAACTCAGTAAAGGAGGAGGATCCACAAATATCACCATTCCCAATGATGGGAGAGCCCAGCACATCAGTGCAAAAGGTAAGGCACTTGCAATAGTCTTCAGTCAGAAGTACTGAGTGGATGATTCATCTTGGCCTCAGTGAGAGATCCCTAGTATCACAATTACCAGCTTCCAATCAATCCAATTCACTCGATACTGTAAAGCACTGGATACTGCAAAGGCTATGTGCCTTGACAACAACACTACTGAAGACTTGTGCTCCAGAACTAGCTGCCCTAGTGAAGCTTTTCCATTACAACTACAACATTGGCATTTACCTGACAATGTGGAAAATTGCTCAGATATGTCTTCTACACAAAAGCAGAACAAATTTAATCCAACTAATTACTGCCCCAGTCTACTCTGGATCACCTGCAAAGTTATCACAGAAGTAGAGAATTGCTATTGCAAAGGAGGAGTCCATTTGCCCTAGCTCTTTATCTAGTGTCAATCTTCTGTCTTTTCCCTACATCCCTGCATACCATTACTATTCAAAACAAAAGATCCTCTTGATTGCCTCAACTAAATCTGACTCCATCACATTTCCAGGTATTGCATTCCATATCCGAAACATTCATCATTTGGAAAAGATTTTTCTCACATCAGCCTAGCTTTGTTTGCACATCACTTTAAGCCTACATCCTCTTGTTCTTGTTTCTTTTACGATTGGTAATGAGTGGGTTACAAGTGGCTTCACACACATGATACTGATATCAAGCAGATCTCCTCTCAGTTTTCTTCTCTTCAGGGAGAGCAGTTCAACTTCTTCAATCTATCCCCTTGGCTGAAGTTTCTCAGACCAGAAACCATTCGAGGAAGTCACTTTTGCATTCTCTCCAATGCATTCATGTCTGTCCTACAACGTGACATCCACAACTGCATGCAATACTCCAGCTGTGGTCTCACAAGTGTCTTGTATTAGTTCAGCATCACCTCCTTGTTCTTGTACTCTATGCCCCGTTAATAAAGTGGATAACACTGCATGCCTTTCTTACTGCTCTGTTCACCTGTCCCGTCACCATCAATGATCTGTGCATATATTCTCTCATATCCTTCTGCTCCTGCACCCCCTTTAAAACATTACCCCAATTTTATGTTGCTTTTCACTGTTATGACCAAAGTGTATCACCTCACACACTTTTCTGCATTGAACCTTATCTGCCTCCTATCTACCCACATCACCAACCTATCAATGTCCTTACAGAGTTCCACACTATTCTCTTCACTGTTCTTTTAGTGTCATCTGCAAACTTGGAAATTTTCTTCTGCATATCAAGATCTAGATCGTTAATACATATCAGGATGATGTAAGGTGTCATCAACAGTGCAATCAAGAAAGAACACAAGCAAATCCGTTTGATATTCAATAGCACTACAGTCACTGGGTCCCCCATGATCAACATCCAGAAGGTTACTGAATTAGCTCCACAGAGGCAGGTACCTGTCAGTAAGATGCCATTTATTTACACATGAACAGTCTTTGACTATAGTACTACCTCAATCAGAGTCAGGGACCAGAGATTCACTATCTCATTTATTGCACCAATCAGGGAACTCATTCTGTGAGGTCCAGCTGGCTGACCTCATTACAATCACCACAGTTACCATTGACCAGGAACTAAACTGGGGCCATACAACTGGAGCTATATGAGCAGGTCAGAGGCTGGGGATTCTGCAGAAGGTAATTCACTCCCCGTCTCCCCAGACCATCTACAAAGCACAAATCAATGATGTGATGATATACTTCCCACCTGTCTGGATGAATGCAGCTGCAACAAAATTCAAGAAGTTTGACAACATCCAGGTTAAGCAGCTTGCTCGATTGGCACCCCATCCACCACCTTCAATATTCAATCCTTTCATCATATCTGCTCAGTGGCAGCAGTGTGTACCATTTGCAAGGTGTGCTGCAATAGCTCACCCAGACTCCTCCGACAGCCACTTTGAAACCCACGACCACTATCATTAAAAGGACAAAGGTCAGCAGATATATGGGAATACAACCATCTGCCAATTCTGCTCCAAGTTGCTCACCATCCTGACTTGTAAACATATGAAATGCCTTCAGTGTCACTGGGTCAATATTATGGAACCCCCCCTTCCTAACCACACTGTGGCTGTACTTACACCCCAAGGACTGCAACTCTTCAAGAAGGCAACATGCCATCAACTACTAAGGCCAGTTATGGATGTGTAATTAATTCCAGCTTGACCAGCAATATTCACATTCAAGGAATGATTAAAAAAAACTGCCAGATCATGACCAGCCAAAGTTGGAGGGAACCTAACCATCCCCCCACCCCTTTATATACAACTGCAGAATTCCCTGTTGTCAACATCTTGAAAGTTACCACTGATCAGAAACTTAACTAACCAGTGATAAAAACATTGTGGTTGCAGGACCAAGTCAGAGGCTGGCAATTCTGCAGTTATCACACTTTTCAACTCCCTGGAGCCTGTCCAAGGTACCAGTCAGGAGTGGAATGGAATACTCTGATTGCCTGGATTAGTGCAACTCTAACAATGTTCAAGAAGCCATCCAGGGGAAAGCACACCCTCAGACATTTGCTCTGTCCTTCACTGGTACACTATAAAAGGCAATGCGCCACTAAAAAAGGCAATGCAGCAACTTGCAAAGCAGTGACCTCTACCACTGAGAAAGACAAGGGCAGCAGCTACATGAGAACACCACCACTTGCAAGCTCTCCTCAAAGTCACCTGACTTGGAACTATATTATCATTCCCTCATTACCTTGGGATCAAAACCCTGGAATCCCTTCCTAGCTACACTGTGGATGTTCCCACACTATTTGGACTTCAATGGTTTAAGCCGGCACAAGCACAATGAAGGATAGGTAACAAATGCAGGCCTTGCCAGCGATGCTTAAGTCACAAGAACAATTTTTTTTTAAAAACCCCGGATATCTAAACAAGTTATGATCTGGACAAGTAAGGGTAAGTTTCTCAGATGTTAGCTCATTTTTGAAGCTAAAATGGAAGTCTTAATAGAGCGTGTTGCAACATGGTTCCTCGGAACCAGATCTGCTCAACCTCAGAGCATCAACAGATGATTCATGGAAGAGGGTTGGATTTTATACACTCTGTAGATACAACATTATCTTCTTGACCTATCTAAAGGAAATGCGCTGTCAGTGATGTTTGCGATGTACCAGGTTTGACCCACAGCGATAACAGTTTATCTCTGATATAACTGCCACCACGCCAGGGCAACACTTCTGTGCAGCTTCGGTGGCTCGACCTTTTCACTTCCTTTTTGGCTTATCTCATTACTATCGCTACAATCCAAAAACATGCTTTGTCAAATCTCAATGTACTAACTGTAACAGCAAATCAAAGTTGGAAATACTTAAGAAATTGAAGTAAAAATAAATACACGAAGCAGATGTGAAAAACCCCATTATTTATGACCTGAGGAGACAAGAGACACAGCTGAGGGTCCCAACAGATAGGCTGGGTGAGAAAATGAAAACTAGAGGCAACAATTCTGGTATATATACACAAGTTAAATTTTCCACTTTTCTCAAATGATACCAAAGCATTTAAATATTAAAGATAGCAATTAAGGTACAAAATAAACACAGAATTCAGGTTTAAATGGCACTCCCTGTCCCACCAGCTTGAGCTCAGCAGGGGGATGGGAACCTGTGGTGTGGTTGCAGTGCACAAGAGGATGTGAGTAGGGAGGGCATGGACAGGATTTCATGGTCACAGGAGTGTGATTGCAGACAGCAAGTTGGTTTGAAGTGTGTCTACTTCAACGCCAGGAGTATCTGGAATAAGGTAGGTGAGCTTGCAGCATGGATAGATAGCTGGGACTTCGATGTTGTGGCCATTTTGGAGACATGGATAGAGCAGGGTCAGGAATGGATGATGCAGGTTCCAGGGTTTAGATCTTTCATTAAGATCAGGGAAGGTGGTAAAAGAGGGGAAGGTGTGGCCTTGTTAGTCAAGGACATTATAATGGCGGCTGAAAGAACTTTTGACAAGGAGTCGTCTACTGAGGTGGTATGGGCT